>NC_143185.1:21197333-21507500 GCF_047325235.1 Durio zibethinus
GAAATGGAAGACTACACAAGGCCTTTTTCTGCAGAACCGGAAAAACCAGAGATTAAGGCAAGAAGGCTCTCTCCTTCATCTGAAGAGAAAGGAGACAAATTGGCAGATTTATTACCCGATAGCCAAGACTTTGAAGAGGCTATCATTGCTGCAGTTCTAGGCCCAACAAATGAACCAGGGAATGGGGTTGGGACCAGCACCCCAAGGATCTTTCCAAAGAAAATTGACAAGAGGCTTAAGGTTTTCCAAGACATTACTCTTTCTTTGAGTCGTAGAGCCTGACTTAGTCTAATCTTTTTAACCGTCTTAACTAATTTAATTTCTTAAGTTGTATTCTTAGGTTGGAGATGAACTTGTTCTCCAATCTCCTTCACTCACTATTCCGGTAGAATGAGGGGTGGCAGTTCTTATGCATTGTTCACATTTTATGTTTGCCTCTCAACAAGGCGCATCCACATCCATCAAAATAATAATAAATTCACTTCAGCACTCCACCACAACTTTTATCCTGCTTCCTTTTCCTCCTATATTTCCTCCTTTTCCTGCCAGATATTCAGAAGGCACGGCAAATTAAAACCAAATCACCCACAGGGATGGCCCAATTTGTGCATTCATTGTCTTGATATGGCGATTGGAATATCAATCTCCTTTGTGCATTTTAAGGGGGAAAAAGAAAAGCAACTGTGGATGCTGAAACTTGAGATTTGGTAAGAAAAGAAGGGAAGAATCACATCTCTTAGTTATTAAGTCTATGAACTAGTCTGATTGACGTATCAGTTGAATGAAGAATCACAATACTTGTATCTACAATTTCCAATTTGGAATTGTAGGTCTATGTTTTACAGATGAAATCTATTTGCCTTCGTAAGGACTTTCACTTGTGAATTTCCCGTGAGCAACGAGTGAGGAGGATTGCCATGGCTACAGCAACGACTCCCACAGCTACCTTCATAGTTAAACTTGAAGGTGAAATAAAGCCTAGCTCAGAGAGTTTCTTGTGGGACGCTGCATAATCTCTAAAGAAAGCATCCTCATCCTGCCATTTAAAAGAGAAATATATATATATATATATATATATCAATTCCTTGTGATTAACAGACAATGGAACAAGTAAGATTCTAATTCAATTTCAAGTGGGAGATGCAATTACTTTGAGCAATATTGTGAACAAATATCAAGCCAATCATACCTTTGCATAGAGCTGGACATAGTAGCGGAACTTAGGATCATCGACAAGAGCCTTGTCAGTAGGAAGTTTCAATAGATCTGAGTCTGACTCCTTCAGGAGCTCCCTGATTACAGTATAGCATTAGCTGAATATACACATTACAAAATCTTGGTGTGTCAGTACTATATTTATTCTACTCAAAACAAGTTAATCATATTAAAACTTGCCAAGGTTTTTATTAACGGCTTACTTGAAGTATGAATTGTCAAACTTCAAAGGTTCCTTTGTCCAAGCACCCTCAAAACCTGATCTTTCAGGATGTGCTCTTCCCTAGAGAACCAATAACAGAAAATTTTTAGTTTTAACTACTACTTTATTCTATACAAGAGCTTTTGCTAGATTCTTATTGCATGGAGGAAGTACCAACGTATGGCCCCCAGATAAAGCCACAATGTCCTTGTCAGATAGACCCATCCGATAAAAGATGTCCCTCAAATGTCGAGCACCTGCAACAAATTAAACCGAATCAGAAAAGGCAAAAGTATATAGTTAAAGGTAAATGTCAACCAAAGCATTGAAAGTAATTAGAAACCTTGCTTGGCATCCGGAAGGCGCCCTTCTTCAGGGGATTCCAATGAATCCTGATATATTCAGAGAGCCAAAAGAGGTTGCTAAGAACTACAAGTACTAATTAATAGGATTGGATGATTAGTAACTTTCATGAACAATATATACCTTCCTGCCTGGAACAAAGTCAATAGTAGGACCTCCCGTAACCTCAACTGCAACAACTCCAGCAAGCTGCAAATCCCAAATCTAAAAGCTGAAGGTTGTGTATGTTTGGACATAATTAAAGAATACAATATATATAAACGAATTAAAATACCTGGTAAAGGTCGGCATATGTAATTTCCCGATGCCTCGCCTTTACTTCTTCTGATATTTAAGCAGAACGAGAAATTTATACAGTTAAAAGATATTAATTAATACGTCAGGAGAAAAAAAACACTACATGGATAGGTCAAAAATTTGATTTCTGAGTCCGACCACAAAGTTCAACGGCTATTCTCAGACCATTATTTGCACTGTGATTTAACTCGTGATCTTGTCTGATAGAGCCATTTGGTCCTCCTGTCTCCGTTTTAGCATCGTAAGTTCCAGCGTCATGCCACCTTCAAAACAATAAAAACACCATTAAGTTATAGTAAGGTTTAAAAACTTTATTTCCCTTTGGTACTATTTCGTAACAGATCGAAAGATATGCTTACGCCAAACGAAGCATGATGGGAGCGCAGTTTTTGCTATAGATGAGAGCACGAAGGTCTCGGCGAGCCTTTTCAATCTCTTTCAAGTAATTCGGGTGGACTTTTGACGCTGCCATTAGAACAAATTAACTACGTTCAAGGGAGAAGAATTATATATATGACAGCAAGGAAAAAGAAGAAGAACGCGAAGGAGACGAGAAGGTTTGGCTTAAAGAGAAAGTTGAAGAAAGTGAAGCTTAGGTTCTCGCTTTTATATCGAGGAGGGATTCTGCTGAGAAGAATCGAAGTAAAAGGGTGGTTTGAGGAGTTGGTTTTGCGAGCGAAGAAGCAAAGGATTTTTGTTATCTAAGCTGGTTGTGAGGGAGGGAATCAGGGGAAATAAAGACTATTCCCAAAGGGAAAACAAAAACGATATTTCTTTTTGGACTTTGGGCTTTTTAAACTTGCGAAATAGATCCGACGGTTGGTCATTAAGTGGGTTTCTGATTCAGTTGGTTGGGGCCCAAGTATCCCAATGGCCAGAAAATCATGCTCTCTTTATATAACACTCAGATGTGAAATCTTAAAGTTATTCAAACAGCTAGAAGTTTGCTAGTATATTGAATAAATTTCTCTTGAAAAGCTAGAATTTGATGTAAAAATATTAAAACAATTACTCAATTTTAATTGCTGACAGCCTTAATTCTAGAAATAAGTTAAGCTTTAAGAGTTTGTGTTTTCTGAATGACTGTGTCTGCTTAATTGAGCTTACAATGGCAACTTTAACAATGATGTAATAAGTTATATGCTGAAATCTGTGGGGATTGGATTCCAGTTTGCTAAAGCATTAGGGTCGGGACACAACTAAAGTTAACTATAGATTTAGGTAGAATGTTGTAGCTCACTAATTAATTATGTTGAGGTTTTCATTTTTTTTAGTGCAAAGCATGAGTAAGGTTATTTATAGTAGTGATTATGAGTATAATAAGATTGCCAGCTAGGTTTGATTCCATTAAAAAGATACAGATTTTTTATTATAAAACCATTGTTCTTTGAATGATTTGATCGATTAACAATACAGGAATCAACTATAGAATTTGATCTATTAGAAAAACAAAACATATAGATTTTTGTCTAGATATTCTCTGCTTGTTTTGGATGTTTTAAATGTTTCCTTAATTGAACATTTTTTTCGTTTAAAAAAAAAAAAGTTGAAAAGTCTTATATAAAAGTTAAAACAAAGGGTTGAACTTCCTTTTGCAAGCGCAAACAAAACTCCTGTTAAAAGCTGTGAACATAATTTGTAAATCCAGGACTGGTGTGAACTGATAAGACTTTGGTGAAGTGAAGAATAAGCCTCGTACTTCTACTGAATTTTAGTTGAAGGCGACACCAGAGAGACAGGTTGCGTAGTTTTTGTAAGGATGGAGGATATCATGTAATTCAAAAAATGGCGAGAAGGGCAATGTTGTCCCAAGGGAGGATAATCTTTAGCAGTTATCCTGAACTGGCCTCTAGTGGTCTCGATTCCACCGTCACGGTTCCGTAGAAAAGGCAAACGGTTAAATATACGACTTATATTTCCCGATCTAATGAATGCGTGTTCTTTTCCGTTTCTTTGCCATGGTGAGTACCGGACTAATAGTGGCAAGTTCTTTAAAGATAAAATGCAAGGTATTCAAGTGCAATGTTGCACTCTTTCATGGCAAACGGCTCCGTTCTCCAACTCATATGAACCCAAAAAAATAAATTTTGATACACTATCATATAGAAGGAAAACGAAAAAGACAAATGTTAGAGAACATCACAGCTCTGATATCATTTGTTGGGCTAAAAGCCTCAAATTCAATCATATCAATGGAAGCGAAATCAAACAATAAATCAAACACACAAGATACAATAATTTAACGTGATTCGGTCCAACTGATCTATATCCACAGATGAGAAACAAGATCCACTAGTTATAAAGAATTACAAACATACATCAAATTATCAATCTCACTCAACAATCAATACTCATAAGATATTCTCAATCTCCTCTAGTCCTATGAAGTATTCTTAACCCAAATAAACACAAACTCGCACCCTTATACACCCTTTCAACGTAACCAAACACAAACATATACTCATATACTCCCATACATCATACTTATATGGACCATATCAGTCTTTTCTAGTCCACTAACAAACAAACATACAAACCCATAAGACGTAGAGCCCCAATATTTCATAGGGTGTCTATCCCACAAAATCCTAACTCTTTTATATCTTTTTCTACCTAACCCTGTAGAGACTTCACATATTTATAACTATATAAACTTACCCATTAAGAATTCATTTCCTCTTAGAATTCTTCTCATGTAAGTCAAACTTGACTATTAAGAATCCATTTCTTTTTAGAATTCTTCTTTTGCAAATCAAACTTACTTATTTAGAATCTTCTTTCTCTTAGAATTCTTCTTTTGCAAGTCTTTTTGTCCATCCAGCAATATCTAATAAATATCAAACAAATCTCAAACAAATCTCAAACAAATTTCTTATGGGATTTGAGTCAAATATTCCCAATAATCTCCACCTTAACTCAAATTCCATCAATCATCTGTTTTCATACTAAACATGCTTGGCTCCACCTACAATGAAAGTCTCACACTCATCTTCTCTTATGTGTCTCCATACTTCATACTTCATACAAACTGATCTTCAATCCTCAAAACTTAAACTCGAACTCTTTTATTGAATCGAGCTCCTCTAAGCTTATTTTTTTCTATGTCTCAAACCAAGCTCTTCCCATATCTCAAACTGTCAACTCTTCTCATGTCTTGAACCATCAGCTCTAATACAACTTGTTAGGGAACACCACAGCTCTGATATCATTTGTTGAGCTAAAAGCCTCTAATCCAATCACATCAACGAAAGTAAAATCAAACAATAAATCAAACACACAAGAGACAATAATTTAACGTGGTTCGGTCCAACTAACCTACATCAACAGATGAGAAACAAGATCTACTAATTGTAGAGAATTACAAACATAAATCAAATCATCAACCTCACTCAACAATCAATACTTATAAGACACTCTCAATCTTCAATCTACTTTAATCCTATGAAGTATTCTCAACCCAAACCCTTGTGCACCCTTTCAACATGAGGGAATACAAACACATACCCATATGCTCCCATACATCATACCTATGTGGACCCTCTCAGTCTCCTCTAGTCCACTAACAAACAAACATATAAGACGTAGAGCCCTAATATTTCTATGAGTTGTCTATCCCACAAAATCTTACAACTCTTTTACATCTTTTTCTCATACCTAACCCTGTAGAGACTTCACCTATTTATAACTATATAAACTTGCCAATTAAGAATCTCTTTCCTCTTAAAATTCTTCTCATATAAGTCAAACTTGCCTATTAAGAATCCATTTCTTTTTAGAATTATTCTATTATAAATCAAACTTACCTATTAAGAATCATATTTCTCTTGAAATTCTTCTTTTACAAGTCTTTTTGTCCATCCAGTAATATCTAACAAATCCCAAATAAATCTCTTATTAAATTTGAACCAATATTCCCAATAATAAAACCCCCCATTTCATTTTTGTTCTCTTTTAAACTTTTATAATGAGAAATCGGTTTTGATGAGCTTTAATTCAATTTTGATTTAGCTTTAATCTCATTTTTTATGATGACTGACAAGTAACTAATAAGATTCAAATAGATGAGGGAGGTGGGAATGGGATTGTCCATTTTTTTCAATAAATTTTATCGAGGAATTAACTTTTTCGTATCACTGTTAAGGACTACTGCTACTCTTACTAACTTAACCAAAACGCTTGTCAATATCATCATGGATTAATCATGTCATCTTAATTACGCATTCATAACCCCCTTGATAGGGTTTGAATCCAATTTGCCTTTCCAGTTTCACCATATCCAAATTAACCTTTCCAATTGCCATTGAAACGTGGAGTTGCGAGAACACCCTCAGAATTTTCCAAATCTAGCATCCAGACCCACATTTTCTACTGGTTGATATATATATATATATATACACGAATATAGCAGCCTGCTGGCATGTTGGGCTCCCTGCTGCATGTTCAAATGGCGTGTTGAAGTAATTTGAAAACAGGAAAAGAATATTCCGGGAGGGCAATTTCGTCATTAAACTGGAATATAAAAATTTCAAGCTCTCTGGTTTGTCTTCGTACTACCAAAACTGCTATGTCTCTGCTCTCTCTCTCCACCACTTACCAGCAAACAACCAAGTACAGACATTTTTGTTCGAAAGGGTCAAGTAGGTAACTTCAGAATATAGAAAAAACCACATCAGGAAAAGAAGGTTTCTTTGTTGTGAAAGATAGTTTCTTGAAGATGAAAGATTCGCCATTGTTGAAAGCTGCAATGGTAAAAGCAACAGATCTTTCGACAAAGTAAATAACCCAGAAGTCATTCGCTTTTTGTAGGACAGTTTCCTTTTTATTGTTTGGTTAAGTTGCTTCAAATTTTAGAAAGAAGAAAAAGACAAAAAAGAAGTTGATCTGGATTAGTGGGGTGAGCAAGAAAAATGGGGTGTTGGTACTCAAGGATTGATAGGGAAGAGACAGTTTCACGTTGCAAGGCGAGAAAGCGATACATGAAACAGTTAGTTAAAGCTAGACAAGCTCTTGCTGCTTCACATTCTATGTATCTGCGCTCCTTACGGGGCACAGGCTCAGCTCTCCTTCAATTTTCCAACAATGAAACTATCCTCCACCTCCATCACCATGCCCCTCCGCCGCCTCATCCGCCGACACCGCCACCGCCTTTAATGAGTCCTGGTTCAGACACACGGACATCTGCTACCAGTGCCTCCCCTGCTCTGCCGCCGCCTCCTCCTCCTCCATCAAGTAGCTGGGACTTCTGGGATCCATTTGTTCCGGCTGGGGCGTCACGGTCAGCCACAGAAGAGGAATGGGAGGCTGCCGCGTCAATATCTGAGGTGGCGGTCACTGCTACAACAACCGCAAACGGGGCTGCGAGCGTGGCAGCGCCGCCTTCTGTGGTGGGTGGGTTCTCGAAAGATACGGGAAGCGAGCTTGCTATGGTGGTGTCGAGGAATACTAAAGAACTGGTGGAGATTGTGAAAGAGGTTGATGAGTATTTTCTTAAAGCTGCTGATGCTGGTAGCCAGCTGTCGTTGCTGTTAGAAGTTTCAAATTCCAATTTTTCTGCTCAAAGTAAAGGAGGTAGATCTCTCTCATTCATTCCATTTTATTTTCTTTTGATTTCTTGGTGGGGTTTCATTTCTACCTGTTCGTTTGCTTTTTCTTGTTGGAGGTAACGTGTATAACTATGGTTGCAATCCGACTCCAACAACTTGGACATGGAATTGGAATCCGAAAATGGAAGGAATTGGAACGTTGGGAGAGGACAGGATTGGCGGAAATGTTGGTGGTAGAGTTCTTAGCAGCAGCCATTGTTCTAGTATAGAGAGATTGTATGCTTGGGAGAAGAAATTATACCAGGAGGTCAAGGTACTAGATCCAATTCCATGGTTAGAAATTTTGTTTATTTGTGAAGCATGATCTTTTAGGTGTTTTTCTTTGGAATTTTTTTTCTGATGCAAGTTTCAAGCAAGAAAACAAAATTCTTAATTTAATTATACTTTCTTCTTTAGAAAAATCCATAACATTGTGTTTACTGCCAGATTTTTGTTTTCAGAGTTCTAAATATTGAATCCTTTGCTTTTAACTTTTGGGGCCCAAGAATGGATGTTTAAAAGGATGAAAACCTTGGACTTCTTATCGTATTTGATGGTCTGATGAATCAAAAGAGTGGTCAAGTCCTGTGGCCCATATTTTTATTCTTAATGTTCTTTTAATTTAGCAGTTTTATTGGTGATTTTTTAGAATGCGGAGGCTATTAAGATAGAGCATGAGAAAAGGGTGGCCCAGCTGAGGAAGCTGGAGATGAAGAGAGCTGACTATGTGAAGACTGAGAAGACTAAGAAAGAAGTTGAAAAATTAGAATCCCAAATGATGGTTGCTTCACAGGCCATTAAGACTACATCTATGGAAATCATCAAGCTGAGAGAGTCGGAGCTTTACCCTCAACTCCTTGACCTTGTAAAAGGGTTAGTCTTGGTTATTTATAACTCTTCTTCCACGTACTTGTTTCCTGTTTACCTTGAGTATTCAAATGCTGGAGCCAGTAGCCCTTAAGTTTCCACATGACTATGTTACATCATTTTCTAGTTCAGAACAGAAGCTTTCGGCACATTGAATTAATGTCCTCCACAGATGAGATAGTGATTCGTTCATTTTTTGAATTTGTTCAGAAAAAGGCCACGTTTGGGACCCTTCATAATTCATATTGAGAGCTTTTCACTTACAGTTCTTTCATTGCAGTCCTGCAATTATACAATCGCAATAAAAAATTATATAGGAGTCCACCACTTTAGGACTGTACATTTTCTGGGCTACTGTTTGGACTTTGGACTGTATTCAAGGGGATATGCAGTTTCGGGATTCACTATAAAAACTTGAATGTTCTGTTCAGCGGCAGCAAGATAAGCCTAAAAGTCAACTCTAGTGTTGCTATATTGGGCCGTAACAATTGTATACGGAATTTATTTTGACTGCTTTTACTGCCATGGTTATTTCCCATATTGTTTGCCTTTGTTGGGAAGAACATAAGCCGAATCCAATTGTACTGTGTCTAATTATATGAGGTTGAGAGTGGCCAGTACCAGAATAGTCTAGTGGGGTCTCCATTTAGAGTTAACCTAATCTTTTGTTGATTCCTTTAACTTTCAGTGTCTTCCTAGGGAAGATAATCTTCTGGTCCTAATTGTACCAAATTTGCAAAGCTGGGCATTCAGCGAATCATATTGGACTGATGTGTATTTATAGTTCCAGGTACTGCTAAAAGAATCTTATTCGTCCATATATTTGCATCTCATATGGGATTCATATGATTCCAGTGGTGGCCCATACGTCTTAGGTTTCCATTGGAGATGATGGGGTGCAGGCTGCCAGCAGCAAAGAATAGGCTTCTTACCTAATTTGATATCCTTAATGCTTCCTTTTAATCTGCAATAGAGGGTTATTGTCTAAATGCATACTATGATATTTTTCTGACCACAACTCACAACTGATTAAATAACTGCATCGTATAATGTTATATGTTTGCTTGTTGTGCAGGTTGATGTGCATGTGGAGGAGCATGTATGAGATCCACCAAGTCCACACGCACATAGTTCAGCAGCTCAAGTACCTTAACTTCATCCCTTCTAATGAACCAACTTCTGAGATTCACAGGCAATCAACTCTCCAGCTCGAGCTTGAAGTCCAGCAATGGCATTTGTCTTTCTGTAACTTAGTCAAGGCTCAACGAGACTACATTCAGTCCCTTGCAGGCTGGCTCCGGCTTAGTCTTTTCCAGTTCAGCAATAACCCACTTTTAAGAAACAGTCAGGAATCGATAATTTACTCTTTTTGTGAAGAATGGCATCTAGCAGTTGACAGGATTCCAGATAAGGTAGCATCTGAAGGAATCAAGAGCTTCTTGACAGTAATACATGCCATTGTGGTTCAGCAAGCAGAGGAGTATAAGCAAAAGAAAAAGGCAGATTCTGCATTTAAAGATTTTGAGAAGAAGGCAGCAGAGCTTAGATCACTGGAAAGTAAGTATGGCCCTTTTTCGATGCCGGAAATGAACAAAGACCCTGTTGCAGAAAAGCGAACAAAGGTGGACATATTGAGAGCAAAGGCAGAGGAGGAGAAGAATAAGCATGAGAAGTCAGTGAGCATAACAAGGGCGATGACTTTGAACAACCTTCAGATGGGGTTTCCCCACGTCTTTCAGGCAATGGTAGGATTTTCAAGTGTATGTATGCAAGCATTTGAATCTGTATACAACCAAGCCAAGTGTATTGATCATGAGCATGATGTGAAGAGAATACTCCCTTGAAGCATACCGGGCAAAAATGATGCTACCATCAATACCTGCTTTTATGTATAGATGTTCACCTTGTTCGGTAGCTGGATTTGAGTCCAGACTCCAGAGAAAGTGCTGCATAGTTTTATCTTCAATGCAGATCCATCTTATGCAAACTCTCAATGGAGATGATTAAAATCCAATGACATTTAGAGGGGACCAGTATTGTTGGGATAAGTGATTTTTGAGATGATGATATAGGAAGTAGAAAAAATTCCAGTGAGAAGTTAGTGGTTTTCAATTAGGAATGTAGGATTGTATACCTGGCTTTGTTTTGTCATAGGAAGGTGTTGAATGCTTTGAAATTTTCTCTTTAACGTGTTTCTCCTTTTGAATTATGAAATTATTTTTTATTATGGAATGTGTTTATAGGCATGCTGTAATTAGATTAATTTCCTGCTGAAGAGGTGATCAAATCTACGTTTCATTATGCCTTATAAGCACAGTGGTACTTTTCTGCTGACAACTTTCAATGCTCTGATTAGATCATTTAAGAATTCGTTTTCCACGACCTATTGGAGAACGCCTTGCACCGAAATATAATACTCTGCTGCAGCTTGATGATTGAATAAGTCGTATAATGCATTTGAGGATGGTAATTGGTAGCCATATATACAAGCATCAGTTTTTGATCAGTTACAGAAACATACGACTAACAACTAACAAGCACTACAAAATTTCCTTCTATCAAACTGGGATTGGATGGAGCAACGCACTTTCGGTGCAAGCAGGCAAGTCAAGCGCTTGTCTCTTCAATAGCTTGCATCTTATCCAATTCTTGTATACAACTAGCTATGCTGTATCTGGCTCGCATTACATTGTTTTGTGTCGCCATCATACTATGAGCATCCTTTGAGAAACGCCACTCAAATTCAATCCAATGTTTGTATTTCTCTATTCCTAGACAATGTTTGGTCCATTCTCTAATATACTACAGGATTGAAGGGTCTTCCTCAGCTAGAGAGACCAAAAGAGTGTCTCGGATGATTGTGTTGTGTGCAATTTAGCTTGGTAGGCTACCTTGAATTTTCCTGGTTCGATTTTCTTGCTTACTATTCCTACTCTTTCTCCTTTATCTTCGGCTAAATTTGAATCACTTGGCTGACCTTGTCACCAACTGTAGTTCGAAATGGGCGGGGTTATGACTGTTTCTGTCTCCCCCTAAGTAGCCAGGCAAGCGCTCCCCTCTGGCCTCTGCTTGCGGATTAAATGTGGGAAAAGAAGACTGCAAATTCCATCGCTTGTTTATGTTTAACTTCCCAAAAAAGATTTGGAATGTTGACCTCATAGAATTATTCTATTTGCAATTGCCAACACGTTGGATAACAACTAAACTAATGTTTCAAGTGATAAAGGTTGTAAAAGACTTGCCATGGTTGTTGGCACTCTCTTTTAACCCCCAATATTGGAACAGAATTGGCCAAGACTTTAATTAGTGGTTCAAGGATACCACTTTATATAGAAAAACATGACAATTGTGTAATCAAAGGCAACATGAAACCGAGATTTATTAAAAAGAAAAAGCTTCTGAAACCCGAGTCAAGCTCCGATTCAGAAACCCGAATCGAGAAGAACATTCCGGGTGGGTCCGCCAATTTTCACGTTAAAATATAACCCTAAAAAAGTGGGATAGAAATTAGCTGGTGAAGATTCGTTGGCTCAACGACAACGAACGCTTCAAACGCCATAATTTCCCGGCCCAAAAATATCAAAAAGCAAAACCAAAAAAAAAAAAAAAATTTCCCTTTTTCATTTTCCTAGGGTTAGCCCATTCTCTAATTTCCTCTTTTGATATCCCCTCTTTCTCTAATTTCACCTAGGGTTTCCTTCAACAATACAGATGGCTGATTGAAGAAGAAAAGGAGTAATCTTGAGGGGTTTTTTTTTTTTTTTGGGGGAATTCTACCTTTGTCCTCAGGTGTTAAGATCTGAGGCTAATCTTTTCTTTTTCTCTTTTCTTTTAAGTGAAAACAAAATAGAAAATGAGCGCTTCAAGGTTTATAAAGTGCGTGACTGTTGGTGATGGTGCCGTTGGTAAAACTTGTTTGCTAATTTCTTACACCAGCAACACTTTTCCTACGGTAATTCTCTTTTCTTTCCCCTTTTTTTTGTCTAAGTTTTTGGGTAATTTAATGTTTAGTGTTGAATTGTACTTGTTCTGTTAGGAAAAATTAGCGTTTGGGTTTTTAATATGAGGAAATTTTCTGAATTGCTGAAGAGAAATTAGGCTTTTTTTTTTATGTCTAATTCTGAAAGGTGCTGCTTTTGCTGTCTGATTTGAGATTGAATGAGGATTCACTCGTTAAAGATTGGTTTTAATGTTTGTTGAGCTGATATTATTTGTGAATTCAATTAGGGAAAACCATATTAAATTTTATGCCTTTATGGAATAACATATTTGGATCTTTGACAGAACTAGTGGAAGGAAAAGGGAATTTATGATAATAGCTAATTTAATAAGAAAAATATGAAAATTTTCTCTCTTTACTCTTGATACCTACTCTATTATAAGTTTTTAACGTTTTAATCCGCCAACAAGCTTTCAGGTTCTTTTGTGATTCCATCTTTGTGTATTTTTGTCTTGATACATATCTTGGGAATTCTGACAGCTAGAAGCTGATACTAAGAACGTGTTTAACCCTTTGTCTTACATTTTCATTACCGTGAAAAACAGGACTACGTGCCAACTGTATTTGACAATTTCAGTGCAAATGTTGTTGTCAATGGGAGTACTGTTAATCTGGGGTTGTGGGATACTGCAGGTACTTTGCACTTTGACCTTTTGCTTTCTTTTTTTAATCTCATTGTTATAACCATTCTGTTTCTTTTTGTGGGTTTATGTTTGTAATTTTGGGCAACAGGGCAGGAGGATTATAACAGATTAAGACCTTTGAGTTATCGCGGGGCAGATGTGTTCATATTGGCATTTTCCCTCATTAGCAAGGCCAGTTATGAAAATGTCTCCAAAAAGGTTAGGTGCAGTTTTTTAAATTTCAAACATATAGAAGTGCTTCATACACCAACTTTTAATTCATTGCTTGCTGATAGTTATTTTCTTGGCTTGTTTCCAGTGGATTCCAGAGTTAAAACATTATGCCCCTGGTGTTCCAATAGTTCTTGTTGGAACTAAGCTTGGTAAGTTAAAACATTAAGTGTGCTGTAGCTGCAAATATTTTCTTTCAAATAGCCACTTCTGAAAATTTCTGTCAGGCTATGCTTTCAATTGAGGAGAATTTTAGGTATTCATGCCATAGGTAGGCTTTTAATATTATAATGATTCTCAAGTGCTTTTAAATGAGCCAGATCTTCGGGACGATAAGCAGTTCTTTATTGATCATCCTGGAGCTGTACCCATTTCTACAGCCCAGGTAAAGATTTTTGTATTAGTCCATACTTTTCTCAAAAAATTATTCAGTTATTACTTGTTTTCCTGCTGCATGGACTTTGTTATTTGCAATTATCTAACCCTTAGCCTTCCTCTTTTTCTATCTGAATCTGTAAGGGAGAGGAGCTAAGGAAGCTGATTGGTTCACCTGCTTATATTGAATGCAGTTCAAAAACACAGCAGGTATACGTTGTTTTGTAAATATGTTCATATATTTTATATTATGGAACATTCCTTACGTTAAAGGGATTTGTTGACTTCACCGCAGAATGTGAAGGCAGTTTTTGATGCTGCCATCAGAGTCGTACTTCAACCACCCAATCAGAAGAAAAAGAAGGGCAAAGCACAGAAGGCCTGCTCCATATTGTGACTGGAAAAAAAATGTGAAAAAAGATTATGGCCTTCACCCGTCTTTCCCTTTCTCTTCTCTTTGCTCTTGAAGATATTAGAAGCCCTGGATAATAGTCTCTCAACAACTGAGGACCTCTGTGAAGCATCTCTTGATTTGGTAGTGTTACTTTATGCAACTGTTGTGATCTCTAATTGTTGAAGCGAAGTACATTGATGCCATCCTCCTCCGGACTCCATTTTTTTATATGCTTATGTATTAATTCCCCTGGAACATTCCAGTTAGGAAACAGCCTTAAATTTATTGCTTTGTATTGTTCTAAAAGGCTTGGTATGTTTGTGACTTCTTTCTTCTGAGTTTCTCGCAACTTGTTCGTTACCACGTGACCTTTCGTCCGTATCTATGATCTGTTTATACAATTTACAACTGTCACTCTTTTGTTCATTCACATTATTGGCGCCAGGTCCCAGGACCGGAACAAGTATGGTCAAAACTCGTTATGAGAGAAATAGATTACAAGTTGGGTAAAGCCGGAGGAAAGGGCTTTTATGGCTGTCAGTCTATCCATTAAAGTAAGCCTCCTTTTAATGTTTCGTGTAAGCTATCAGGCAAGGAATTCCGCCTGGATTTTCTAAATTTTTTTCCTTAGTGCGAATATAAATATAAATGAAATTAGCATTAGATGGACGTGGAAGTAGCGAAGTCTGATAGATTATTTGATGTTATGGGGTAATGAGACACATCAAACCCCATCTTTTCTATCCTATTCCTCACCCATTTAGTGGAAGGCATTTTCCAATGGCATATGGAATCTATTCACAGGTTAATATAAACCATTTGGACTTTATGCCGCTGAAGAAAAGTTGTCACGTTTGGTATGTCATTGTTAAATTAGATGCCTTTTGCAATTTAAAATTTTAAATAAATCATCAACTTTCTCTATTTTTTTTTCTCAATTTACATTTTATAGCCAAAAGATGACCATAAGACTTCAAAGGGTTTACTTTAAAAGCATCGAAACGATTTGATTAATGGTCTCAAGTCTCAACTATTTAATTATGCCGTCAGAGATTGGAAGTTACATTTCATGGTTGCTTTACATGAAAAGGAAAACTACAAAACAGGGGGCAACGTGGATGATTCTCAGTTCACAACTTTGCATCCAGTTCCTCGCCCACGCGATGAAAAACCGGGGACACTTTCCGAATGTTCCTTCCCTGTCATTGTATAAATGAATGTAGTACAGATCGCAGGGATATCAAGACCAGAGATTACAGCATTAAAAAGACTTTCCCTCTGTTGTCTTGAATTTCAAGGTCAAGAAGCTTTTCTTCTTTCTGATCAGATATCATCCCTATGGCACCAAAGAGAATTCTCAAGGAGCTCAGGGAATTGCAAACCCTCCAACTTCAAGCAGTGCAGCTACATGCAATAATCAAGCAACAACAAGAACGCGAACGAACTATAGAGTGTAACTTTTTCCTACACTTTCTAAATTTATATTTATGTGGTGAAATTTAGGTCCTGTGGCAGAAGATATGTTCCACTGGCAAGCAACGATAATCGGTCCAATTGACAGCCCCTACTGCGGTGTGGTTTTCGTTGTTACCATTCATTTCCCTCGCGACTACCCTTTCAAGCTTCCATAGGTCAAATTTAACTGGCGGCACCAGTAAACTGTAAACCCACTTTCTTCTCGATAATGATGTAGCCCTTCTGATTTCTTGGTTTGCCTTAATGGTGAATAAAATATGGCAGGTTGCGTTTAGGACCAAAGTCTTCCATCCAAACATAAACAGCAATAGGAATATCTGTTTAAATATTCTCAAGGAGCAGTGGAGTACCGTACTCACCATTGCGAAGGTGATAATTACGACTGAGATGATCATTTTGAGCATCACAAACCATATATACATACATATATATATATATATATGTATATATGGGTTGTTTGGAATAATAATATAGACGATTAAATTTGGTAAATGCAGGTTTTGGTTTCGATATGTTCCCTGCTTACGGACCCAAATCCTGACGATCCACTTGTTCCTGAGATTGCTCATATATACAAGACTGCGAAAGTGAAGTAGGAGACAATATTGGCACGTAGGTGGACTTAGAAGCATGAAATGGGCTGATTCATGCCATTTTTGTTGCCACTGGGCATATTACTTACACTATCCTTCCAAAACAGCTCTTAAGAGGGATCATCCAGAACTTGAATCTAAACCTAAATTAAATGAATAAATATCTTTCAGGTAGACCATCGGTCTCGTTTCGGCAATGGCTGTTCTAGAAATACAAAGTGGTTTTTCTACGTAGATGTTATCTTTGGAAATGGAAACTACTGAGCCACACAAGAAATGGAAACTAAAAGTAGAAGATACAAAACGTAATGGCTTAAGGGTCCTGGAGAAAGCTGGGGCTTTAAGCTTGGGTTGGCTGGCACATATACCATCTGTTCCGAACCAAATTCTAGTGATAGTGTACTGAGATCATGGAAGAATAATATAAAAGAAGGATAAAAGAGGGAATCATATATTGCAGTAATTGACAGAAAATTAGGCTTCCAAGCATTGTAGACAAATATCCATGATTAAACTTGGGTAGTGCTGATGAATCACCAACCAATTCAAAAGTGAACATTTGAATTATGAAATTCATCATAAGAATAGACCGAAATTCATTCCTCCCGGGAATGCAACATGTGGTGGTCTGTGTTTAACTTTTACTGCCTAAACTAAAAAGCTTACCCGTTTCTTTCATTGCACCAAACCATGATGCAAGAAATTGCTACGTTAGCCACCGGGGACAATGGGGCATAGTTTTTATTTTTTTGGATTAGAGTGATCCTGTGCTACGCTTGTCAATGTTCTGCTCTGATCTTGGCCTTTGATTTTGCTCGAAGTCTAATACTATGATCTACACCGTCGATGGTGGGAGAGTGCCGGTTTTCCTTTTCCATAAGCAAATTGACTATTTTTATTTTTTTTTAATTTTAAGACGTTTTACTCGGAATCATAGTTTTGCTGTGTTCTCACAGTAATTAAATTCGATTAAGCTCCCAATAAGAGTGTTTTGAGAGGGAAACTGAGGAAATTTTTGTTTGAAAAGTTGGGATTTGAAGTTTTTTCTTCTTTGATGGAGAAGCTGCGTCACTATGCATGAGTCTAATTACAAATATGGCCTTCCCGAACCACTCCTGCCTTCTTGCCTTCTGCAAGCAGCGAAGGCCCATAGGATGATTTGTAATCCAAATCCAACCATGAATCCCCAGTGTTGCTGACCAGTGACCGCTCATAAAAGCATTTTAGGAAAGTAAATGCCAGTATTCACAATGAGCTGATAAGAATTCTGGGGACCAAAATCATTACCAGAAAATATTGATAGAATGATATCGTGATCATGAACAAAGAATGATGCTCGTATTACTGGAAAGAATTGAACCTGTGATACATCAATACTCTTTTTCACCAATAAAAGCTGGCAAATAAAAAGCCTTTATAGCCATTTTTCTATCAGGGTCGCCGCACAAAATTTATCCTCGTCAATTGGGTCAAAGTCCCAACACCAAATGGAAGAAAGGAGCGGAAATGATGGCAACAAACCCTTCACAATTTTAGCACCAAGAACAAAGAGAATAACCACTGTGTTCCAGTTCCCTCATTCTGCACTTTGCACGCCTTCTCCTCTGCACAGAGTTTTAGAATGGCACTGTGAAAGGTAAAGCATAAATATCAGCCTCAGGCAAGTAGCGAGCATGTGGCCAAGTTTTTGAGTTTATTTGACTCGAGCCAACATTTCCATCTTTGCTGCCCTCAACCCAACTCTTATGATTCAGCTTCTTCTGAAACAGCCAGTCCTCATGATTAAAACTTGTCAACTCACTCTGCATCTGCAGTGTAGGCACAACCCAATCCTCCACAAGATTTTTGAATTCTAAAGCTAGTATAGGAGAACAAGTGCTACACAAATTTGATGACAACGATGCCTCAGCATTAACACTCTCTGATGCACCAGAAGAGGAGCAAGATTTTTCTTTGCTGAGCTTGAAAGTTACTTCTGGCCAGCTAATACTGGAAGTAGAACAAGGATGATCTTCCAGTTCTCTGCCTGGTCTAGGAGCATGCTCGTGCATCCCTTGAACAAAGGCATCATCAATCCTTCCTGAGGTAGAGCAAGGCTGTTCCTTGCTGGGTAGCACTTCAGGATCCTTATGCCTTTGAGAAGGCAATCTGATCCGGATAATGCTTCCTTCACATTAATAATAACAATTTGAATACACAATATCAGTGCTCATGTGAAGTGAACAAACCCAACAAGTAAACAGCCTCCCCCAGGTGAGGAAGAGATACAAACACACTCACCAGGATTATGCCCACTGTCGGGAGGCGAGCTCAGCTTCTGTCGTTTGTTGCTGTTAAGGGTGCTATCAGAAGAGTTCTGGGGTCCCACAGCATGACCATGCTCTTCTGTAAGGGTACTCTTCTCAAAAATTTCAACTTCATTTTCTCTTCTCTTTTGATGATCTCCTCCTATTTTACCTTCTTGGCTCCTCTCATCTTTATGCCTTTTATTATGACCATATTTTTTACTTTCAATTTCTCCACTGCCACGGGCTTTATCTCTTTCTTTCTTCTCCCGTTTTTTCTCTTTCTTCTCTCTCTTTTCTTTCTTCCTTTCTTTCTTGGCCTTCTCTTCTTCTCTCTGAATCTTCAAATTAACAGAGAAACAGTCAATTTATGAACATAAAGAGGAAGCTAATACAAACAAGCCAAAGCAAAACTGCACTGAAAGAACACAGGCAGTCCTAGAACCAAACTTCAGCAACATGAAATCCAAGTGAAAGTTTCCCTATTCCTATGCTAATAATAACAAATAAGTCAATAAAGATGTAAACAAGGTGTGCCGGCAACAGTCCTCTTCGAGAAAAATTGAAACACAATCTCTAGTATGATTTCCTATTATATAACTTGCATGATCCTTTGATCCATACCCTAGAACAAATTTACAAGCAGTTTTAGTGCAACGCATGTTTCATTTTCGAGCAACATTTCACCATTTTTTTTCCAATATAGAGGACAAAACAAAATATTTTAACAAATTCTACCTAATGTCTTAACAATTACAATTTTAAGCTTCAAGAGAACTTCCATACTCTTTAACTCAGACATGAATTTATCTCAATCAGCATCATTTCGTGTCTTGAATAAAATGGTTTCAATTTCTCATAGTTAAACCTTAACGTACTAAAATCATAGTTCATCTTAGTTAGGCATTAAGGTAGAAAATCCTTACTGTCTCTCTCTCTTTTATTTTTTGCTCTTGCCATAGCCAAAATTTACTACATAAACAGAAGCAAGGCTATGGGGGGACGCGAATTAGAGCAGTCGAGCAAAAAGGGTAAAAACCCAGGAAAGCATTGAAGCCAATTGGGGAATTTGCTCAACAAACCTTAATCGATTTAATAAGTGCCTCATCGTGGATACCGTTCTTTACGTACCCCGGTGGAGGATAAGGATAACACCGAGACATCTGTTGATTCACCAACAACCAAACAATATGAAATGAAAAAAATGAAGACAGAAAAAGCAAACCCTAGCTTGAATAAGATCGGAACTGTAGCTAAGGTTTTAAAATCCTAGGTATTTTAAGTGAAGATCCAACTTGTCCCACCAAAAGAGGGAAATTTAGAAAAAAAAAAAAAAAAAAAAACCAGAGTCTATTCTCTGATTAGGGTTTGAAGAAAGGATAGGCTCCAGATCCAGACAGAAAGAAATTGGACCCAGACATAATCGCTTCTTTGCAGGCAAAGAGGGGTATTTATAGAGGAATCGACCCCTTCTTTGGTGAGCGATTTAAGGGCCTGTTTGGAAACAGGGAGAGGGTAGTCAATCATGGGTTTGTCAATGGATTTGTATAAGAATAAGATATTCCATCTCTATTTTGGGCCTTTTTTTTTGCACCTTTTTTTTTATTAGTTCTTTTTTTAATGGCCAAATCCTTTCGAATGGTTACTGTTTCTTTTTTTTTTTTCTTTAATTTGTCACAAAACATAGTTTAACCACCCTTTTGCATTTTTTTTTTATATACCCCCTTTTATATAGCTTTTCTACACATTCCCTTTAGTTAATATAAAAATTTAGAGTTGAAACTTTTCAATTCCAGTTGATCAGGCATTTAATTTTCCACAGATGCAAGCACCAGTAGAGAAATATAAACACAATTAGGAAGGATTTCACAATATTTTCACATGATTATACAAGCATTTGGTTCTCATCACTAAAGTTATAACAAATACACAAAAATATACGATCTCGAGTCAAGTAAATGGTTAGTGCAAAGCAAATACAGTAACCACTTCAGTATCAAATATTTTTAAGCGGAAACCAGTGGATTGAGAATAAGCCAACCGATGATACTTTTAAACATATATATAAGAAAAAGATATACAAGCCAACCAGTTTAGAAGCTATTGTTGTGAAAACCCAAATTCATCATCTAGATCTTCCAACCCTTAGTGCAGATAAGATTCATATGAAATTTCATATAACTTAGTACTGCCCAAGCAAAGCTACAAAATTGCATACCTGATACTTTCTAAATCTAACTACATTCTCCTATAGAAATGAAAAATAAACTATACATGTAGGAATCCAGGTTTTGAGATAAGCACGGAGAAGAAATCAATGAAGCTTATTCTGAGCAACAGCTTGGCATAACTCATCCTCATAGAATAGCACTCGATTGGAAGCCAAAGATTTGCATAATGGTTTTGAGAGAACAGACGGTACCGTGCATCTTGATGGGAATCCTGAATCCTGAAACAGCACTGCAGCAATTTGCCTCATCTCAGTGACTTTTACACGGGAAGGTGGTCGTGGACCATGCCTTGGAGCTTTTGGAGTGTGTGGACTTCTCATCAAAATACTTTTCCCGTCACCTTTGCTGGAAAAAACATCCAAACTTTGTAAACAAAAAGACAAACTTTATTCCAATTTTTACGGAATCTTGGAGACCTATAACCTCTGGACACCTACCTTATAAAGGGCCAGTGTTCGGTCGGCCTTGGTGTCTTCGTTCTCAACATTTCCAGTCTTGAGCGATCAGGTGTTGTGTAATTAAAGTGGAATTGCCTAGCAAGGCAAACCTGTACCAAACAACCATAAATACATATGTAACATGATCCACAAACAAAAACAGACACACACACAAGAGAGAGAGAGAGAGAGAGACTTACAGCCTTTCTTATCCTTTGAGAAACATGAAAAACTGCCCTCAGTTGGTCATGATGCAAGTGACAAAGTATTTTAACCTCAATATATCAGAAAAAATTGAATCAGTACCCAGTGGGAGGGGCCGAATCTCTAAAAATGGAAAGCATTCAAGCAAGCAGTTTCTGATAACAATCATCCAAAATAAGGGGGAGTGGTATATAATGCAATTCTAACTTGAGAATCAGGTTTTTGGCTCCAGTTTTTCCTCATACGTAAACTATATAAACATATATCCATTGGTATCTTTACAGGATAAAAATTCCCAACTATGATATGACAGTAATCCATGAATACCATATCAAACAACATAAACAAGGATCATGCAGATTAGCCTATAGTTATATGCATGCAAACAGACAAATTTTTGAGGAATCAATTGCAAACATTAAAATATAGAAGAAAATGTCTTTGGAAAACTTTATTAAGTCAACATAGAAAATCATTGATTTTATATCCGAATGACTGGTTCTCAAAGCAGATAAAGCACAAGATAACAATAAAAAGAGAAACATACTTTGGGAAGAAGACTATAGATAAAATAACAAACTCCATTTCATTCAAGGTGTTTTGCTTCTGTTAAATTACATTTGCAGTCATCTATGTTCTAACAAACAATAACTGGACTCAATTGGAGCAAAAAGAAGCTATATACATAGCACTTTGATCTTAATCCATTTATGTGGTTCTGCGCTCGAAAACAAAGCAGAGCCAACAAAATTACATTAACAGGCAACATAATCTATGAAGGATGCCCATCCTGTATGCCACCAACAAATGAAGATCATCCATGCAAGCAAAAACCCATAAAAATAATAATTTAGTAACTGATGCAGCATGTAAAACAGTGGCTCAAATGCTTTTTAACCTTGTAATGTCATACACAATCATCACTAATTGAACGAAGTAGAAATAAATCATTTCCAGGCCACGTCATTCAAAAAGAATAACAAAGGGTGCAAACAAATACCACTAAATCCATAGGAAGAGACTCCAGCCTTGAGTCTGAATCGAAGTCTTCAGGCCGAGGTGTCTTTGGTGTCCGCATCAAACTATTCTGTTTATGCAAACCGGCGGGCGATAACATCAAAGAGCTTTTCTCAATAACCCCATTTTCAATCAAAAGATTGTCACCCTCCGGTTTCTTGGCACCTAACACAGCTACCCTTTTCTTCCCAAGATCGGTACATAACTTGGCGGCTGAAGCTTTACGGTATCGAAGTTGAGCAAGAGTACCTGGTTTCACATACTTACTGCTAGAACTCTTCAACCGCCTGTTGTTTTTAGCTGTTTTTAATTCCCTATCTTTCGGAGACACTTTTCCCATACTTTTGTCACTCTTCTTTCTTACCTCTATTCTAAGTTGTCCCTTAACTAACTTATACACCTTTTTCCCTGATTGAGCTATTCCGAGTTTTCGAATAATTACACCTTAATACGCAGCCATCAATTGAAACTTTAAAACCTGGCATTGAAATGTAAGAAATTAAAACTTTCCTTTAATACCATAACTGGACTTAGTTCTTTATTGGCTTATTTTCAACTCAAAAACCAAATGAGGGGCAAAAAATAGTCAAGAAAAAAACCCCAAATTGCTCAATAAACAAAACTCACATGATTAAAAGATTTGAGACTTCAAAATCCTCTTCAATTGATCTCCCCTGCAGTTCAAAACACTGAAAATGAATCAGCCAAACAAAAAACAGCAAGAACTTCATCAAGAAAAAGAAGCCCAAGAAACAAATCCTAAATAAAAATTAAGAAACCCAAATTAAAATGAAGGAAACAGATAAACTAACCGGCCTTTAAATTAATAGACATTTCCGTGTTAAAAAAAAAAAAAAATGAGAGAGCGAATTTGCATTAAGAGAGGAGGTTTTAGTGAGAGAGTGTCTGAGCGTGTTTGTAGAGAGAGAGAGAGGGAAGAGATGAGGCCGCTAGGGCTTGCTCTTTATTTGAATTTCTTTAATTGCCCGCCAAATTGTTTAACGACGGTTGCTATTTGTCTTGATTGCTAAGGTCACTGGGCCAAATCGGACTACGGAGATCGCGTTTGATTAGATAATCGGTTAGATCGAATTTCCTTAAAAGGTGGTCTCTTAATTTTTTGTTTTTATTAATATCAAATTTTGAAAAGGAGATTTCCGAGGGAAAAAAAATACCAAAACATTTATATAATTACTATATTAGCCTCATTGGTTGGATAGTTTCGACCATTATCCGCTCAAACCTCGATTTAAATGGAATCCAATGCCTGACTTTTCTATTTTAGACCATACTTATGAGGGCCTTCTTGGTATTGTACTTTGAAGATGCTGAAGGCTGGGGAAACTCGTCTCTTCAAGACTTGCTTCCTACGAGATAATATCTTTTGGTATGGAGAATTTAAGCCCTTTCACGTGAGTAGACTTTGGCATCGGCCAAATTAATCATTGTAAAAAGCAATTTAAAAATAAAATTGTAAATACAATAAATCAATATAATAAAGTGCATTCTTAAAATTGTTTATAAATAAATCCGAAAATACTCAAGATCATATTTTTGAAAAAATACTTAAGGCTTTTATAAATAAATTTAAGGGATCAATACCACTCAAAAGCACCCTCCCTACTTGGTCATGTTATATATATTGGGGTTTATTATTGGTATCCAGTTGGGGAATTTCCTGGTAGATTATGGTACATTCGCATTGATAGGTAAGGAAACTCTTTTTATTGCAACACTTACATTGGAAAATAAAAAGCGTCAAATCCTTTACATTTTTTCTGAAAGACAATTGTCATAGATGCAACGACAAGAACAATGTTTTCAAGCTTTTAATTTAATGATTAAATATATTTAAAAGAGATATCAAAAATGTAATTTTGAATCAATTTTTTTTTTTCTCTCTTTCGTTTACTCTCTTCAAATAAAATAAAATAAAATAAACGACAAGAACAGCTAAAGTTTACGGGCGACAGCTCCAAATTAAAGGACCACGAGTTGACACGTTGACGTGGTTCGGCAAGACAACTGGTGAATTGTGCGATATGGCAACCATTTAACTTGATCTTATCTTTTTATCCCATCATAAACACTTGGATTTTTGGCCTCATCAGATTATTCATATTATTATATTTCATCCAATGAAGCAAAGATTTTGTGAAAAACAATAAGAAACCAAAATTTCATGATAGCCCAAAAAGAAATGGAGTCATGTTCACGGTTCACATCACAAAAAAGGATCCAAACTTTTGCCACGAAAAGAAGGATTACAAAGTGGTTTCCCATGCCACAACCTGTAAAACAGATCCAATTCCAACTTTCATCATTTTTATACTGTTTTTGGCGCCCTCAGCCCCTAACTCGCCTGTTTTCTAGTGAACAACTCTGTTCACAGGCTTGCCTTTTAATTCTCTATCTTTTCTCTGACTAAAAACCACCTACCTGCAGATTCTGATTGACCAACCTCTCTCATATATGCCTTTTAGAGCTTATATTAATCATATAATAATCAGATCACTAAAGCACATAGACAGCATCAAATAATTATATTAATGTATCCTTAAACAAAATAAAAATACTAAGGCTAAGGGTTAATAGTATATGATAATGGGGCTATCAGCAACCAAAATATTAATCTACTTATTCAAATTGTAGCAGCTGCTTTGTTAAGGTATGCGTTCGTTTTACGTGAAATCCCACTCGTGAAAATGGAGAATCTCATCCCGTGACATCAAGAAAAGGAAATCATAGGGATACATAGTAGAATAAAACAGTAAATTAATGCACCAATTTTCTTGCTTGTAATCAAAATTTAAGCAAACAATGAATAATAATGCGGCAAGGAAAATAAAAAAGAAGCCCGGCTGGGTGCAACAGGAATCTATCTTAACCAACAATTTGATCGCTTAACTAATTGCTTAATCAATCCCATTCTAGTCCATCTCATAGCATAATAGGAGAGATACTTGCAACTTGCAAGGGTTTTTTTCTTTCCAAGTTTCCCATAATCCAAAACCCAAAACAACTTACTGTCTTGTTTTAGGGATTTGGATTTAAACCCACATTTCAAGCTACCGATGGAATTGGGTAAATATACTATACTTGGACAGTTTGATATGAATTCTTTATCGCACATTTTTAGATTATCAACCCCCAATGGATCATAGATATTTTTATGTGAATGGCAACCACGGTAATAACGATTGAAGAAGACTGAAAATTGACTTGCAAATTAAATTGCAGATGAACTAGTACTTAGCTTTGGTTACATTACGTGCTTGTAAAAGACAAATATTGTATAAAAAAGAAAAAACACGAATTAATGATCGAATTTAGCAAAGTAAGAACGAATTATAGGACCATCACATCTCGACAAATAGATGGTTCATCTTTATGCAATTTTCACATAAAACATTGCTTTAAAATGTTTTGTTGTGGGAGGAGTGTCAATTTTGTTTCCACCACCTAACATCACCAAGTCACGCCTTAGCTTACAATACATTCTCTCATGTAAGTCGGCCAAAATTGGATTTGGAGCCGGGGGACCTTATGTTATACCAAGAATACATTATCAAGCAACAAAATTTGAATAATTGCAACAAATATATATTATCATTAAAATAACATAAATTTTGATTAACAAAACAAAAAATGAGAGAAAACATGAAATCGTGATAAAAATCGTATGTTTATATGATTTGATAGGAAAAAGAGTAGCAAAATTTGTAATTACATAGGCAACAATGAGGGTGGCGGAGACAGAGAACGACTAATGTGGACACGTGTAATGGAAGGCATGTGTGAGGCACTTCATGGTCGTACCATTATTGGTCCATGTGACAGTTGCCAGAAAGAATGGATGTTCAACTAGAATTTGCGTCCTACTGTTTTTAGTTGCCTTCACTGATCCCCCTCCAATTACACTATTATCCCTTTCGTTTAAAATCGCTTCAAATCATTGAACATTATGTTTATTGTGCCATTACCTTCGGTGAAAATCGTTGGCATTGTCGTCCATTAAGAAAAAAGTGATGACATTTGCGTACTTTCAAATTTACCACCACCACAACAAAGGCACAAATTCATTGCTTGTCTGTCATGGTGATGGTGGTGAGTCTGCACCCAGCACCAACAGAGACAAACAAAAACCACAGAAACTGTGAGCGATAAAAGATTGAGAGGGAAACTATTTCTTTTTGAGCTCTGTTCACTTCGGAGAAAGAAGAAGAAGAAGAGCGGAGAAGCTCTCCGTTTTGCGCAAAGCAATGCCTGTTAATGCCAGAATTCAACGCTATTCTTATCTCAAACTCTGACGCTTTTTTTTTTCTTGAAGATAGAAAAGAAAAAGAACCAACCAAAGCATAGAAATAAGTGGAAACGCCTTGGGAGTAGGTGAGTGTCTCGCTACCATTCGCGCATTTTTCTTTGTGCTTTTGGCCCTTGAAAAAGGTCATAAGCTTAATTACGGTTCATAAAAGAGCTCACCGGAGATTCTATGAAATAAATTGCATTTGCATATTAGCTTTCTTTTTCTTTTTCCATCTGGAGTGTTGAATCGCTTCGCATTCAGTTTTCCTTTTTGAATTTCCTTTGGCTCGACAAAATGAACGAAGAAGCGTAACGGATAATCTTCTAGACCGTGGTATCTTACAAACTGATTTTATTTTTATTTTGTTTAAGCAGTTGAAACGGATACTGCGTTGTTCTTTGCTTTGAAAAATCGAAGATCTGGATAGATCCTGGGAAGCAGCTTTTGATTCTCAAGTTTGAGCTACGTATCGCCGATTCTCTAAAGAAATCAGTTGTGGCTTTTGTTGAGCAATGCAAGTTCTTCTTACGGTGACGCTTCTAGCGTAGAAGAGGTGAAAACGAGCGAATATCTCCCATCTGGCCTTTTTTTGGTAACAAATTACTGTTCATTAAGTTCATTTTCGACTCTGGACAGATATAATTCGGTCAAATTGTTTGATTAATTTATTAAAAATGGATTATGGAATAATCTAACGAACGTTTATATAAAAAGCAGGTTTCAGGTTTGATTGAGAGGAAAGGATGGCATCTTCGTGGGAACATTTCGGAGAAATTGCAAATGTAGCCCAGCTCGTGGGCTTTGATGCGGTGCGGTTAATAGCTATGATAGTTAGAGCTGCAACCGCAGCGCGAATGCACAAGAAGAATTGCATGCGATTCGCACAGCATCTCAAGTTGATCGGTAACTTGCTGGAGCATCTTAAGATGTCGGAGCTTAAGAGGTATCCCGAGACGCGAGAGCCGTTGGAGCAGCTTGAGGATGCGTTAAGGAGGTCTTACATTTTAGTGAACAGTTGCCAGGATAGGAGCTATTTGTATCTTCTGGCCATGGGATGGAACATTGTATATCAATTTAGGAAGGCCCAGACTGAAATCGACCGGTATTTGAAGATTGTCCCTCTTATCACTCTGGTGGATAATGCTCGAGTCAGGGTATTGACTATTCTTGTTGCTGTTTTAAAATGACATTTGCTTTTGGAGCGATTTCATTTCATATCTTTAGCTTTGCCTGCATTTCTAATTTTTCAGTTCTCCCAAACCTGCAGGAGAGGCTAGAAGTTATTGAGAAAGATCAGCATGAGTACACATTGGATGAAGAGGACAGAAGGGTGCAAGATGTTATACTGAAACCGGAACCCTCAAAAAATGATGCTATGATTTTGAAAAAAACTCTTTCTTGCACATATCCAAATTTGTGTTTTAATGAAGCACTTAAAAAAGAAAATGAAAAGCTTCAACTAGAACTACAACAATCACAAGCTAATTATGATGTGCAGCAGTGTGACGTAATCCAGCATTTGCTTGATGTAACAGAAGTTGCTGCTGCAACTTCTATTCCGGATAATAGTTCATCCATGAAAGGGTCTAAGAAGGTAGAATGTAACATCTCAGATGCCGATAGTGAGAAAGGTTATTCATATGACGAAAGCTCTCCTAAGAAGTCTGATTCTCACACAACTTCAAGGTTAACTTTCTTTTCATTTCTAGTTTTGCATCGTCAAAATGCAGTTGTGGTTATATAAAAAAAAAATCTCATATAGTAACATCCCCAGTAACTTGTCCCTATTTTGCCATTTACTATGCCCTATAGGAGTTGAAAGCTGATGCAGACATGATTAAGACAGTAAAAATAGATTTTTACCTGCTGATGTAGATGTAATTTGCTTCGTAATTTCTTGTGATATAGTTAAAACTTGGGTGGTAAGGCTAAAAACTTTGTATGCTTTTAATGCAAGATTTAGTTGCTGACATCTTGATGCCCTGCCATTTAGAAGGAATTTGGCGTTTGAGTTTCAGCTTCTTTACAGTCACGTTTGTTGTCTTAAGTCCTTAAGCTTTCAAATATGCACTCACAGTTTATGCATTTCACATACTCGGAGCTAAGTGTGGTTCTAAAAGTTCTATGCCATACATTTTTGCTCAGAAACACATCTTCAGTTTCATCAGGACACGATCTGCTGTCTGATAGAGGTTCACATCGATACGAAGAATGGCATGCTGATTTGCTTGGTTGTTGCTCAGAACCATATCTTTGTATGTCTTTTTTACATTATTACTGCCCCTTTATTGTATTAAATATCTGCCTTCTATTCTGTTTGACATGATAGAAGTTACAACTTATAACTTGAGATTGTTTGGCTCCAAGAAAGGAGATGGGGACATTTTTTTTTAATTTGATTTTTGTTTCTTTTCCTTTTCTGGAGGGACAACAGGAGGACATTCTCTTCTTTAGGACAGATTTCTCTGGCAGACTGACTTTCCTGTATTTGCTGTTTTTCATCTGGTCTCCTAAGCCTCCTTTTTCTCATTGCAGGTATAAAGACATTCTTCTATCCTTGCGGTACATTTTCAAAGATTGCTACTGTGGCAACGAACAGGCACATGTGTAAGTATTTCTAAATTATATTGTATTTTCTAGTTTGTTATATTTCGGTTACTTAATAATTTCATTGCAGATTGGGAGATAGTCTGTGTGATCTTCCTTTTTTGTTGATTCCTTTATTTTCATTTGTGCAAGAATTTGATGTGTTGTTTTCTAACTTACCCTGATCTGTAAGGATTATGTATTTTTACTAAAATATGTATGTGTGTTCTATTTTGCTTAGCACACATGCATAAGTGATTATGAGAATTCAGCTTTCCGTAGGAAAGGAAATTACCTTCTCCCTTGTAGGCTTGCTACTGAAAAGTGTTATATCAACTGCAGCCCCTTTGAAATTCTGTTTTCGGTTTTGGTATTGTTTCAAAGCTTACACAGCAACTTCCTTCAGCTTCTACAGAAGCATGCAATGAAATGATGGCGTATTCATTGATATTGTCATGCTGTTGCTACACTTGCTGCGTTAGAAGGAAGCTTCGCAAGGCGTTGAACATTACGGTATTTTCTCAACAGAAAGCTTAGTCTTGGATATAAGGTCTACAATTAGTTGTGCACAGCAAGTTTTGATCTTACTTTCAAGTCTACACTTTTATTCCTTTGCAGGGTGGATTTGTTGATGATTTCCTCTCACATTTGATGTGTTGCTGTTGTGCCCTTGTTCAAGAGTGGAGAGAAGTAGAGATACGTGGGGTTTATGGTATATCCTATATATTCCAAGAACCTTGACACCTCGTGATCTTGTTGAAATCTCATTTGTCTTCTAAATACACATTGGCATCTAATGATAACCATATCAGAACATATATTAGATGCTTTTAGTTCTAAAGTCGTGTGATTTTTGTTTTCCTGCTGCATGATGCATGTGATATTTGTAGTTTGGTTCCTTCATGTCATAATCTTGGCAATTCATATGAACTTGCAGGTCCAGAGAAGACTAAAACAAGCCCTCCACCATCACAATTTATGGAATCATGAGTGACAGGACTGAAAGGCTTATTTCCATTGAAGGTTGATAAAGCCGAATATAGAATATAGCCTCTAGTGGCCACTGTTAAATTGAAACTGTACTGTGATTGCTCCCTTGCCTTGGAGTCTGCAGACATGTACTTTAGTCCAATTATATTTGGAGATTCAGCACATGTTGTATCATACACTATTTTCAATGGTATAGTGGTTTTTGGATCCATTTCTTCTTTAGAGATAGAGACACAACTACTAAAATGAATAATAAAGACATTAATATATATTTTTTGAAAACAGAAAGATGTTAACATATTAAGATTAAACAAGGTTGAATTTACCATACGGCCGCGTCTAATCTTTTTCACAAAGGTTAAAATAAATCGGTGAAAGCCCCTTTATTTCTCCTAGTTGGTCTAGGCCTAATGACAAATCCTTTATTTGGTTTCCGTTCCCTTCGCATCCCCCACGTGTCAACATATGAGTGGTCCGCTGAGAACAAACACAATCAAGAGGCGCCATGTCTAAAAGAAACCAACCCACCCTCGATATATCCCTTCGCATTATACACATGTCAACCTGTGAGTGGTCCGAGGAGAACACAACACAATCAGGAAGCGCCGCGTCTAAAAGGAGCCGACCCTTAACCAAGGCCCACCCCATCCTCTCTATAAATAAGGGGATTCGATCCCAATTTTTTCCTTCTCAAGATAAATCCTTGCTTGTTTCTCCCTCCAAGAAAAAAATCCCCTGATTGCTCGAGGTTTTTTCTGCTTTGAAAGATCCATAGCAAAAACGATGTCGTTGCCGGAGAGGAAGATTACTCTGATGAGCTCGGATGGCGAATCGTTCGAAATAGACGAAGCGGTGGCGTTGGAATCGCAGACGATAAAGCACATGATCGAGGACAATTGCGCGGATAACGGAATACCGTTGCCCAATGTTACGAGTAAGATCTTGGCGAAGGTGATCGAGTACTGCAAAAAGCACGTGGAGGCTCCTAAGACCGATGATCGAGCCGCTGATGACGAGCTTAAAAGTTGGGACGCTGACTTTGTCAAGGTCGATCAAGTCACTCTCTTCGATCTCGTTCTGGTCAGTCGCTTTTTCTCTTTTCTCTCTCTTTTCTTTTTTTATTTCTTTCTTTTTCTCTTTGTTTGATGTCTTAATTAATTGTTAATGTTTTATTATTGACAAGGCTAGGGTTTGGGAATTGGGGTTAGGGAAAAAAAACTAAAGAAAAGCTATCCAAAATGGAGTTGGTTTTGGGCATATACTAATTGGACGCATGTTTTCGTCAGATTGGGAATCTTTTACCATGGTTCAATCTGTTTGTTTTTGGTGATTTGTTGGTATTTTGATTTCGGAGGCTAATGAATTCGAATATAGTATGATGAATATACAATCGCGTAACAAGTCGTAGAATTCACCAATCTTATATTGCTAAGGATATAGGCAAAGAAGTTGTGCTACTTATTATTCGGATAACTAAAACATTGACTATAATTATCGTGTTATTGTTTGATTCTCTCCTGCCTTATGATTTAAGTTTAATCTTGTTCCGTTTTAGCAGCATATCTATAAGCAAGAAACATTTATTAGAAGCATGAAAATCAATACTTCAATATAGTTGCGTTTGAGGTTGTGCTTATATTTGCAATTAGCAAATGGACTATAACTAGTTGTCCTCTGTTTACATTGCTGTTTGGGTAAGGCCGGCTTGTTGCCTATCGTGGCTTGTTTCATTAGGTTTTGTTGGTAAAATTTGAAAATCTAAGTCTTGTTTCTCGATCTTGTAATATATTTTTGCAGGCAGCAAACTATTTGAACATCAAGGATTTGTTGGATCTTACTTGTCAAACCGTTGCTGACATGATCAAGGGAAAGACCCCAGAAGAGATCAGGAAGACTTTTAATATCAAGAATGACTTCACCCCTGAGGAGGAGGAGGAGGTTCGTCGCGAGAATCAATGGGCATTTGAATGAAGTATTGGCAATCTGGATTTCATGAAGTTTAATTTTACCAATCTTCTATGTTAGATGTAGTTAATTGCTCTGAATTTTCATCTTTCTTTGTTTTCTTGGGTACTTTGGATTTTACGACTTTTTAACTCTTTAAGCGACTATATATTCCTGCCTGTTCATACATTTTCACCAAGCCAGTCGTATCAAATTATTTTCTATATATCCGTTCTTAAACGTGGTTCTTGAGGTGAATGGGCCTCTGTTTGCCACAATGAATTTGGTTCTGTAGCTATTACTATCATATTTTTGTCATCTCTCATTTTCTAATGCAGCTGTTACTATCAATTTATGTCTACATACCCTCACAAATCAAAAGTGCTCTGTATAAAAGAAAATAAGGTGAAGAAATACCTCCATTTTCTCGTTTGAAACAAAGAAATAGGAAAAAATAGATACATTTGTATTTTTTTCATTTCATTTTGGAAACTCACTCCTTACATAGGTCGATGAAAAATGAAATTATTACAGTCGATTAGATTAGTTGTTTAATTCGTAACTAGAAATTTGCCGGTTAGTGGTACATCAAAGAAAATTGTTTTTTAAGTTATAAATTTCACCTTTTCAAATCTTCTTCTTTACCCATCTTAACCTGATATGTTAAATACAAGTAGGGGATTATAAGTTTCCTTCTTTTGTTTTTTCTTTTTCCCTTCTTACTTTTCTTGTTTCCCTCTATTTCTTTTTCCAACAGTCTGGAAGAGAAGCTGTTGAACTTTGTAAATACTTAGAAATTCAGAGAAATGCAAATTGTATTCGATGGATTAGAGCCTTACCAATGGCGATCAATTGTTTCAAGTAAATCTATTGTAACAAAAAAAAAAATTAATAAATTAATAAATCCTTGGCAAAACATTGAACTGGACGTTCAGTTCATCAAGCTTAGCATCCCTTTGCTCCACACTCTCTCTCCCGCTCTTGTTCTCCAACTTTTAAATTGTGAACGATTTCTTTTAAATCTACAAGATTACACCGAGGAACTCTTTCTATCCTCCTTTCCTTCATCATCTGTCTTACTCTGCCAACATCCTCCCACTGCCCTGCCACACCATAGACATTCAATAGTAACTGATAATATGAGAAGTTTTCAGGCTCCTTTGCAATCAAAGATGTTGCAATTTTCTCTCCAACAATCTCACCTTCCTTAAAACGACAAGAGCTGAGCAAGTTAGCCCAAAGCAGAGAATCAGACGATACATCCTCATCAACCTCTGGCATTTGCCTCAGGATCTCGTCTGCCTCCTGAACAAGCTCCACACCAACATAAAGATTAGCCATGCACCAAAAATGAGCAAAGTTCGGCTTTATACCAAATTTATTTATCATTTGGCTGAAATACTTTCTGCCTTCTGCTAACAATCCTGCACGAGCACAAGCAGACAGAACACCAATAAAAGTAATTTCATCAGGACAAATGCCCCCTCCTCCTCTAACCCTGTTTTTATCAACCATATCCATGAATAATTTTAACCCTTCTTCTTGGTTCCCATGAATGCAGTGCCCCAAAATCATTGCATTCCAGCAAACAAGATTCCTATTTTCGATCTTATCAAATATCCTACGAGCTAATCCTACTTTCTTGCAGTTCGAATACAAATTGACCAAAGCTGTATCAATTATTATATTAGATTTCTCATTCCCAACCACTCCCGTTTTCACCATTTCTCTGAACAACTTCAATGCACACCCCGGATTCCCACCCTTTAAATACCCATTAATCATAATATTCCAAGAAATCACATTTTTCTTGGGCATTTTATCGAACAGCTTCTGAGCTAGACCCAAATCCCAAACTTTTACACACCCATCAATAAGAGAGTTCCATGAGACAATATCCCTTTCAGACATTTCAACCAACACTTTCATAGCAAACTCAATAACCCCACAACAACCATACATATGAATCAAAGAGTTTTGTACTGGCAACTTATTAATTACCCCAAATTTAATTGCCTGGCCGTGACACTTTTGGGCAGATTTAGAACAAACTACTCTTGCACAAGAGCCTAAAAGTGGCACAAAAGTATAGCTATTTGGAACAAAGCATTCATTAGTCAGCATCTGAAAACAAAAAACCACAGCTTGATGTGGAAACGAACTAAAAGCGTAAGATTTGATCACTGTATTAACACAAAAAGTACCAGGATTGTCAATGCATCGAAAAGTGGAAACAGTATAATCAATGTTGCTGAACATTGAAGAATGCTTTAAAACTTTTTCTGCCCAAAAGGGGATGTGGAAGAGGCCTGAAGTGATCAAGTGAGCTTGGATTTGAAGGAGCTGCTTTATATCTGGACATGAATCGAGAAACGAAAGGGTTGAAAGCGGAAAAGTTAGTGCTTTGGATGCAGTAGAATAAAATGGGGAGGAAAACCGGTTGGGTTTGGGGGAAGGGAGAAGGAGAGTTGGGTTAGCGAAGATGGTGTATCTGAAACGAAGGAGTTCATGCATGGACATTCTTGCCATCCATTTGGGACTTTGTTTTGATGCTTTCTCGAACTCAATTTGATTACCGCCATTGAAGCATGTTACTTCTACTCTCTAGCACATGATTAACAAATGCGAGAGAGAGACTTTATTCAATCAGACTTGTTGCTTAAGCTTCTGGTTAGCAACAGGCGATCACAGGCGAAAGATAGAATAACTATACATGAAATAATTTTATTTATTTAATATAAATATATAAATTAATTTTTTTAATAATATTTAAAATTTTAAAACTCATAACATATATAAAATTTATATATATTAACATGTCATTAAAAAAATAATTTTTTTAAAAATAGTAAAAAAAAATATTGTTTCTTTGAATATTTTTATTTACAATAATATTTATGCAGTAAAATTATATCAAATAAAAATAGATTATGTCTTTTTTAAAAAATAAAAATATATATTATTGAATAATAAATTAAATAACAAAAAAAATATTAATACATTTTCACTTAAGTAATCTTGATTAAATTATTATATAAAATATGAAAAGTGTTAAAAAATATGTGAAAAAAAAAATAATTTAAAAAAATATTATTTTTCATAAGAATGAAATTGAAATAACAATAAAATATATCTTAGAAAAAATTTATAAATAAAAAAAATTGTAATAGTAATAGAATATATCTTAAAAAATTTACTGAAAAATAAAAAAATTGATGTATAATACATTCATTTATAGTCTTAAATTTATAGAAGAATTATTTAGTAGCAATTAGGATTAAATAGATCATTTTTAAATTAATTTTTTAAAATTTAAAATGGATATAATATTAAATTTTTTACATTTATTTAAAATATAAATTTGATAATTAGAGTTTAAATGGATATAATTATTTTGATAATCTTATTATTTAAAGATTTAAGATGAATTTTTTTTTTAATTTTCAAAATCTTACATAAAATTACTTGAATTTTTAATATCTTATATAAATTTTTTAGAAATATAATTTTTTAAATCAAGATAAAAAAATATTATTGAAAGATTTGGATAAACTTAATTTTTATAATTTTTAAATATTTTTGAAATATTTTGATAATTACATAATTTTTTAAATAAGGTTATTTGGTAAACAACTAAAATTATTTATTAAAACAATTCATATTTTTTATTATTATTTTTAGAATATATATCTCTAAATTAATTTGATTTTTAATTATAATTTGAATAATTTTGATTTGAATAAATTTAAAATTATCTAATTTGTAATTAAAAAAATTATTTTATTCTTTTAAAAAATTATCTTATGTATCATTTAAAAGAATTGTTCATATATAATAAATTTATTTGTGAATGTTGTTATATATATATATATATTAGATTTCCTTCGGTTGACATGCAAAAAGCCTAAGGGGCTAACCGGCCGAAAGCCAGGGAAGTCCAAACGTACATGAGAACCATACCACAAGCGCAAAAGCAGACACCGTAAACAAGCCATGTTCAAGGCCCAAAAAACAAAAGGACAGGACAAACCCCGGTCCAGCAAAACCCAAAAAAAAGCTCGAGAGTTGAAGCTCAAGGAAACCGCTGCGTCTACCGGGCAGCAAAAATCACAGGCAGAGCGTTTGAGTAAGGTTCCCCCAAAAGCCCAATGGACAATAGTTTGCTGGGCCGGGATTGCATGGTACTGGTAGGACTAGCATCACGAGTATCAGGGCGAGGCTAAAATTGCAAGGGTTCACAAATTGAAGGCAAATAAAAATGGTGAGACTAAACAAATGGCTTCTAAAGATGCAGGTAACGGACTTAGCAAAACTCATTCCGAGATCCTCGTTTGCCCGCTCTCCAAACAACCTTTAAGGTAACTCTTTGTTTTTCCTTTCCTTCATGATGCTTCTGTTTGCTAATTCTGTTTCTTATCAATGATTCTATAGGAGTCTCCTTTCCTGTGAGTTATAATTATATTCTGGTTTCCCTTTTTGATTTGGCATTTTCTTTCGCTCGTTTGTCTGATTTTCATTGAGAATTGGGTATCTATTATCTGTTGGCCATGCTATTAATTATGATACCATTCTACCTCTGAAGTTAGCATCGGAGTTGCAATTCTACTGTTATAAAAGGAATTGTCTGCTGATATTATGGAACATATTGCAGAAATAAGAGACAAAAAATTACATATACATGAAAACTGATGTGATGCTCTAAGACGCACTTGGGTGTTTTGATCTTGTGTTGGAGTTTATGTTTGCTGGCGGTGTATGTTGCAAAAGGTTCTACGACAACCTTTAAACTACATTGAATTAATCAGGCTTCTTCAAGACGGAGGAATCACCATAGATTCATACTTCCAATGGTCAATTACTTTCCATCATTGTCTTACTTTCCGTCGAAGCATGCCCAATCCACTTTCGATGATTTGCTCAATTACCAAATGGATATGCTAGCTCTGTTTGCTCCTACCGCTCGATCAAGTGATATGACACTGTCATTAGCTCAAACGTTTCCAGCTGTAAATCTACTACTTGAAACAACTAGTTGTATGACACAGCTCAAACGTTCACGACCCAAGGCTGCGACTGCCCCTAACATTAACCATCACTGCTTTGAAACACAAAAATGAAAAATTGGCCTACGGGTCTTGTACAAAAGGTAAAGTGATCTATGATCTATTGGACTCAAGGGCAAGCAAGTCCAATTGTGGGCTTTTAGGCTCTTGCCCCAAGGCCTGCAGGCCTTATACAAAAGGTATAGTGATCTATAATATATTGGACCCAAGAGCAACCAAGACGAGCTTCTAGGCTCCTATCCCTAGGCCTGCAAATGTTTTGCAAGAGTGATCTATAATCTATTGGATCCAAGGGCCCAAAACAAAATTCTGTAGGCCGGTCTCCTGGATGAAAGTCAGACATCATAACCACTAGACGACAACGGAATTGTTGTTTTTAAATTGATAAAAAAAATTAGATTTCTTATCATAAATTACAAATGAACGGTGAGGAGTTGGATAGGAGAGGATTTGGACTTTTGAGCTCCATTTTTGAAAAGACAACAAAACTAAATTTTTTTTTTTTATATTTGTAAATTATAGATGTAAAGTTGTTTTAACTTATACGTTATATATGTTAGAAAATTATTGTTGGAAATAAATATGCCAATGAGATCATGCAGGGCGTAGGCATTGTTTCAATTTCTTTAATGAATTTGTGCCTTTTGAATTTAATGGCAACAGAAAGATGTAATAGTGGAGGCATAAATGCAATGAAATAAGTTTTCATAAAAAAATAAAATAAAAACAAAGGATATTATTAATGCTTTGAACCAAATGTAAGCTAAAAATAAGTAAAAATATTTTAAACTGCTTGACAAAATTGTGTTTAATCTTTCGTCCTTCGAATTAAAATCTTATGCGTGAAAACTCACAGTTAATCTGTGGAGTAATATTTGTTTTAATTTAAAAGTTTGACGATTTTATTTCATGAAAATATTTTATAAATTTAAAATTAAATTTTAATTTATATATCATAATAAATTTTTAAAATATTTTAATATGAGATTTAATTATCACAAAATTTTTTTATTAAAGCTTGATATCTTTATTAAACTTAATATAAAATAAATAGATTTATCAAATTATATCAAATGTTACGTAAATTCAACACAAAACTAACATCAAGTTAAATATAAAGTACATATATCTCTCGAAACATGTCAAACATCGAATAAATTTTATATAAAGCACGTAAATTATAAGATCATCTTAAATGTTAAAATTTTAGAAATAATTCATACAATATAATATTTAGCTCTCATTTGATTAACAATTACTTTAATATAATTTATAAAAACTCATAATCATTTTATTAATAATTATTTTAATATCATTTATAAAAATTTACACTTAATTTATAAAAAAAATATTTATTTTTATTTAAAATTTTTATGATTTTATTTCATAAAAATATTTTATAAATTTAAATTTAAATTTTAATTTATATATCGTAATAAAATTTTAAAATATTTTAATATAAAATTAAAGTGTCACACTATATTCGTGCCACCTAAGTTCAAATGGTGATAGAATGAGTTCGAAAACCTAAACCTGAAATGCCTGTCTCAAATGAATTAAATGGATGAGGGTGGGGATTGCACAGGATTATGGATAAACTAGGAATTAAAAAAAAAAGAAAAAAGAAAAAACCTATATTCTATTCCTAGGTAGGGAGAAAGGGAAAACGAAAAAAAAAAAAAACAATTATTATTCCCCAAGTACTTAGTAATCAATCTCTCTGTCTGCCAGCAGTGACGTTTTGTCTTGTTGCAGTAGGTATCTTAAACAAGCTGAAATTATGAAACCGTACCATCATCTTTAAGAGTGAAATCCTAGTAAATCTACTTTGCCTGTCATTGGCATATATGTCAGGTCATGGCTTGCAAAAATACCCTATTTATCACAATATATAGTTTTAAGTGACGCTGCCATAAGAAACTTAAACGGAAACAACATCTACATCTGAATATGATAAGAATAACTTGCAGTGCTGGCTATGCTAAAGTACATGCAGCAGATGAAAAACATGATTATTGGATAAATTGGTATAGAATTTAAGATTAACCTATTTATAAATTACTATGTAGTTTCTGACAAAGATAGGAAAAGATCTCGTCTGCTGATAAAAACAGTATGAAAATTTTCTACTGTTTTGGTCATAGATCTATCAAGAAAAAGCCGAAAATAAGGAAAAAACTGTCAATTGATAAGCTTGCAATAATATGGGGCTAAAAAGCGGTTGACAGAGGACCCGATAATAAGGAATAAGATTTGAGAAATACTGACACAGTTTGTCGCATCTTTTTTATTTTCCTTTCTTTTACTGTTCAATTTTATTGAGTTTTGTTTTGCTAGTAATATTCAAGTTGGTTACATCGCCATTCATCACCTCCGAACCAACAAATTACTAATTAGTACCATTCTTTTTTTCTTTTTGCATGAGAAGAAAATTGGTTGGAAATGGAACAAAGAGAAATGGCTTGAGAAAGGAACAAAAAAGTCAGTTGTCCAAGGAAGTGTACAATCCAACTGAGGAAGCAAGCAAAGACCCACCATACTAAAGTTCCTGCATATTAGGAAAGGCAAAAATACTTCACTTCCCTCCTTGCCCACAATTCATGTTTCTTTCTCAAGATCAACTGTCTTTGCACTTGCTAGAGGTACAACCCTTTTCACCTACACCAGACTTGAAATAGCCCTCCCCAAAACCTATACAAACTCATTCCTTTTCTAGCTTAAAGGACCTCAGCTGCTCTGAGAGCGAAAAAAAGAAAGAGGGAGAGATTTGATAAAAGGAATGCACAGATTGATATTCCTCAAAATGGAGCCGTTGACGTTCGCTGAAGTGTGCGCTTTTTGGAAAGTTGAGCGGCAGCAGCTATGCGTAACTGCATGCTCCACAAGACAAAATACAAGCACAATGTCAATATTAATGTCTTTTTTTTCTATTACAACTAGTATAATTCTTCACAGACCAAATCAGCTTCAAAGTTCCAAGCATATTTATTGTTTCGTTATTAGATTTTGGTGACGCTAGCACAAGAACTCAAATATCAATGAGGAAACACAAATTAGTGGATCCTTTCCTTTTTTTTGCACACAAAGAACTCTATTTGCTTACAAAAATCATTTTTACCTAAGTTACCTGTTCTTGCTGTCTCTTGAGTCTTGCATTCTCTTCCATAAGGTGGGCAACTTCAAGCTCTAACTCATTTGTGTAAGCCTGTAAGAGAAGGAATATCAAAATGAGATATTTTCAGAATGCATATGTATCAGTAGCTAGAAACCTATTTCAGTATTACTGAAATCTTTTTTTATGAAAATGACGGGGAAAAGAAACGCATTGATCACCTGTTTCCTAGCTCTTGATCGAGCTGCAGACTCTCGGTTCTTGATCATACGCTCGTGCCGCCGATCTCCAGACCTGCTATCAGATTCTTGGACCCTTTTCTTACTAAAAGAAACCAAACTAGAAGATGATGATAAAGCCTCGAATGGACAGGTGAAAGTGGACAAATTCGAAATAGGGCTCCGTTTCAAACGCGAGTTAGACATGAGAGGATCCAAGTTTAGGCCTGGACCCGAATTCAGGCTCAAAACAGTGGCAGAAGGTGGCACTGGGGAACCATAGAGCGTAGTCTCCCCGTTTGTGGAGACTCTATTTGTTGGTGGGTGTTTGCTAAAAGGTCTGGCAAGAAAATCCTGAAGCACAAAATGCGGGTTGTGAGTATTTGGGTTTACAGAAAGGCCATCCCTGGAAGAGTGATCATGAAGAGGAGTAAGATTAATGTCTTTCCAAACCTCTTCCATCGTTTTGGGTCTAGGGGTTTGGTTCTGAAGATGTGAAGAAGGAGAGAATGCTGAAGGAGAAGAAGATGTTGATGGTGATTTTGAGGATTGTGAGGCGAGGGGTGAGGACACTCTATTTAGGCTTATTGTTACAATTCAACTAATAGCAATAGGAGTGGCTTACCCCAGCTGGCCCTCGCTGAAAAAACTGGACCACATTGAAGGTGGTAGGGGGTGCACCAACGGTTCCGTGGCTTAAACCTACCTCGGTTAATATATGCACAAGAAATAAATTAAATTAAATGTCAATAAATCAGACGAGCTATGCTATGATCAAAGGAAAAACTGAATAGTTGAAATTTGCATTTATAAAATATTAAATCATGCAAGTCAGAAGCTTAATTAGTATATAATAGTGACTATATGTATATTAAAGCGCATAAATAAAGATTGATGATGTAGAGCATGCAGGGGTGATATAGCTCCTAATTATGTTATCTAATATCCAAGTTTCATTTGAAATTCTTTTTCTTGATTTGTATGATCAACCAGTTGTCTCATTAGAGTCAAGCTTCATGCTCCAAGAGTCATTTAGGTTCTAGCTGGAGCTAGCTTGACGAAGCACAAGCGAGTCATTATCTCAAAGTAGAAATGGACCACTTCCTGCATGCCGATTATGTGGAAGAGGCCAAGTTTAGGTCAACTTATAGCTTCCTCGTCATCATGCATATTCATATTCCTATCAACAGAGATCAGATTATTAATTGGCACATTAATTGCTTCACTTGTCCTTAGAAAAGCCGAAATTTCGAATAATACTTAAGCTCTAAATTAACAATCTATCATGTAGATTATAATGTTCAAAGCAGTTTATATTATCAGTTAAAGATATATACTATCATAGTGTATTTGCATTATTTGTTGAATAACAAAAACAGCTAATCGAAGCAATGTCTGTCTCTCTGAAGAGCCAAGAGGGAAAATGAACTTTGATTTGACTGATTTATCATTTTCCTCAATTCAAAGAAAACAATTACAGTACTAAGTACAATAACAATAACAATAACCATAGCAACAGAGAAAAATATAGAAGAGAAGAGAAGAACGAAACAAGTATGCCGCCATAAAAGAATACGTTTACAATTAATTGATCACTTATCATAAGTTTCTGAGAGATTTTCCAACTCTCCGAGATTTGGACACCTGTTTTATTCGTAGGATAAAATGCTTCCCTTGCAGACTCTTTACTTACTTTTTAACTCGGAGATCAAACCATCTTCTCGATCATTAATTTCCCCGTTCCATGCCTTTCTTTCAGTCTTTCACCACCCGCTTGCCCTCCCATTTTCATTCAAATTTTCATTTACTTCTATTCATTGTTTATTTATTTATGGGAAATGTTTCATACTCCAATTAGTAAACATTAAAGGAAAACATGCAGGTAGAGGGTTTATATTATAGCTTATTCGTTTCTTTCCCTCATTTTTCAACTTCGTTTAAGGAAAAGACAAAAGAAAAAGAATTAGTCCCATCTTCATCTGCAAAGCTCGGACCCTAAAGGAAAATGAAATGACTTGCTCTCAGTCCATCTTAACTTTTAAACCAAACTTATTACTAGTATTTACCAACGTTCTGATTTCTGATTTCTGCTGGAGTTCCTTAATTACTTTAGTAGCCAGTACGAGTGGGAACTGTAGGATTCATCGGCAGAATGCAACAATAAATTTATCATAAATAATAGGAATACTCCATTAACGTGTGCTAGTGGACAAAGGAAAGGAAAGGATAACACTTTCCCAGCTACCCTACATATCGACCTGCATGAGTTTCATAACCTGATAATGACAAAATTTTGACTAGAAATGGAATTGAAACCAACCCATCTCTCACAAGTTTAATCTTATTTATCACTATGCCAACAAGTTTATATATAAAAGTTGTGAACTAAATAGATTTCACTTGAAAGTCATTGCGAATTCATTGGGAAGATCAGTACTACGTATAATTGCGATGAAAATATAAGTAGAAGCAACAAAGGAAGATGAATGACATACAATAAGTAGTCCGCAATTGACATCAACGGGAAGCAAAGTGAAGTTGGTGAAGAGATCAGGAAAGATTAGACTAGTTATCTGAACTCTCACGAGACCTGGCAATAAGTGAACAGCTGGCAACCCTGCGCTGCATTGCACAGTCCCAAACTCTTTCACCATCTTTCAAAAAAGTGTGCTGGCTGGAAGGCTGGCTGCAACTACAAAGAAAAACCATATCTGCAGACTGCAGGTTCCACTCCACTCCACCATTCCCTGTTGAGCCAGCACCGTATCACCTCTCTTAAAGCAACAAGCCAACAACTTTGTCCGTATTCTGAGTGATCAGTTAAGCTACCCAGCTCAAACTGATGAACTATGAAAGAGCAGTACAATTGTACCTTAAATCTTGTGCAATTAGTTTAGCACCATCTAGCTGGTTTAATTTTCAATATTTGATCTACCACTCGAGCACTTAATGTTCATGTAATGGAATGAACTTTCTCTGTAGGAGAACCACTCCTTTTTTTTTTTTTTTTGAGAAAAGGAGAACCTCTCAATTGATCAATAAGAAATTAAGAAGTCAATCATAGGAAAGGCTGGTAGAGCTGACGAAATTTTTGGATGTTTGATTAAAAATTGGAACAAATATATATCAGCGGGGTCAGCTAGCTGTAACCAATTAATTATATGCCATGGCATGGAAATTTTGATTGAGGGAAATTATGGATTTATTTAATTAAACAAAGGGTAGGAAGGATTGAAGCAACGGGAGCAGGAAAGATGGTAGTAGTACTTTGTATGTTACGGGATTCTGATTTGATCGAGACCCGTCAGCCTTCTTCTATATTTGAGTTCCCAGAGAAACGTTATCAATCAGATTCTGATTCTTATTCTTCAACATTGGTGAATGTCCGTTTAAGAGTCACGACCCTTTGGACGGTAATAGTGCAATGAATATTAACCCTTGGATTCTCACATCAAACCTAGAAGCCCGTCTAACGAGAAAGTAAAGTGGTCTGAAAGTGGGTCCCTGAAGCCGTAGTAGGATCAGGGGCAGGAGCCAAGAGGAAAGGACCTTCAAGGGGAACCAACATTTTCCATTTCAATGGGCTGTTGTTTCATGTTCACTCAGCCACTTTCAGTTCTACTATCCAAATATACCCTAATCGTTCGTGCTTGCTTCTCTTCTTGTGCTTTTGCTGTTTATTATATATGCCCCGCAACACAAATCGGGTAAATCTTGCCTAAAAAATGAAACCCAAAGCTTTTAAAGATTCAAGGTAGCTACTAACTCAGAAGCATGTCTAGGAAAGTTACTAGTTGAATAATCGAGCAAAGAATACGCCTGCACTCCCTTCCCCCCCCCCCCCCCCTCCCCTCCCTTCTTTTCATTTATTCAAGAATGTTTTTTCTCAGAGAAAATGCTATTACACCCGAAACAATATGATGCTAATGCTATTACACCCTAAACAATATGATGCTACCACGCCATAAATTAAAACAATCAAACTGACTGAGCTTTTACTTATGTTAAATCGAATAGAAACGCGTGCTATCATTATTCATTACCCATTGTCAATAATAATGGCACTATCCACAACTGAAAGAGAAAGGGACTTGTTATCCTTCACTAATTATCTCCATGCAGCGTCCGCTGTGGGATCTTTTTTAACAAATGATGACAACGTCAATAAATGAACAGGAGGCAGCGATTCATTCAGATTGGTTTGATGTCACCATTGTATCGTACGTTTCAACCACACTAACAATCCACCATCAAAGCCAACGACCTTGTAAGGAAAAGGGTGTTTCAGCCACATTTACATTGGGTATTTGACTAAAGGTGGTAACTTATATACCATACAAGAAGTCAGTCAGTAAAGATTAATAAATAATACTATAAGGAATATTATTTGAGAGCAAGTCCAAGTACCAGAAGGTCCAAAACTTAAATCATACATCCAGTTGTAACTTGGTCATTTTCAAAGGTTGGTTTGTCCCACAAATTAAGGACAATATTATGCAGCAAATGCAAGTCCTTAACAGAGTATTAAGAATAAGTATTATACATATATATAAATGCAATTCTTGGCAAATGATATAGGCCGTCAAAGAAGGAAAGGAATTTAACCATGAAGCGATGATTACCACCAGTAGCACGAGCTGCTGCAGTATAAATCAATTCTCCTTTCTCCCCCTCGCATAATGCAAGACATGAACCCATTAAGTATTTTGTTCTTTCAAAGTTTATATACCTTCCTCCCCCCCCCCCCCCCCCAAAAAAAAAAAAAAAAAACTAACCGGAGGTTCTCAGACCCCAAAGATTTATCCAAAAAAAAGAAAAAACAGACGATGGGTAGCGAGGGGAAGCAAATCAAAATTCCCCAGATTTAAACACCATCCAGATCACCATAAATAGTAAAGGAAAATGCAACATCTCCCCCAAAAAAACCAATAACAGCCACAATAATTTCGTGCTACTAGCTCAAGTCTAAAAGGTTCAAATTTTTTTTTTTTTAATATTCTGTGTTTTTTTTATCCTTTTCTAAAAGTTGTTTTCCTTTTCTTCTCGTAATGTTTTCTCTAATTTGCTGCACGAGAAATCATATTTCATTATGCCAGGCAAGATAATCACCCATGGTGTCAAAATCATCCTCTGCTCTATCTTCCAGAAACTTTAGCAAGAAAATGTGCTGCCGTGATGCACATTTTGCTTAATTTGAATTACTTGCTGCACCACCTTGAACACCTACAGCTTTTCCCTCTTGGCCAAATAGCTGTGACTGATTATTGAAGTCCCCCGAAGATGATCTACCTGATAGTCCATCAGCATGAACATCTTCTTGGCTCCTTGCCTCACTCTGGTTAGCAGTTCTCTGATCCAACGAAATATTCTGAACACTGGCGACCGGCATATCCTGACCAAACATGGTAGGGAACTGAACAGATGGCGGCATTATCCAATGCCTCCAATCAGTCCGCTTTCTTACTTTGTCACCCTAAAGTGTAAATAGAGAGGTGATTAAAACAAAAGAAACCACATCATTCTAATCATATTGTATGAAGCTCAGCTCTAACAGAACCATCGACTAAGCATGAACAGTAAGAGGAACTGCATGCATGTGTGCATGTCTTGGAGGTGGATCAGAGCAGCATATACTAAATGGAAACGTTTCATACTGATCAATTAGTAAAGAACAAATAACCCAGGATTTCATTCTAGAAGATACCTCTACTTCCACAACATTTGAACTTTGCAGAGCATCCAGTATAAGCTGAATATTATCAGTCAACATTGAAACCTGAAAAGAAGATATAGAAAAATGTTGCCTTTGCACAGATAACTTTAAAAAATTGCTCTGGGAGAGGCAAAATCCGACTAAAGGATCCAATGATAGCATGATATAGTTATTGATCATGTTAAGAATATGCCATTTATTAATATTTCCAAATCATTAAACACAAACTAATAAAACACAAATCGTTATCCCTTGTGCTTGATCTAGCTCTTCATTAAGAATAAAAAAAATTATACCACCTTTAGAATGAGTTGGAGCAAAAGTAAATAGGACTACAGGATCCAATGTAACTTACTGTAAGTAATGCAGACAGGTGCTTATACATAAATCTTATGCATAAATAAACAAACAAAATGATAGCATGAGAAACTGTGAATTTTTTGGTGTTGTTGCATATAAATAGTCAATGATAGACACTTGACAAACCGCATTACCTTTGTAACTTAAAGTTGTAAGCCTTTATCATTTAAAACCATATAGAAAGCAAGTTGAAAGAAAATAGCACTAATCCTCACTCAAAGATGTAGCCAAAGTAATCTAGTAATTAAATACAAATTTTTTTTCTTGGAAAGAAAAATAGCAAGAAAATCTAGCGGTTGAATGTTAGTGAATTCTAGTTTCTAGAAACAATTCCGTAAAACACTGAACAGTGTGAAACACTGCAAATATTTTCACCATTTTTCCAAATTTTTAAATTGCACAGGTGAAGTATCATCATTTCAAGGAGTATTAAGCCCACAAGTAAAATCTCACTCTTTCACATCTGAGCTATAGTAAATAAGGGTTGTGGCCTTTGTTCTCATATCTTTCATTTCCCTCTAATTGTTTTCTAGAAAAGCTCCTCTCCACAATCTTATGCTAACAGATTAGAGATAGCAATCAACATGTATTTTTCATTATTACTGAACTAATTTATTTTGCTACTCTCAAAATCTTCAATTACAATCAGTTTTTTTTTTTTATTGATAACCACATAGACTTGCCATTACAGATTAACAGATGAGTCCAGTAGGAATAGATGTTATGAACTTATGATAGTGCTAAAGAATCACAATCCATTACCATGAAAAGCTCTAAGCACAGGAAGTATCACAATAACACAAATGAAACCAGCTTCAAAATCTCTTAAAACTCACCTTTCTAAAGCCTGCTATTAATCTAATAGGAACCCAGCCCTGGTCATCCATGTTCTGCCGCAAGAATATATCCTTAATTAGATTTTCAATACTGCAATAAAGAAGCAGGCAATTAGCTTCTCCAGTGACCTAAAATACTAAGATATGGCCATTTAAATTAACTAAGTTGACCTAAGTTAACACACAAACAAAGCATTACCTGAAATAATAATCTATCTGATTCACTATCTTAGCATGCAACTGATGATCTTGAGGCTCTGGAGCAGGGAAAAACACCGGGGGCATTGGTGGAACAAATGGGACACCTCTAAACGAGTCTGGAGGGGCTGGGACTAAATAAACATGAGATGCCAATTCTGAAAGGAGATGAAGATATTAAGGCTAACTCAGAATACTACTCTTCCTCAACCCCAAAAAAAAAAAAAAAGAGTAAAAAAATTAAAGATTACCAGGAAATCCCATGGGGTTGCCAAAGGGGCGCACAGGTGGGGGAGCAATAAATGGTGTGGTATTAGGCAGTGGAGGAGGTGGCGGATGCCTCATTAACCTGGGAACAACTCTTGACTGCATGTGACCATCCCTACCATTAAAGTTTCGACCATTCCAATTTTGATTTCCATGGTCTTGATTGCGCCTTCCTCCATAATTCTGATGGTGAGAACCATCTCCTCGTGGATGCGAACCACTATTACGATATCTGAATGAATTCCGTGAGTGTGGATGATCATTCCCACCACTATGAGGCTGTGACACAAATCCACTTCTCTGTGTATGGTCCCTTGAAGGACCACTCAGAGGTGCTTCAACCACAGGACCTTGCGGTGGTGGCTGCAAAATGCCACCATTAGATGCTGAGTTATTACTATTTCGCTTCATTGGCCTTTGGCGTGCAGCCATTGTATGGTTTGGTATCAAATTACTGTTGTTGACTTGTTTCTGTGAAGAAGACGACGATGACGCACTTCCGCTCCCCTACAATTTAGGCAACATAGCAAAACCAAGTCAAAGTAACCTCAGAATCCAAAATTAAACAAAACTAAGTCATATATAACAACACAAGCGAATCTCTAAATACTCCCTCTATTCATATATAACATCCATTATTCAGATTCCTTCAAATGAAATACAATTCAAGTAAACCCTAAAGCTGGAATAAGAATTCAAAATTCCTAGCATTTTCTGTTTTCGCCCAGTTAGATTCTTTGCATTTAATCTCTTGCTTACCAAACATATAACAAAACAAATTGGAAAACTAATTTAATTTTAATTCAGTTCAGGTAAGACGGTTAATTTCAGCTATTTAACAGCTGGTAATAAAAATACTTGAAATGGTAACAATTAAATTGAAATCAATAAAGAAGGGCTTAAACATTTGGGAAACAAACCTGAGAAACGGGGACAACAGAAGGAGAAGATGGTCCATCCGATGAAGCTCTGGATGAATCTGAAGAGGATTTGGAAGAAACCCTAGCGGACTCAGACAAAGCAGGCCACATGTGGGCCCCCATGACGGACCCAAACTCGGCAGAGCCGTTGGAAGGCTTGTTCCAAGCCGGTCTCTTACCAGCATTACCATTGGGCCCAGCACTGCCGTTCTCCACGCCTCCCTCTTCGACCACCGTGGTAACAGGCGGCTCAATCACAGCCGTTGATGGTGACGACGACGAAGACGACGAAGGTGATAAAGGAACACCGGCGATCGGCTCCGATTCTCCATGGACGATTTGAGTCCAGGGCGAAGAAACTGCCCTCGTGGCACGATTAGATTGATTAGGGCTACTGGGAGAGTGATTAATAGCTGTCACTGCAGCGGAGGTATTCAAATTAGCCGTATTAACATTCGCAGCCATATCAAACCCTAACTTAAACAAAATTGGATTTTCCCTTGTTTTTCCTAAGTCGAAAAGTTGATCGACGGCGAAAAACACTAAAAATCGGAGAACAAAATTTTGATAAAAAATTAATAAAAATCGGAACGAGAAAGAGAAAAGTGAGAGATAAGAATGCAAAACTTAGGATTTTCCAAAAAAAAAAAATTAGGGATTGAATGATCCGATTGGCGAAGAGCGACGGAGTCTCTGTAACCTCTGCTTCTCTCTTTCTCTTTCTGTTTTTCTCTCTTATTTCTTTTTCTTTCTTTTATTTTATATATCTCTCTTTAAATGCTTCCGATCAGCTGCTTACTTTAAATACTAATGGGTTTTTGGTTTAACGATATTGCCCTTGGGTCAAGGTTTTTTTTGGTAATTTAACCGCAGTAAAATCAAATCTAACTAGGGTTTCCAATTTTTTTACGGGTGGGATTGTTTTCCTAGTTTGATTCGCGGTAGGATTCAGTTACCTAGTATATTTCATGTTCCCATTGTTTTCTGAATTTGGCGTGGCAAATAAGAAACAATCCAATAGAAATATGCCACGTGATTATATTAATATATTTTTTTGGCTATGGGAAAATTCGATGAGAGCAGTGCATTAAATATACAAAATTAAAATATTACTTTCACTATCCTTAACAAGTGTTTTTGGATATCATTTTATAATTATATATATATGTTTTTTTTTCAAAACAATTGATATCCCGTGAAATAGATTAATGTATATTCATTTGGAGCAACTTACATAAATATATCAAAGTGTTGATGACTTGTTCATAGGGTTGTAAGCAAGTAGAATTTGAATGAATGTATCTCTGTTTTTTATCATTAATTTATTTTTAAAATTGTTTATGATTGGTTCGTGTTCATTATAAATTTTTGTGATAATGTTTGAGTTTAACTCGTTTAAAGTAAGACATAATCAATATTGATTAAATTTTTTTTGCCACGTCAAATTTAATTTATTTAAGTTAAATGAATTAATTTATAAATATATTTATAAAATTATAATTAAATATATTTACAAATAATTAAAAATATATTTGTAAAAAATAAACAAAAAAATTAATTAATTATAAATTTTAATAAATATATCAATAAATAAATAAAATAATATTATATATTAAAATTATTATTTTATTATTATAGAATAATAAAACTATATTTAAATGATATTATAAATGAATTTGTTTGTAAACCTAAATATATTAAACAGACTAATGTTTGAGATCAACTCATTTATTATACAATTCTAAAATTTTGTTCAAAATCATTTATTTAACTTAATAAATAAATATAAATGAATAAAAATTAAATTTATTCATCAATTATTTGCCAAGCGGTTTAATTATTTACAACCCTATTTGTTTTTCCACGAGGAAAATCACTTGAAATTCATTAATTATAATTATTTTCGTGTTGAGTATTTTTTTATAAATAAATAAATAAGACATTGAAGTACTTGGTAAAGTTTTTCCTTCTTATAAAAAAATATAGAGAGAGGAAGATTTTCTGCTGCAGATTCCTGGCAGCTTCTTTGAAGATTCGATAAAGCAAGTCAAATTTTAAATTAGCAAATATTTATAAAATTGCTTGTTACCTTCTTGGCTAAGGAGTGTTGAAGAGGCTTCAAATTGAAATATCATATAAAAAATATTATATTAAAAAAAGAAAAAAAATGATTGAATTTGCATTTTCCAAAAAAAAAAAAAATGTGTTTATGGTTCGAGGGATAATAAGGAATCAATTACTATAGATAGTGTTTATCCTTTGAGAACAATTTAAATTAGAAAATATTTACAAAATATCTTGTTATCTTCTTGGCTAAGGAGTGTTAAAAAGGTTTCAAATTGGAATATCATATAAGAAATATTAATTAAAAATAAAAAATATATATTACAAAGGCAAAAATTATTGAATTAGCATTTCCCAATCAAAATCAAATGATATAATTGTACTATTATACACCATAACTTATAATTTATTTAAAAAAAAAAAAATCAAAGGATGTGCATTTTTGTGGAAACGGTTGTTGACTTAGCTTTCAAGTTTGTATATATTATTCAATAAATGTAAATTTTTTCCATTGAAATTCCGACGGATCTATTTGGACTTGAGCATGATTAACGCGGTTGAAGATGAAGACCATCATTTGATGTGAGATTGGGAATGTCAACATATCGGGTTTGGCCAAAATTGTTTTGAATATTGAATTGGTTGGGTTGGATAGCTTTTTTTATTTTTTTATTAATTTAACTTCCCATAGATTCTTGCTTGCTAGAACTGTCTAAGAGTGTTACGATTTTTCCCTTTGTCTCTCACATTTCCTCGTAATATAATAATAGAATTAAAGAAAAATATTTTACTATATTATAATTTAATATTTATTTTTGCATTATATTTTAATTTTATCTTTTTTTGTGAAATATTTTATTAACGTAAATAGTAAATTTATGACAATTTCATTATATTTTTATAAAAATCAACAAAATTGAAAGTATACCTACTAAATTCAATGAAAATTTTAAATTATGATAACAAAATTCAATATTGACTTATAATAATATAGCAAAATTGACCTCAATCTTAGATATTGATTTTAAATTTTATAGTCAATTGAATATAGAAAGATTTTAATTTGGTGCAGTGGATTTTAATTGTACAGCAATATAGAAATTCCTAAAGGAAAAATCAGAAAAAGGGTAAGGTGATTTGCTTATTTAAGCAAATTGCATTGTTATTGCATCTGTTAAAGAAAAATTTGTTATATTTTTTTTCATATAGAATCCAATTCCACCGCCATGCTTAAAGTAAAAGATGCGAAAAAACTCAAAATCTTCGAGGCTGGTTTGAACTGTGAATTGGGGTTGTATTCCAATCGTGGTTTAGACAGAATAAGTTGACAGAGTCATCTGCTTGTTTTCAACTTTTTTTTTTTTTTTTTTTTTGAGAAAGGAAGTTTTATTAGCTTTTTGTTTCGTTTTCAATCAAATGGTAGTATTGTTTTTCAGAGAAATCAATTATTAATGGATGTTTGGATGATCAGATAACAAATAAATGGCACCATCACTTACTTTGCAAAAGTAGATGCTTTTATGTTTCATCCTCTACTTATCGTGAGAGCATGAAGTTTCAATAAGGGCTTCAAAAACCCAGTCCGTTGAAAATACCGGGGCTCAATGTTTCAACTTTCAAGCATTTTGCTTTACAACTGATGAACTTCTTCAAAGTATATCGGCTTTATACCGCCTTAAACAAGAAAGTATATTTGGTTGGATTTGGTTTTCATAGACAGCACAGAAGTTGGCTCTGCCCTTTCCCAACAAACCAATCTATTGGGCCTGAATTGTTCTGTTACATGGTCTCACTAGCTGAAAGATGGATCTACAGATCAACAACAAAAAGATGGTACTCTCTGTCGCAAGAGTAGAAGACAAATTACAAGATCACTCAATTGTCCTTCATATCTTATAGGAGAAGCTACCATTTCAAGTTATTTACTGCTGTTTTCTCTGAAGCTTTTGCATATGGCTAAAGTAAGCTTCCAAGTTTTTCTGATACGGTATGGTTTAGGTTTTGGCTCCCTTGCCAAATAAGATTTGCTGTGTTTGTGGTGCACCTGGTCACTATAATAAACCCGCTTCTTTTATACCAATAAAAATAAAAGCTTAGAAATGTAAGGCATGCTATAAAATCGTCTCTTAAAATCAAAATATATTTACAACCCCATGTAATTATGCCAGTAACATGAAAAGAAAAATAGGAAGCTAAAAATGCTTTCAGTTACTGTATACCTAAAACAATACCTATGGTACAGGGTCGGGGTTGGGGGGGGGGGGGGGGAGGGTGGGTCTCTGGAAGTAAAGAATAGGATTAAATCAGGGAAAAAAATGGAATGAGAGCAATTATGAGTGCACAAGTCAAAGTATTAAGCTGGGGTGATCGATTTGTCATGGGTGGTGATGCCCCTGAAATTTCAGAATTATTACCATTCCCTGCTGTGGCTTGAGGGTTGACAGCAATAGCAGGAGAGACTGCAGTCGCTGGCTTGACAGGTAAAGTGTTATAGGCCTCAATATCATAACCTGTACAAATCAGATTTCATTGTTAGAGATTTAAGAGATCAATTGGACACATAAAATAAACGGGAAACATACGAGAAGTTACTCACAGTCAGATGCTTTCCAGCCCAGTACCATCTTCTCACGATTAAAGAGTATACGATAACCAGTCATGAAATTTTCTGGATTGAATTTAATAAAAGTGAAAAAAGTAATCAACCATTTATTAAATAGCCAGAAGGAGAACAGAATGAAAAACACTGACTTAATGCACCAAGAAACTACTGGCATGTATGACTCAATTCGAGATGAACAAAGCTTCCCATCGAATGCAATTAAAAGTGCAGTGCTATACTAGGCCGAATTTCCAACATGATGAGATATAACAGAATTCATTATAATCATTGTAGAGCAAGATCCATGAATAAGCAATGTTAACAGGGGAGAGACTTACGTCCAATGATATTCACATTGTCACTTTTCACAACACCCAAACAATATACAGCTCCACCCTGGAGATTAAAGAAAGAGATTAATTGCAACATATGTCAAGGAGCAGGATTAACATCTAACAAAATTAAAATGAACTTTTACCTGCATGGGAATCACTACTATTGGATCATTAACAAAAAACTGATCTCCACCTTTCATTGTCAGATTCACTACAGGGTAATTAAAGCTGGTTTGTTTTGCACTATAAGGTAAAAGAAGATGTCAGTACCTAAGGCCTTAGGCTAGGAAGGATAAAACACAAGCCCTTTTTGATAGGTCTAAACAAATAGATTACCTTAGCTCATAACAATATTCAAAGGGAAGGTCGGAAGAATTAGATGTATACCGCTTCTCTATGGCCAAAGTGTTGAACTGCCAAATAACATAATGAGAAATACTTGCATGGGAAAAAACGAACTCCATGAAACAGCATAAAATATGTGACTTAAACTACTTACACTCTCAGAAACAAGTGTATAAGCTGGGTCATTCAAATATGTAAATGAGGTACCGGAGTCAAAAATTGCATTGAAATCAAGATCCCTGGCATTTCCTCCCACTTTTATTTGAGTGATGCTGACATTGTAACTAGGGCTGAAAATGAATATCAAGAAGAGAAGAGTCAATAAAACCAACAAAAAACCAGTATCAGAAATGGTGTGCATGGCTGCATGCCACACTAACAAGTTTGTTATAATCATCAATGCAATCAGAAAAGTAACCACTTACTGTGATTGCCTGATATTAAATGGTGTTTCTCCTTGATCTGAGCTGCCATTATCTCCAAAAGTGATTCTTCCAACCCCATCATGTCCAAAACACATAGAAAAAGAATTTGAAGCAAGATTTTCTTTTGCTAATATGCTAGGAACAGATATACTGTCCATACCAAGCCCAAAAAGACCATTAGGAGCTGCACCATTTAAGAATGATCCAGTCAGAACCTGCCCACAACTGCAATAGAGTAGCGCATCCAAATCATAAGTCCAACAATAAGTAAAATATTCCCAAACAGAAGTGCCAATTACAATGTGAAGCAATATTAAGGAAAGAAGCTATAAGAAACCTCTGAGAATCAGATAATTTTACTTAGACTTTTACAAAATGACATAGATTTTCAATGAATAATCATCATATAAGAAACCTCAATGACCACATCCCCCCCTTCTCCCTAAGATTCTGCCAAATGAATTCTCAAAAAAAAAAAGGGTTCTACCGGATGATATTTCACACAACTTTCAGCAGCCTACCCTGAGAATCAGATAGGTTTACTCAAACTTTTACAAAATAAAAGACTATGTGAATCACGAACTAAAAGTGCGTATCAGGTTGATCACAGTTATATATAATTTACTGGTGCTATTTCCCAAGACAGAAGACCGGAATATCTGGCATTTACAATAATGCTTCTTAAATGGAAAAGGAACTAAAAGTTACAAACCCAAAAGTAATCTTGGCTTCAACAGCTTTGGTTTCATCATCATCCGTAGCTAAATGCAATATATCCTCCACCAAGAGCCCAGTAGATGAAGTGCCATTGGACAGATAGAGAACTTGATAAGGACAATTACTTTGAGATGAAGAACATCTTTTTTGTTGTTCACACATAGCACTGTTACAGGGAACCTTGGAGCTTGTAGACGACGTATTAGGGCTGTAGATATTAAAGTCTATTTTCTGCATCACAAAAATTACAACAGATACCATCAAAATGGTTGTTCCTGCATCAATACTACTATATCAAATCAGCAGGGTGGGAAAATCGTATACATTGCCAGGCACAGGTCTATTGTATCAAAAGACTCCAAATTGGGTTCAAGAAATTCATGCCAAATTACTAATACAAAAGCTACAAATCATGGAAAGTTTCATGGGAATTAACAACTTGTGGGAGGAGAATGTATGTAGAATTGAAGTAATTAATGAAGCATAACAATTCAGAGATTCTCTATTATTTATTGAAGTGAAAGAAATATTGAAATTAAAATTAAAAAAGGAAAAAAAAGGGTTACCCGGCCATTGGATGTCCTTAAGCCTTGCACGCAACTGGAACAATCGCATGGCAACCAGAAGAGATCGCTGCCGGTGTCTAATGCCACCAAAAACGACAAAGCTGGCGTCCCGACCGATACATTTGCGTAATACAAACTGTGATTTCCGAGAATTGGAAAAGACGTTACTCGATAATTCAGACACTTTCTTCACAATATAATAATTCATCACGAGTTGTGAAAAAGAAAAAAAAAAAAAGGAAAATAGTCGTCATTCTCAGCAAACAAACAGGAAAAAATGCCAAAACTTTTTCAAAACAATAGTTTTTTTTTTAAAAAAAACAAACAATGAAATTCGCCTCTGGATCCTCAAAAATTCATTTACCAAAATTGTTGAACTACTACAAAGCAGAAATTAAATAAGTAAATATTATCCAATAAAAATGATTTTTTTTTTAAAAAAATCATTAGAAAAAGGAGAAATTCATAAAGCAAAAGGAGTGAGAGAGTGAGGTGGCGAGAAATCATACAATCCCAATGAATCCAATCGATAAGTCTCGTTTCCATCGAGAAACGTAACAGGCGTCTGATCATTAGCCGTTGCCAATCGACGGCCCTTGATTGTTTTATCACGGTGAACCATAGCACTGTAATACTCCGGACTTCCCTTCACCGGTAACTCATCAACGGGCAGGACTCCCTTAACCGGATCCGAATACCTATGATGGACATCGAACCCGAAAGTACCGAAACCGTAACAACTTCCCGCGCTTAACCCCAACACCACTACTAGTAACACACAACTGTAACAACCAAACTCACTCATGTCTGAAACTTTCCCTGCCCTCTAATTTTGCGCCTGAAAAAAGTAAATGTGGAAAAGAAAACCGAAACTTTGAAAGATTTTAAGTGGCGTTTTCAGGATTGGTCGGAGATTTTTGAAGGAAAAGACAAAAGCCCAATGAAAATTTTTTTAGTTCGCTGGGTGGACGAAACTGCGGTAGTTTGGTATCCAAGTGTGGTCGGAACGTGGGTCCTCACAAAATATTTATTTTATATTATATTATAATATTTCTTTTTTTTTTTTGGGAGAAACCCCTTGCATTTTGGAGATTTTTTGCTTGTGAGCCTGATTCTTTTCCTTTTTAATTATCAAGCCGTAGAAATTTATGTAGATATCTTTAGTTGGACAAACATATAGATAAAAATAAGATTAATCAAGTGATTTAGCCTAAGAAGGGAAGAAGACATGCAAGATTTGGAGATAAAAGTCAAGAAAGATGAAAATAAAAATAAGGAGCCCATGTTTGCAAAAAAAAAAAAATAGAGGGAGTTGGTGGAAAGTAAACGGGAGGAGGAAGAGGCAAAGAAGGAGTCTATGATTGGGTTTAGCTGAGCTTTAGCTATATCCCCTCTGGAAGAAACTAAAAATAGGAACTTGGCAGCAAAGTCCACGTTGTGCTGCAACGTAGACTATTGTTGAACATGGTCCTATCGCTTGGACTGTGGACCACCTTCCTTGAATAATACCACTTTCTTTCAAGTTATTAACAATAATAATAATAATCAGAAACATTAATAAATCTGGCCGTAATATTTGACTATTACTAATATTTATCATCAACAAGTCGTCGTCAATCAAGGAGATTTTCATTTTGGTGGTGTCTGTGTGTGTGTGAAACTCAAAACCAAACCAAAGTACATTTTATTTTTCTCTTTTCTATCTTTCTATTTGTCCTACAACAGTTAATGTCCTCACCATCTTTAAACATGTGGACCACCATAGGTTTGTAGGTTTAATAAGAGAAATGCATAGTAGTAAGTAATAAGTCGCTTCTTTTACTTTTTCAAGGTTTAATTTGAACGCTTCAATATCAACAAATAGAGGACAAAAAACTGTGATACAGCCAAGGCAAGGTTCATTATTTCATTCCTCAACAAGAAAAATTGGAAAAGAAAAGAATGGTTTAAGGTCCAAGGTAGCTTGCTAATTGCTTAACCATAGGCTGGTTATGAAAACAAAACTGAAAGAAACAAAGACTTTTAATACTGTTGGTTGGTAAGTAGTCCAAATCATAGGCAAGTAGTCAATTATATGAACTTTGTAAGTCACGCAATCATGCAAGGAGAAATTCTACTTATATTTCACAAACAGCAAATTTCTTTTATACAGTAATAATAATTGTAAGTGTCGACTTTCAGCAGGTTCCTGCAAACCAGAAATGGTAGACAATGGACGACCTGACTTAGACCAAGTTGATTGATGACTTGCAAATTCTATCAAAGTTCAATTGATTTTAAGTTTATATCTTTACCAGAAGTTCAGCTCTTATTTCAGTCAGCTTTTGCTGGCCACTAAAATGCACGAAATGCCAATGAGAAAGCTGCTGCTAGCAGAAAATTGGAAGCTCAGATTGCAAAGTTGAAAATTGAAACACAGTTAAACATATTGGACAAGAAGTGATTAGTTGTTCTGTGCCAGAGAGTAATTCCAACATGAAGGACATTAATGCCTCTGTTTCAGTGTTCAAAATACAACAATAATGAACAAATACCTATCCTTTGCTAAAATGATAAAAGGAAATGAAAAGATAGGGACGATAACCAATGATACAATCGCGTGTAGAGCCTAATGAAGTTAGGATCAATTACTAGTGGTTTATCAACGATCTAAAAACAACAAAATATTAGAGGCATGCGAATAATCCTAAACCATGGCATAGGCTAGATAGCTGGTCAAGGAATTTTCCTTCCTATGTCTATGAAGATAAAGGAGGTTATAGCTCAAAATTTGCTACAGCATGCAGGGAACTACAACTGGCTTGAGATAGTAGCCCAAGAACGTAATATTCGAAAGAGCCCTTTACAGGCCAATGAGAGAGTTTTCCAGTGGAATTGGATCAGTTTTTGACGGTTTAGAGAAACGGTGTTGCATCTGGAAAGTGAAGATGCTGCCATAACTGAGCTTACAGCTTAAGACCCAGATTGGCATCAAGAAGAGAAAAAAAAAGATAGTCTTTAACAAAGACAGCATCTTCTTTCGTGGTTATTTCAGGAGAATTTGGAGTGGAGGGATTCTGCAAAGATTTGCATTTGGGGAAAGAAAATTGAAAGGTGAAAACCGAAGTATAAAATAAAAAGAAGATTGGATTTGGATCTTGGCCTGGGGTTGCTTTAGTGTTAAAAAAAAAAAACTTCTTTTTGAATCCTCATTCCTTAATTACACATTCTTTTCAATGTTCAACTGCTAGATTTTAATAGTTTTTAAATATTGAAAGCCTCACCTTTTAGTTGTTGGTTTATTAAACATTAATGAATTCTAAAATGATTTCTAGGTTTTATTTTTGCCTTTCCATTTAATAGGATAGGATCATATTGATTGGTTTTCACAAGTAATTCAGGACAAGGTTTTCTGATTGGTCTGCTATATATGACAGTGCTTGGGTATAGATTTGCTTCAGTATTTAGAGGAGGAACTTTTAACTTCATTGAAGGATATGAAATTTATAAATTACAAAGGTATCCAATCTGGTGACAGAAAGTCAAGAAATTCTCCGAAAAAAAATACCTGGACAGGGAAGATAGCATTTCCTGAGAAATGGGTACCCTTCTGCCAAGAAAAAGAAATAAATGATAATTCAAACAGAAAAAAAAAAAAACTATAAAATGAAATGTTCATCCAACTTGAAACAATTTAGAAATCAAAACCATGGCCTGATGATGAAAATGTATATGTACAAGAGTCATCTGAGTTCACTTCAACTCACGATATTTACATAGAAAAATCCATAATTAAATTAGAAAAAGACATAGTGGTACTAAAGTTAAGCTACCAAAAATGCCCACCAAAGGGTACTTTTACTGCAAGAAACCTCATTTCAATTAATGCTCAAACAGGAGAGGTAGAGGTGATGCCAAATTTATCTGAAAGCCTGGTTCGAGTGAAGGGTGACAGAAGCTCCATTTGATGAATGAACTGCACGTCATGAACCAATGGATTACCTGTTCTCCCTGGAGGTGACCCTGCATAACAGGATGGCGAGCAGCCAGTGCATGCTGATTCTCTTCCATCAATTGTCTAAGTGGGGAATTCATATGAAGCTATTAGAAATCATAAATGTATATTGCCCTTTTGATTATTTGAAAGAAATATTTAGAAGTATGAAATCCTAACCTTGTCAGCAATCATGCTCAGAACTCCACTTCTCCCTTCAGTACTGGGTTGGCTGAATACGAAGAACATATGAGTTCATATTTCAGAGATAGGTAAATTGCAGGTTTCCTTAAACATAAATGTGATTCCAAGCATTTTCCAGATCAGTTGTGATTAAATTGAAGCAAAGGAAAATAAGAAAGGAGAAAATAGAGGAACTTAATAGGAAAAAAAAGAACAGAAACTAAACATCTTCAAAACACGTATATACAAAAAGAAACATTGGCAAAAACAGGGCAATCAAACCTGTGTTTGCTACATCTGAAGGGCTTGAGAAACTCAGGAATGGCAGGTCCAAGGCGGCGAGGCTTTGGGCAAAGGGGCTGCTCATTACCTCCAAAGCCAAACTTATTGGTCTCTGATCCTGAATCAAGAAGATTGCTTTTAACTGGTAAATGCTGCATAATTCTCTCTTCGGCCTTCCGCTCCAAAGAAAGAAGCAAAATTCGAAGTCACAAGCAAAAACACAGTAACTTGTGACTTTTTTTTTTTTTAATTAATCTCTCATTCAAATAGCAATAAATAAAAACCGTCCATTAATTTAAAGACAATCCACCCAAAGAGAAAGAGAAAGAGAGATCACTGATGACTGAAGAGGCATTGGATTGTAGACCTTTCTTGCACAAGTGAAGGAGAGATACCATTTCCTTGGCTAAGAGTGGATATAGGATTTGTTGGCATTGATCTCCTTGTTTTCCTCTGGTTCTCATTTTTTGCCTACAAATAATTTTGTCCAAGTTTCCTCACGTCGAACTTTTCTCCTCCCATTTCAGGATTATATAGTTGATTGTTTCACATATTTTCTCATATACGATTCTGCTCTCTGCAAGCATTTATAATACAATATCTCCAACTTAGTGAGAAATTACAAGGCATCCAATGCTTTGGATCTTGTTTTCCGCTTGATATCTTTCTTGTTTAGTGGCAAATATCGTTATAATGGTTATACAATTAATAAAAATGATGTCTTCTATCAGGATCACGTTCTAAGAACTGCGAGGCTGACATTTTCCCCCTATCTCCTGCTCTGCTTGAGAAAGAATGTTCAATTCGCGCCCTCTTTCCCACCTTTCAGACTTTCTATATCAACAGGCTTTCCATTCATGTTATTGTTGTTGCTAGTGGCCAAATTCACAACGGTATATTCCAAAAGAAAGGAAGTGCTGGGCAAGTAATTAAAAGGTGGAAGCATAGCGCACAGCGTTTTTATTTGCAGTCATCATGGTTCCTTACCCACAGGTTATTTATCAAGTTGAACCAAGCCAAAAAATGTATGGTTCCTATTTCATCCAGATTTGGTTTCACAGCTTCGGCCTTTTGTCCTAAGCCTAATGGTTATCAATCCAAATATACCATGGAACTCAATAACAAATGCAGAACATTATTTGAAAATTTCAATTCATTATAACCAACAATGAATGATGACCCAAACTAATACAAGATTAATCAAGATGTTGCTACTAAATGTAACTTGTTGCATGCAATGAAACAATGGACCCAAAAAACCTGCCAACTATCCCTTATATCAAAAGCTTTAACTTGCAACTCCATGCTTGGACAACCAGACTTCTGATGTATATGCATCCTTCCCAATTTTAACTAAAATCCCAGGCTCTTACATGGTATGAAGATTGAATAGCCTACATCATCCAGTTAAATAGTTTCCATGCAACTCCAGACAGCTATTTAAGTATTCATTCAGATAAAATATGCTCAGAAGCAAAAACTAAAATGGAAGGGTACAAGCAAGACAGAATAAAAGTATGTTGGATTTTATTTCAGCATCGTAGGACGTTAGACACACAATTGTTGGTTAAGATCTATATTGATTAACAAAATGTCAACCATGATCCAGTTAGCTATATTCTTGGCTGTATACTAAAAGCAAAAAGTAAAAAGAAACGAAATGAAATATAATACATATTAATTGGTGGAAGTGTCGATGCCTTAATCATGAATTATATGTATCCCAATCAAATTTGGGTTGTGAGAAAACCTCATAATCAATGGGTCCATCAACAATGCTGTCTATATTTTGCATGCCTTCCAAAAGGGATGGTTGAAAACTATCACTATCAGAAGGCAATAGTTTGTAAATTACTACCAATCCAAGTGTAAATATGGCTTGCAGCTTTGTGGAGTCTCCTTTGACTGCAAAGAATAAAAGCATTGAGAGGAGGAATAAGTCAACGCAAAACCGCATGATACACAACACTGTATCCATCAGCCGTCCATCATTGCCAGCAGGAAACCCCCGGACTCTATATACAAAGAGAAAGTTGTACTTATCAACCATATACCTATATCCAAAATAAACTGCACCCACTGGCACCACAAGTGGAGCAAATGATGAATATATCATGGTCACGGCAAATATTGTCAAATTAAATGCATAGTACTGCACAAAATCAAATGTCTGCTTTGGTATAGGCGAGGTTCGGCTGATCGGATATACAGAAAGATCTTGTCCCTGAATGTCAATTTCACCCATCCTAGGAGACTTAAACACACTTTCAGGCATTAGTGGTCTCCGAAGACTATTCAGGACCTGATTTTCTGACGGGTACTCCTCACTTTTTTCTGGGACCAACTGAAGCATGTCATTCTTCTGAAACTTCTGAAGCTTCTTTTTTATAGAAGGGATAGGAGCCAGCAAATCATATGATATTCCCAAGAATGTACTTGTAATTAGAAATGCAAGAGAAGAAAGGCAAGATCTTGACAAGAATGATGCACTCATGTATTGCTCAATTCTCTTGCAGTCTTCTCCATCCAAATAGCATCGACCCATCCGGAGGATTGCACTTTCCAATGATGACTCAACGAGAGCCCTCAGTAGGATCAAATTGACAAGGAAGAAGCAAACCATCTTTAGCAATGCTGCTCTTTGTTCACCAGATACTGTGAGATGCCGTTCAAACTTGGAAAGGTAAGAAAGAGCTGAAGGGACCACTATATACATGCTAACAAATATTATAACATTGGGCAAAAATTGAAAGATCAGGGATGCAAGCCAACTCGAGCTTTGCACCCAAGCCAACCACAACTGTGCATTATCGATTGCTTCTGCATTAATAATCCGTGCAGCACTCTGCACAGCAGTGATTACTGCAAGTGGAGAGCTGAAGAACAACAGCATTAACAACAAACATGTGTTTACAAAAACTCTTCTCAGTTTCAGCGATAATTTTGTTGATCCCAAATGGTTCCAGTAAATATCAGCGGCCAACGGGGCTCGTTCAACTTTCCATTGGTTCCTCTGCAACCGTAATTCCATGACAGAAAAGAACCTCCCAAACCGCCTCTTTTTCTCATTTCGAAAATCTTGAACTGCCTTATTTGCAGTATATACATCCTTAAACATCACAAATGCAACCCCAGCACCCTGTGCATGCCCTTCTTTATAAGCCACTAATTCAGTCTCTAACTGAGCTCTCAATTCTTGCAACTTCCTTAATTTCTCTTCATCTGTAAACCCAAATCTATCCATGATCTGATCCAAAACACGTTGCACTTTCCTCCCCAACCAACGGACCCAACCCAATAACCCTTGAGCTCCATTCATATCAACTTCATCTTCTTCTGGTAAAAGACGAGAATCAATTTTTGCCACCAACCAGGTAATTTCATCCCTAACCTGAACTAATTCAGTGGCTAAATCATCCAATGCACACAAATCCATAGGCATGATAACCCTATAAACTTTCCCTGGATATTTATACTGAAAATACTCTAGCAAAACGCTTTTGTCAACCTCTAAACTCTTAGGCAAACCCTGAACCATAATCGTGAAAATTGCAGTCGAATTGGCGTTGGGGTCACTTAAATTTCCATTCCCATCTCTAAACCTAGTCATTTTCAATCTTTCTTCAATAGCAGACATGCCGTAATGGACAATAATAGCAACAAAAACCACGAAAAAAAAATGTACCCAAAGTAACCCTGAACCTTTACTAATATGACTTACTGTTGTTTTCGAGAACTGATCGTCTAATAAAGCTGTGCCGCCGTAGAGATTTACGGGGAGTAAGACGAAAACAGCCAAAACGGCGACTGATAAAAGGACAGCGAAGCTGCCGCCTTCGATTAAGAGGAATTGGGCGGCATCAGCCCCGCAGTGGTGGGCAATCTCGCGGCCGGTGGCATGCCAGACGGCAAGGAGCTTAGAGAACAGGGAGGATGGTCCGGGGATACGGCGGTGGTCGCTTCGGAGCTTGATGAAGAGGAATATAAAGACGCAACAGAGGAGGCCGATGATTGAGATGTTGAGGAGATACTGGATGTTGCCGTACCACGCGCCGTCGATCACGTCGTCTCCATCGGAGGAGGGGGACGGCGGGGGAGGAAACGTTTCGTTCATTGGAAATTCCTTGAAGGGGAAAAATTAGGGTTTGAGTGATTATAAATTTGGGTTTCGATTCGTGGAGGAGGGTGGAGAGCAGGAAGGAGATTTTTGGAGCAGTCGTTTTTGCATGGAAAAGAAAGAAAGAAAAGTATCACACAATTATGGATTTTCCCACAAACTATACAGTTATTTGCAATCATAACCCTAGTACTATATTTGTACGGCAATAATTTGGGCTTAATTGTTAAAGCATTTAAACATCTTCTAAAACAGGCCCGTTGGGAATAATTTGGGTCCTTTCTTTATCATTTTGGGTGTGTGATATATGGGAATAATTTGTCTAACTCCATCCAAACCATTAGAGTATTATATCAAAAAGAATTTGAAGAACCAAATCATAACAAAGTTGTTTGCCTTATGTGCAAGAACACTCAAATGTCAGCCATTTAAAAAAAAAAAAAAAATGTTTGGTCTTTCTCTTATCCTTCTTTCTTTATTTAGTATATATGAAATGAAAGATTTAAGATTCTCAACAATTTAAGAAAACCCACTTTTCCAATGATGTTTTCAATTCCCCTTGGAATTTACTAACCACTCAAAAATGAATAATAAGGATTATAACAAGCTTGAGTCTTTATTTTTTTTATTTTTTTTATTAATCGTATTTAAATTTCATCAAAATGTTAGCACTTTGATCATTGTATACAAAAAAGTGTAATTAGAATCATATTTAAAAATGATGCTACTAATTATACAAGATAAGAGTCGATTATATTACAACGAGGAAACCAAATAAAAACTAGTTTTTATGTTTTTTTTTTTAATAAAAAATAATTTAATAATAAGAAATTACAAGTGATAAGATTTAAATTTTAAATTTATTAAATAATTTTATATAAATAATTAAATAAATCAATTAAATTAAGATTAAATTGAAAATTTCTTCCTATGTTATAATAAAGTTTTATTTACGGAGCGGACACAGCAAATAAAATCATTTTTATTTAAACGCGTGAGACAATTTGATTCTATTGTTCAAACATTTTTGTTCAAAAGCATTGTCATAATTTGCTTCTATATTTCAATGTTTGACATAATTTGAAAGTGATAAAGTTGTGTTGTAAATTGCTACAAAAACAGAGATAGATATTTGGGGAAAGCAATAGATAGATGAAAACAAACAGCTAATTTCCAGGTCCTCCCGACTTTGACTATACAATAAGAAGCCGTATCTCATTCATCTTTGGATTTTTCCTTTTCTTCCATATTCAGATTTTTCTATTTGCTTTCCATTTCCAAATGGGCGGCTAATACGTTTTTCACACCAAAGCTTTCAAATTAATTAAACAGTAATAATTGCCTTGGTTTGAAGTTGAAAGCCAGAAATTGCAGATTATCTTTCTTTGTGGGGCGGTAAACTTTTTTAAAGTTTTAATCCACCCGTTACCCAAACCTATTGCACATCCATAAATAAATAAAGATGTAGATAATATATTAACATTCATAAATTATTTAAATTTAATTCGATTATTATTATATTGAATATAAATTTAAATAATTTAATTTATTGATCAAGTCGAATTTAATTATTTTTATATTCAATTCGAGTAATTCGTGAATTTAATTTAATTTTTATATTTTAATATATTTTTATTATTTTAATTAATAAAATATTTTAAATTTAAATTTGAGTATAAATAATCAAAATTTTATTAAATTAAGAACCAAACTTATTTTTACATGTTAATCGAATCTAATTGAATAAATTTTAATAACTCAATTTGTATTTCGAATTGAATTTAAATTAAAAAAAAAAACTCCATCAAATTTGAATTGAGTTTCAAAGTTTAAATTTTAAATTAAACTTGAATTCAAATTTAATGTTGTATTAATTCAAATTCAATTAATTGCAACTCTAATAATAGGTAGCCTCAAAATTCAAGTTAACTTGGAAAGGTTAATAAGGGACTTAAGCATATATATATATATATATATATTTATAATTTTTAAAATTTTTTATGCTCGCGTTATTTTTTGTTAAAATAATAGTAATCCATCCATTACTTTGGCACCTGCTTATAAACATGCTGCACAAGTTTGACATTGCTGTCAAAGAGTTGGACACCTATGCACTTATGTCATCCCCTGGTCTGGAAATGGACCGGACCGATATATTACGTAATAATATAATAGCAATTATTATTAACTAATACTATAATTTTGTTTTCTCATAAAAAAAAAAAACTTGGAATAGAATATTAAATTCAAAGGATGCTATGATATTTGATGCTATCATTTCATTTGTTCATTTGTTCATTTTATTTGGGATAAAAATAGTAAGCTTATATTATCAATGAAAGATGATTAGATAAAGATTAGATGGATTTATAAAATTATATATACAAAATTCCTAAGATCTAATATCATCATTCTTGTCGACATTAACAAAAAAATTATGGTCATAATCAAAACAAATGGTATAATTATGTTTCACAAGTTTTTCTTCACAAAATAAATGGCCATAAGATTCAATTGCTTTTGAAACATGATGAAAATGAAATTCAAAGACAGTGACTCTCAATAAACTTACTTAGCAAAGAAGTAGTGGAGGCCAAATTAATTCGTTGACTCAACTTACAATACCTTGAAAATTTGGTATGGGAGAGCGAATAACAATAAAAATGAAAAAAATACATCAATTTATTATTATTATTTTTTTGTAAGATTTGATCAACAGTGTTTACAATTTCTATTTAAAGTTCATTAAAATATTATTTTAAAAATAATTTTTAAATTTAATGACATTATTTTAATAAAAATAGTGCATTAACTATAAATTTTTTTAATACCATTTTAACCAACAAAATTAGACATCAATTACCATTTTTTTATAATATAAATTAAATTTGTTTTTAACAAATAATAATATAAATTTTAAAAAAAAAAAAAACTTTATTTTAATATTAGGGGGTGGTGTTAAGCTTCAGTTTCTCTCATTCTAGCTACTTTCTCTTTCTTTGGTACTATATATCTGTGGAGCCCATCGCTGCCCACGTGCATTGCTGGCTATCAACCATCGCTTTGTTCATTTCCCGTCATAAGGCTTTTGTCCACCGAGGAAGACCGAACACGCATACCCAAATCCTAACCCAGTTTCAGTTTGTTGAATGTCACGCTGATTCATTAGTTTTTTTTCTCTTTACTTGCAACAAAAGGGAAAGGAAAAAAAAAACCCAAGGTGTAATAAAAAGCCTATCAATCTGGGAGTGTTGATTTGATGGATCTATGGAACTAACGCTTTAAAAAACCCACATGTATTGCTTTGTTTCTTTTAGATCTCCGTCGTTTTCATCTGCTATCATTCAGTAGCAGAAAACCAAACAGTACAAAGCAGCTTAACTCTATTGTGAGTTTTTTTTTTGCTTTTTTTTTTTTTTATAGTAATTTATGTGATTGATGTTTTTCTTTCGAGTCACTGAGCATTTATAGTTGTAGAATTTTGAGTGTCTAACCGATTTTTATTGTTTTGTTCAAGTCTGGGAATGTAAAAATAGATTTGACTTTCTCTATTTTGTTGTTCTTCACTTTTCTTTTTGGCCACAACTTATGTCGTTTTTGTTGTTTTTATTTACTTAATTGGCAGTATTAGCTCAAGGGTCTTCTTTTTCTTCTTCCATTTTCCATTTTAGGCAGAAATGGATATGGGTTCTGTATGTTGATTTAATAGGGGTGTTTTGGTGTGCAGGAGAGGACTCTTGTGGGGGTTTATTGATTTAAGTATTAATTTTTGGTGGGTATATTGCATCCAATTTTGGATGTTGAGGAATTGGAGGCTGGCCCAGGTGAGATGAGGGATGTTCTCAACGTTGGTCAACCTTCTGAGGCCCTGCTGGCGGCCGTCCTCGGACCGATATGTTCACGCAGGTTCGGATGCAGCAGGCCGGCAAGATGGGCTCCTTTGGTACAAGGATAGTGGGCAGCACTTGAATGGTGAATTTTCCATGGCTGTTGTCCAGGCTAACAATCTGCTTGAGGATCAGAGCCAGATTGAGTCTGGCTCCTTGAGCACTCTTGAGTCTGGTCCTTTCGGTACCTTTGTAGGAATATATGACGGTCATGGTGGCCCTGAGACATCGCGTTATATCAATGATCACCTTTTCCAGCATCTAAAGAGTAAGAGACCTTGGAACCAATTACAATTATTGGCATAGGGGATTTCTTATGCATAAATTATATTTATTTTAGTCTCTAGGATGGGCTGTTAAACTCACACTACAGTTTCATTTACAAAATTTTAGGTTGAGAGCCAGGTTGGTGCCACAGTGACTCAGTTGATAATATTGTTTTGCAGGGTTCACCACAGAGCTGCAATCAATGTCTTTGGATGTCATAAAGAAAGCATATCAAGCAACAGAAGAGGGATTTTTCTCTCTTGTTACAAAACAGTGGCCTATGAATCCCCAGATTGCAGCTGTTGGATCATGCTGCCTGGTTGGTGTTGTTTGTAATGGGACCCTTTACATTGCTAACCTTGGTGACTCTCGTGCTGTGCTGGGAAGGCTTGTCAAAGCAACCGGCGAGGTTCTTGCAATCCAGCTGTCATCAGAGCATAATGTAGGAATAGAGTCTGTCAGGCAGGAGATGCATTCTTTGCATCCTGATGACTCACACATTGTAGTTTTAAAACATAATGTATGGCGTGTAAAGGGCCTGATACAGGTAGGTTCTTTGAGTGGCTATTAATGATAGACATACGAGCGGGTCTATGCAATTTTTCTTGATATAATTGAATGCTATAGGTGGATTGAAAGAATTAAAAGGTAAATTTAAATTGATTAAAAATTAACATTCTGAGTCAAGGGAAATCTGCTTCTTTTAAGTCTTATGTCTTTTTCTATCCTTTATGTGAAAATCTGGATTTTACAGCTTTCATTTGGTTAAGCTATATGGTTTACCGAGTTTGTTGCTCAGTTTGTTTTCTATTAATCAGCACAATATATATTTTTTTGGGATGTTGTGTGTTGAAACATAAATAGGACATTTACAGAACCTTTTTATTGCAGGTTTCTAGATCTATAGGTGATGTTTATCTTAAAAAGGCTGAATTCAACAGGGAGCCACTATATCAAAAGTTTCGTCTTCGTGAACCTTTTAGAAAGCCAATTTTGAGCTCTGAACCATCAATATCTGTGCATGAACTCCAAGCTCATGATCAATTTATCATATTTGCTTCCGATGGGCTATGGGAACATCTCAGCAATCAGGACGCAGTTGATATAGTTCAAAGTCATCCACACAATGTAAGATATACTTCTCTTAATGGAGAATTAGCATGGTTCTACTATTAAGTTTATAATCTACTTATTAACTCAATGATTTGTGGTTTATGGTGCCTATTGGCAAAATTGGACATGTTTGCGTTCTTTCAATGAGTTGTGACTTCTTGTTAACTTGAAGCAATATGGTCCTAATGCAATTTGAGCTAATCAATTGTGTCTGCTTTAGATCATTAATTTTATTTTTTTAATGTTCTATATGCTGCTTCACTTAATGTGACATCAATGCATATTTCATGAATTTCCATTTTGTTCCGCTAGACTTGTTAGTGCTACTTTTGAGCAGCTGGTTATTCTTTGATTACATTGGCTTTTCTGAGCTTTAGAAGTTTTAGCACAAATTGTTCCTTGTTCAATGGTGACATATATGCATGAAATTTAAAAAGAAAAAATGTAAATGCTGACGTACAATCCAGGCTTAGGGATAATTGAATGGAGCCTTGAGCAACCAAGCTCACATATTTTGTTTCTCTTGTCATATGTGTGTTTTTGTAACTATTGTACAATGGCATAGGAAAGGTATAAATGTCTTGTGGATGGATGCACACGTATTACCCTTTCAATGCAGCTATAATCGTATTATTGTTGTGGAACCCTGTTGACCAGGAGCATGGGGAAAAGTAATTGTTATTTTTGTGCTTATTCTTCTCACAGAGGAGTGCTAGGAGGCTTGTGAAAGCTGCCTTGCAGGAAGCCGCTAAAAAGAGAGAAATGAGATACTCAGATTTGAAGAAGATTGACCGAGGTGTTCGGCGGCATTTCCACGATGACATCACAGTTGTAGTTTTATTTCTTGATTCAAATCTTGTGAGCAAAGCCAGCTCAGCAAAAAGCGCTTCATTATCCCTGAGAGGGGGTGGAGTTAACCTGCCTGCAAAAACTTTGGCTCCCTGTGCCGCTGCAATGGATCCTAATATCAGTTGATTAGGTTGGCCACTCATACTGTTGTATGTACTGTAGGATCCTTCTCTGAGCTTCTATGATACGACCAGTTCTTATAAGCAAAAAGAGAAGGTGCAGTCCTTTAATTAATTTTTAATTTTTTATGCACAATCTAACATTTTAACTTGAGACATATTCTATTTAGTTTATAACTCCTTGAACTGGAAAGAAAGAATCAGAAAAATGGAGCTGCAAAGGTGACAAAACAAAGATTCTTTATTTAGGATAATCATCTCTAACATTCATTTCACTATATTTGGTCTCGTTCGGGATTTTTTGGGTTTTGTAAACTACGTTGGCATCCCTGAAAATCAAAATAACTATAATTGTTGTTTGCATGTTGCAATAATTTCAGTTGATGTTGCAGCACTGTATGTACCGACTGGAATGGACACTAGTGGAAAAACTCATTTCCTTTTCTGGGTTTTTTTTACCAGCTCTTATTCTGGAAATTGACAAGGGTTTTTTGGAGGCTAGTTTCCTGTTTAAAAACCATAGGCATCGTAGGATTTACTATGGTCTGGGTTCTCAAAGAGGTAACTCTTAAAAGTAAAACGAAAACCTATTGTGGCTGATTAACAGTTTGTACTTCTACAAAAACCATAGTCTATTTGTAGTCCAGTTTCTGAGATGTCACATGGCCATGGGTGATGAGTTCTGTTCTGAATTAAAAGGACTTGGATGGCCCCTGATGGGCCGTGGTGGCTCTTGCTAGGTAAAGCGTTTCTTCTGGGGGTGGAAGGTAAGGCACAGCAAAAGCGACGGGTCCTTAATCCAAAATCTTAGTAGGACAGGAGAAATGCCAATACGCTGCGTCGTTTTTGCCCTTTCAGGCAAATCATTTAAGCATTGGACCAGCACTTGATCCAGTCTTTTTTTTTTTTTTGGAATATCAAACCGGACACTTAGCTCAAGCCTCAGATTTAAGGGTTTGGATAAGGGGACAATGGTTGAGGGTGAACCAAGAAAAGTTTAATAAATGTTTCTTCTATGTGATGTCATGGTCCGTTGAATTTTCTCTCTTCTGCTTTGACAAAATGAATCAATAACCATGAAATGATTCAGCCAAAGACAATGATATTGACCTTACTTGAAGAAGATGGAGCCTGTTGCTTTGCTAGGCCTAGCTATATTACAAGTTCAGAGTACAAGCAAGTAATAAAAGGAAGAAGAGTTGAGGGAATATTAAGGATGGCAGAACGATTTTCAATCAACTCTCACTTTTCTTAGCAAAATTTAACTCAAGAAATATCTATGGGTAAATTATATAGTAGGATCAAGTATATTAATTAGCATATATAACTTTGGACTCTCAAAGATAGAGGAAGGCTCCTGTATCATTAAACCTCTACTTTTTAGAGACTGGCGTTAATTTTGTGGACCGTCTGACTCTGACAGGCAAGCAATAATAATAGTGTAATACTACCTGGGAGAGATGTCAAGGGGAGTTTGAACAGGTGAGACATGAGAGAGGGGGGTTGGGCTACGTTTCTGTCACCTGGCTATTACTGCATATACAATTATTCATTCACACCAGCCGACGAGAGGCCCCACTCTCCTCCCTAAATTGTCCCTTCTCTTAGCCCTTTTTAATGGCACAATTTTGAATGCCTTACTGGATCCAATTTCACATCCTTTCACCTTTTCTGTCTGTCTCAGTTTCCACCCAAAGTGAGAAGAGAGCACATCCATCCACCATTCTCCTTTTTTTTTTTTTTTGTTAACATCGGAGTAAAATTTTAATACAAATAAGAGAAAAAGAGGAAAATTTAATTTGAAATTAAAATTTTGATTTTTTTAAGTGTCTTTAATTATTAAGTTAAAGACTTAGGACATCCATCCACCATTCTCACATCGTAATTAAGTAGTCAATTCCTCCTCCAACAATGCTAATTCCACCCAACCAACGCAAAGGTTAAGAAATAAAGAACCCATTTTCCAAAGCAAAAAAAAAAAAAAAGTATACAACAAAGGTGACCAAATGACTTGGCGCTTTGTCAACAAATTTTCTTATTTTAACATAGCCTCCTTAAGTGAAGCAGAAAAAGTTACAACCATGTGAACGTACAAGTGATCATTTATTCATTTATTCATTTATATAATGTTCCAACCAAAATTCAATTTAACTCTTGTTCGATTTAAACAAGCAATGGAAGATTATAGAAAGATTATACTGCAATTTGCAAATGCAAGTGCAAGTTCTTGATGAGCAAAGCAAAAGCAATGGTTTGTAGTTTGAACTCGTTCAAGTCAAAGTCCATTGAGAAGCAAGAATATCAGTAACAATTTGCCATTTTGTCTTGTCCTCTGGCAGACTCATCGACTCATCTTCATTTTCCTAATGGTTAATCGGCTTTTTGTTTGTTAAAAGTTTAAAAACCAAATCCCAAAACAACTCCATTATCATCCACAGGACAGTGAGCACAGCTCCAGTTTAACTTCTTTTTTTCATTATCTGATGTGATTCTTTACAACTTTCCTTGATGCCTTTCTGCAACAGCCAAAACCTTGTCTTTTCTTAAGAGCTAAAACAACTTTTTTTTTTTTACTGCCAAAAAGAATGCAGTACCTGGTCTAATCAAGAAGCCAACTTCAAAATTCGCAAAAGTCTGCCTTTGCGTTAGCTGAGTGAAACAAAGAAAGAAATGGGCTGTGCCACTTCAAAGAAAGAGGAGGAAGACAATGTTGTGTCATTGTGTAAAGACAGAAAACGCCTCCTGAAATTGGCTGTGGGGCGTAGATATGCTCATGCAGATGCTCAATGTAAGTATAATCAGTCTCTTTATGCAGTTGCAGCTGCCATAAGGCTATTTATAGCAAGGCATTCCTCTCCTTCTTCTCCTTTCCTCATCACATTCACAGCTACTTCCACTAATGAGGCTGGTAAAACCCCTATCACCAATCCAATGTTCCTTAAACAAAGACCAACTGAGCCCACCCATGAAACCATTCCTTGTCAGTCCTTTCATTCTTCAGTTTTTCTGCAAAATGGAAATCAAGATCGAAGACAAGAAGAAGTTCAAAGAACTCAAGAAGATAGCGATGGTTGTCTTGAATCCTCAAAAGACGAGCAAGAGAGTGAAGAGGAAGAAGATGGGGAAGTTTGTGAGCACTTTTATGGTGAAGAGGCTCCAACAGCAATGCCATCACCGGAAAAGGAGTTTGCATGGGATTTCTTTAACCCTTTTGATGGGGTGAGAGCAGAAGTGGTGAGTAGCTTTAGTGACAGTTCTGATGAGGAATTGAGAGTGGTGAGAAAGAAAGAGGGAATTCCTGACCTGGAAGAAGATGGAGAGAGAGTTATGAGTGAGACAAAGGTTGAGAACGTGAAAAATTCTGATGAGGAGAGTAAGAATACAGATTTGAGAAATAGGGATGATCATGATGCAAATGTGAGCCTTGGGAAAAAAAAAATAGTTTCAGAATGGTTAATACACCCAAAAATGAGAGGGAGTTGTTGGAAGCGTTGAAGGATGTTGAGGACCATTTTCTTAGAGCTTATGATTCTGGTTTGGATGTCTGTAGAATGTTAGAGGCCAATCGAGTTCAGTTGCAATCTGGTTTGGAGGAACTTAAAGGTGGGTTATGTTGTCTTTCCCTTTTGTTTTTTTCTCTCTATATCATTTTAGGTTTCTTCAACATGCTGCGAGTTTCCATTTTATTTTCTTAGAAATATTTAGGTGTTTTTTTTATCATCAGCTATCAAATTGAATACTAAAACTAAAAGGGTCCAATGTGTTGTTTTAAGGCAATAAAGTTGTTGTTGTTGCAAGTAGTCTTAGTAATTTTTCCATATACCGGGAGAGGTTGATTGATATGTTCCATCCCCTCGACCTCCACAGCGATGTATTAGTAGCACCTTTAGAAAATTTGTGCTTTCTTTTGATTTGAGGATTATATATGCTTCCGTTTCATTCAAATAATCTTACTTGTTCAATGGTCTGCACATATCAATTTTTGCCATACGTTTGCTTGTGTAATTGTTTAACATGGTGTCGTGCTGCAGAGAGCTCGAATACACTAATCAGGTCAATTACTTGGAGCTGGTCTCCATTATCCCGATCTTCGTCTTGTAAAAGCCTCCTTTCATCTAGATCCAGAAGTTCTTCTACATTGACAGAATTAAAGATTGATCATTTTGATGGTTATGGAGGAATGGATTCTGGCAGTCACTCACTGACCCTAGGAAGGTTGTATGCTTGGGAAAAGAAACTCTATGAGGAGGTGAAGGTACTCTAAACATAATTCTATTGCTGGCCAAAATGAAAACCATCTCTCCCCACATGGGAGCACGCACACACACGCTTTTTTATATGTTTTTGTTCATCTTACCTTTTTTCCTTGAACCACTTATATCTTCTTGCTTTATTATCAATCGATAGTTAATGACATTGTAGCACAGCATTCTGTTGTTTAACATTTAACATTTGAAAGTAAAAATTAAGGACAGCTAAATTTTTTGGTTTAGAAAGAGATATGAAAGCGGCTAGTCTGTAATAGCTTATAAACTGAGAAGTTGTTCATAGATAAACAATGCAAAATATTATATTGACTTTACAAATTGTTGTCCTGCCTTCGCTTTTTGCTTGCTGTAAGATCAGTTTAATCCATAAACCCCATTTCATTTCCCTTGATCATTCAATTGAAAATGTAGTCCAATGTGGTCCAAAATATTCATTATCTATGAAGAAACTGTGTATAAATTTCCAGTAAAAATGCTACACTTACACAAAAATGTTCTCCACGTTCACGTGGATAGTATGTAAATGCCTCTCACATAATGAGTCCGTTTATGTGATATGAGATGTCTGCGTTGCAAGTTTAATAAGCGAAGTAGCATAAAACTAAACATATTGTGTGGATTCCGTCTTCTTTATATGTTGAAATGTCGAATTTGCATTAAATAAAATCAGTTTGAGTGCTTGAGTACATTCAAAATTCAAGTTTTTTAAAGCATTGGCCATAGCTTCCTAAGTCCTAACATCTAATACTTCACACACCCAGGCTGCAGAACAGACCAGGAAAACTTATGAGCAAAAATGTTCTCAATTTTGAAGCCGTAATGCTAAACAAGATGGCCTCTATGCTGGGGACAAAACCATAGCTGAAGTGAAAGACTTGCATAGCAGAATCTTGGTTGCAATACGAACTGCTGAAACAATCTCTGAAAGAATACAAAAGTTGAGGGATGAAGAGTTGCAGCCACAACTTATTGAGCTGCTAGATAGGTATGATAGTAAATGACAAAAAAAATTGTCCAGATGTGTCAGATTTATCATTGTGATAATCTTCATTTCTTCTCCTTCTGCAGCCTAATGAGGAACTGGAATATAATGTCGGAATCACATGAAACCCAAAAACGAATCATGTTTGAAGTTACGTCTTTCAACTGTCCTGCTGGTGGAAAGTTCCGCAATGACTCTCACCGTCTTGCCACTCTTCAGCTTGAGGCAGAACTTCATAATTGGCGTTCTTGCTTTGTTGCATATATTTCTGAGCAAAAAGCTTACATTGAAGCTCTCGGTGGATGGCTTTCCAAGTTCATTGTCCCTGAAGTTGAATTCTTCTCCAAGAACAGGTCTTCAGCCCCAGCATTAGGAGTCAATGGACCACCATTACTGGCAACCTGTCATGAATGGTTAGCTAGCTTGAAGAAGTTGCCAAATGAGGCAGTAACTTGTGCATTGAAAAGCTTTGGGAAGGATATCCGGGCACTTTGGGTTCAACAAGGTGAGGAGCAAAAACGGAAGAGGAAGGTGGATGGACTTGCCAAAGAACTTGAGAGGAAGGTCTTGGCATTCCAGAGAACAGAGAGCAGGATTCTTGGTTCAAAACTCTCTGACCATGAATTAAAAGTAAATGTGCGGAATCGAATTGAGTATTTGGAAGAAAGAAAGAATCTGTTGGATATGTTCAGGAAAATAATAGATGCCGAGAAGGTAAAACACCATTCTAGCATGGAAGAGACACAGCAGATAACTGTGAAAGGATTTCAAACAGGATTTTATTCAGTTTTTGAAGCGTTGGCTGAGTTTTCAAAGGCTTCTGTAAAAATGTATGCTGACCTTGTGACATATTGTGAAACTGCTAAGGCACCTGAAAATGAAGAGGAAAGTGAACCAAACTATGTAGAAGAAATGAGCTTGTAAGTGAACCAAACTATGTAGAAGAAATGAACTCGTATCTCTGGAGTTGAAGTGGCTGAGAAAAAGAAAAGTCCTAGAAAAGAACTTGAGTATCTTTGGCGTTCTGTTCTTGCAGTTCTCACAAAGAGAGATTCATAATAAGATCAACTCCTACGCGGCTCGCACAGGAATAATAATTATAGCAAGCTATTGTAGTTTAATTAGCTAATTGTAAGCTATTGTAGTTTAATTAGCTAATTGTAAGTATTATTAATTGTCATAGACTGATGTTAAAGGAGTTAAATTTCACCAAATTGTGACTGATTTGGAGATCATGATTTTGTTTAAATCATTAGAAAGGAAGATCATGATTGGTTATGTTCCTGATACAACGACATGCACCATAGGGTTTAACATCATACGGACTGGAGACTAATTGTAGGTTAATGCCCTCGAGAACTTCTTTCAAATACCTAAATAAGGAACTAAAAGGGAGGGGGTTTATTTCTATAGGCTTTCCTTTAATTTCGCCAATTCCTGATGTCCTGTAAGAATATATTAACACAATGGCGTTGCTTGAAAACATTAGTTACTTGTCCAACTGATCTCTACTTGTCTCCTCACTTATTCCTCTCAAAGTTTTTCTTATCAACACTTGTACTATTGATCTCAAAACATCTTAAGCTCGTGCTTTGAAATGAAACACTATCCATCTCAACACGAAACTTTTGAAATCCAACACCATCTAAGCTCACAAAGCTTTGAGAATAATCCTGGTCCAATGATCTACGATGTCCTTGTTCTGTTGAGCGAGGAAGCTTGCCAATTGTTCTTCGACTACTTCTCGAGGGCTGTTTGTTCATGAAGTTGTCAACTGAATAAAGTGTATCTTCTAGTTCTTGCAGACCTGAGTCATTGTAGGACGGTCTTTAGGCTTTTTCACTGCACATCTTGGACCAAGTTCTCCTATCGTCAGCGTCATTTTCATATTGCATGGTTCGGATAGCAGACCAGTGTCAAGGATTTCTTCGATGCTGCCCCTCTCTATACTGGACCTTGCCTGCGTTTTAGCAGCTTACTTTAGCACATGTTCAGTGTCTAAATTGGCAGCTTACTAACAACTGTAAGGCACAATTATAATTTGATAAATTGACTAACCCAATCAATGATATGATAATTAGGTTGATTTATAATTGAATCCAAAGCTGTCCGGGCACAAACAAGTTGCAGAAGGATAACACCAAAGATATAAACATCAGTAAAAGGACTCAAATGAAAACTCGTACAATATGCAGGATCAAGCTACCCTGGTGTTCCTTTGATCTGGCTACTCACATGTGATTGATCTCCAATAGGCCCCAATTTCACAAGTCCAAATTCTGAGACCTTGGCTTCGAATCTACCTCCAATTATGATGTTGCTAGGTTTTATGTCACGGTGGATGATGCTAGGCTTAATCCCGTCATGTAAGTGAGCTATTCCTGTAAAAAAAAAAAAAAAAAATTTCAGGTAACTCTGTTAACAATATTTTATACTTATTTTTTATAAGTTAAACCAATTTTTATGTGGGAAATCTACCTTTAGGTGCTCCAATAGCTATGTTTACTCTTTGCCTCCACGTCAAGTTTCATCCTCCTCTTCCTACACTCCAAAAAGTGAGCAAAACATGACCCTTTTTAACGCTTGAATTTTTCTCCGTTCTTTTTTATTGGTTTCTTGTCTCTGTGAAAGCTGTTTTTGTGACATGAAACAAGTGGGCAACTTACCCATGATATACTCAAGTAAAGAACCAAGTGGTACGTATTCATAAACCAAGATTTTTGCACCTTTTGGTCCTGTTACAAATGCAATAAGAGTTTTTCCTGTCTTAGGTTCTTAGTACTAGCTTAAACAATTGATTAATTAATCAATGACTTGAGGTGCAATTTACGTACCAGATTCTTCGCAAAAACCCACCAAACCTACAAGATTCGGATGATTTACTGTTGAAAGAAGCCTCACTTCTGTTGCAAGAAACCAGTAAAAACAAATCAATTATCCAAATTCCATAATCTAAAATCTTTCAGCTAAACTTGAACTGTGATAAATTATATAATTATGCATGTAGAATTAAGGCGGCTTACCATTTCTAAATTCTTTAACGCTTTGGTATGACTCGGCGTGAGCTCTCTTGATTGCTAACATACCTTCAACTTCAAAGGTTCCTCTATAGACATTGCCAAATGCACCAGAACCCAACAAATAGTCTGCATTAAAATTTTTGGTAGCCTTCTCCAGCTCCCCCAACTGGAAACGCCTCAACTTCAATTTCTCAGCTTCCATACTTCCTAATTGTTTTATTTCCCCAATAATAAATATTAGTTCATAAAACAAGGAACAAGCGATTTAATGGAGGAATGACTTTCCATTAAAGAATAATGATTAAGCACTTTGACATTTGAAACAAAACTGCTGATCCTGACACCTTTCTAAGGCAAGAAAGGGGGTCTATGTCCAACCTTTACGGCTGCATCTTTGCTTAAGCTTTTCTTCTGCAAAAGAAGAATAAGGAGGATCCGAACAAGGCTGTTAAAATGGCAATGATAAGAAGTTCCCACATTTGCTTATGACCATGAGCATGGTCAGATGTTTGAGAACCCTCCAGCAGATGAAATCTCTTGGCCACGTAACAAATAATTTAATTTCCGACCCCCAGAAAACAGAACTTGTTAAATCACCTCATTTCCTCCATTGGTCCATTTTCATGAAGACTTTATTTGATTTTCTTGTGCTCTGAATAAATTTCTTGACTGAAAAGAGGCAGGCAGAGGAATATAGGAAAAAAGAATGGCAGGTAAGCTAGAATTGTTTCGTAGAAGCATGAACTCTTGCCGGCAAACCTTATTTTTGAAACAGAAGTCTACGTATAATCAGAAGTCACTCTCCATGCTTGTTATCACGGACTTAGTCTTCTTTTGAGACGGCGCATAGCCCAAATATTACATTGAAAAAAATCATGCTATTGTTGGAAAAATAATAAAGGGGCACAGAATTTCCATGCTCTAAGTTCAGAATCTGACAAGCAATCACAATAGACAAGAAAAAGCAACAGGTCTGTGCTGTTCCTTGCATCACATGTTTGTTTTCTTCTTTATTTCAGTGCATGATTCCTGGAATAAGATACCGTCACTTATGCAAGTAAACAGGATTAATCTCCTGCTTAGGACCACATCAGTGGATTAACATGAATCCAAAATCTTGAATTGTTTAACGTTATAATTAGTTGCCAGATATGATTCAAAGAGTCCAGATAAGACTCCACAAAAAATTTATTAGGTGGGAGAAGATGGACCAAGCAAAGAATTATCATAAATATTTAATTTTGTGATTAAGATTGAAAGCAACTTTGATCAATCAATTTGATGTCCTGTTGTGATTGTTTTGATCTATTGACTTCATTTTCAATTACGTTCATTAACTTTGGAGCTTTTGTTGATTGCAATTTCGTGTTGTCCTCAGCTCGAGATTCTCTAATTCCATCGACAAGTTTAAACCCTTGCCTTATTTTTTTGGCCATTTCAGAGAACCATACCTAAAAAAATTGGATCTTTTTTGTTGATAGTTTCACACAAGAGGTCAAGCCATTGAAGGTAGGTTGGAAAGTAAAAAATACGCAGTAAATTTGAAATAATGTCTTTTTTAAAGAAGACACACTACCAATTATGTAATTACAAACTTCAATTTAATTTAAAGTTTGTCCTAGAATGATGATGCCATACCAGGTTAATCTTATATTAATTAGATTCTACAATTTTTATCAGAATGTATGTCTGGAAAATTTGATTGAAGAATATGTCTTCTTCTTGTTATTTCTGCAATTATTATGAGAAGAAATTTGATGGAGGAATGTCAGTCACCTCTGCTATAGTGTTGAAACGTTTAAAAATTAATGTAATTCGTTTGAATAATATCTTTTCTAATTCAAAAACGTTAAACAGAAAGAATATTAATTAATTTCCATTAGGTAAACATTTCATCTACCAGATTTAGACCTTTCAATTTTGGTAGACCCAGATGCACTTTCTTTTTACGATGATTTGGGATTGGCACATCCGAAGCACAACTAAACGCACGGGGTGAAATAGGTGAAAACATTTGCCAATATACGTTACTAGTATAGTTTTGCTGCTGGCGCTGTCTTTGCTTCAATTATAAATGTACATCAAGACTTTAATGTTCATAATTTCTTTTGTTTAATGGCTTTGCATCCTTGTCTTTACTCCCTCACATGCTTGCTGACATCATTTTAGCCTTCTATTTCAGCTGTTTTATCAAAGTTTTCAGATCTTCAGTTATATTATTAGTGTTACATTATTGATCTTTTGCAATTCAAATAATTCCAACAAGACAATCAAATCCATGCTTATATTGCTTGAGTCAGACCATGACGTCTTCTTAATTGGTCTCTTGATGTTGGTTGTTATTTGACAACATTAGAGGGTAGGTTTTTAGTGAAAATAAAAGCCTGACGGTTCACCGTGAGGCAAATATGTTGCAGCTGAGAATTCTGTGCTCCTTTCTGCAGGGGAGGAGCGACAAGACCAAGGAATTCATTTCCAGAGTAGCTTGGTTTGAATTTAAATAATCCTACATTAACATTGTTTTCCAAGTTCACCAACTATTTGGTTAAGTTGGGAATCTGTGCTGTTTGTTTGTGCATTTTTGACAAAAGATAACAAAGAGAATATAAAATTTAGACCTATTCTACGAGGCATATTTAACATTTTTCTGACCTCTAACCCATTTCACGCTTTAATTTCTGCCATGCAAGAGCCTAAGATTTGAAAATTTTGACCAACACCTCCCTCAGATATTTATTTCAAGACCCTGCGGTTTCATAAATGAGACTGACAATTAGCTCTGAAAATAATTTTCAATGTCATCTAGTCTTGCATGACTGATGGTATCCGAAAAAGTCAGGATGCGATTAGATCAATTCCCACACAGTCGGCGATGACGAGCTTGTATTAACAATAAAAACAACAATCATTGAAATAAAACACGATACGATAATTTTTTATACTATTATTCTTGCCAAAATAGTAAGACACAAAGATTCTCGCCTATAAGCAGAAGCAGCAATCAGCAGATAATAAATACATTTGGATCTGAATTCTGAACCGCATCCTTTGCCTTGAATCTATTAAATGCTTTTCTATATCCAGAATTACTGCAACTAGAAAACTGGAGGTTAGGTCTCAATCCAGAATGAAACCTCTTGAGAACTGAAGTAACTACGCCCTCATCATATGAATGCACTGCCACTCGTTTTACAACACTCATTTACGGAGAGAACAAGAGTCAGCATAGCAAGATAGACAATTAGAAATTTCAGAACTGTAAATAAAAAACTTTATACAAAGGGCTAATTGAGTAAAATGCTCAATCCCGCGAGAAGACGTACATAGACTACTCAGAGAGACAGAGTAGGCAAGCATTTGACGAACAAAAACACAAGCCCCCGCCAAGTAACAACGGCATAAATAAATTATAAGGAACTCTTCTAATTGTATAATTTACAAAAATAACATTACAGATCCCTTCTGCATAATGGACAAGAACCATGACTAAGAAGCCACTTATCTATGCAAGGCAGGTGGAACATGTGACAGCACTGCGGCAAGCTCCTAACTGTTTCTCCAAGCTGAAAGTCCTGCATAATGATAGAACTCTAATGTCAATCAAATAAGCTTCTTATGCAACTAGTTTTACTGATAATGGCGTGAAATAGAAGATACGGTATGGTTGGACCTGAAGGCAAACTGAACAGGAAACTTTCTCCCCAGAAGCATCTACATTGTTATTGTTTGTGATTATTATCTTTGGGATTTTTTCAACCAAATCTCCAGCCAATCCTTTAGCATCACCAGTGTCAAAGATGTTCTGGACCTCCTCAAATGTTGGTTCAGCAGCTCCCATCTGAGAACAGAAGCTGAAATCATAAGCAAATTGCCCTTTGATGGAAACTTCACTTTGTAGCGCAGAAACCACTATCATTTTGCAGTGCAAATTACCTGACTTTGGACAGCACTCAGCATAGCTGGACCAATTCGTTCACGAACAAGCCTCCCACTTAGAAGGCTTGCAATGACATCAATCTGCACAACTTGCAGGAAAATATGTTAGATTGCCTAGAGGATTACCATAACTTAGAAACTAGCAACCAAACCTGTAAAACCAGGGAAATAAACAAAACTGCTCACCAAGTAAAGCAAACATCCTATCCCAGATTCGTCAGATTGCCAAAGAACAAGAGAAGATTCAAAGACTTCGATTGAGAAAACTGCTCCAGATATAGCCCCAACTGCAGCCCCTCGAACGAACCCACTCTCCGTCTCTTGCCCTATCAAAGCCCCCGTCATGGCCCCCAACAAGGTGCCCACTGCAGACAAAAATGTCCATCTCTTCAGCAAAATTTGAGGAAAAAAAGCTTAACCTAAGGCATTCAAGCGTTTTACATGTTAAATTCTAAGAAACCAAACATCTCATTAATTCTAGGTGTATTTTGGAAATAAGTGTAAGACAAATTAATCTCAAACTGCTTTGTCTGCACGCAAAACATTAAATTAGATTTATCTTTTATCCATATGATAACACCGGCAAAATGATAATAATTACTGTAAAATAAATATGATAAAAAGCAAATTTAAAAAAAAAAGGATCACGTAATATAAGCTAATAACAGGAGAGAAAAACAAAAGAAGCCAAATTCAATTTATTGCAAAACCAACATCAAGGGCCATGAATAGATCAAAAATCAAATGGCTTTCAATGAAAAAAGTTATAAATTGGATCAGCAACGAGAAATCCAAAATGTTTGTAAAGAAACAATGACGCAGAACTGAGAAGAAGAGAGAAAGAAACCAACCGAATGCAAAGAAGAAAGTTAAGATGGCAGAGAAAATGTTCCCAATGACGGCAGAAACGGCAAAATTGCAAAAATCTTTAACCTTTTCAAAGAAATCTCCAAACAAAGAAAATGAAGACATAGAAAAACGAGATGGGTATTCGTAATAATCCATTCTTTCCCTTTCTTTAGTTTTGATAAATGTTCAAAGAATAATTGGAATGAAGAGGTTTTGGTGATCTACAAAGTAAAAGGTTTAAGAAGAAGCTTATATATACATATACATACATATATATATATATATATATATAAAATGAGAGAGAAGAAGAGAAAGGGTATGTATGCTTAGTGCTTAAGAGATGAAAAGAGAGCAAATCAACCAACTCTCATTTAAAGCTTCAATTTCTTTGATGCAACCCTCTCTCTCTCCCTACCTGTTTTCTTTGAAACACGGACATTTCTGTCATGTGGATGAAAGAAAATCTTTCTTTCTCTCTTTATGTTTTAATTTAATATTAATATTAATATACCAAAAAATTAAATTAGTAATAATGTTCATTGTCAAAGAACACGAGATAAGTATAGCTAAGAAGCTTCTTTTTTGGCTCTAGACCTGTAGCATGGACAGAGAGACATAGGATGGATCACCCATTTTTCAAAAAAAGAGAGAATTTTCCTCGATCTTTAATTTTGGCTCAATTGATTGGCTATGTCTGACAAGTGGTACAACCATGAACTGAACTGAACCTTTGGTTGGTTTTGGTTTTACTTTTCTTTTGGGAGCTTATTAATGAGGCTGCTCTGCTCATTCTAGACTTTTGGCGGTGAAAATACTAGTCAACTAATTGGAACCATTGCAAATTGCAACCATAACTACTTGCTTTTCAGACATGGATCGGGTCAAACTTCAAATAACCAGATCTCTGTCCAGATTAGAAAATTTTCCTTTTTTTTTTTTTTTTTTCTTGGTCATTATTTTGTTCGCATCAATCTATTGTTGTCCAAATGAATTTTCTTCTTGTCTGCTGCTATTTCCCAACTAACCAACCTCTTAAATCTCTTCTTATTCTTAACTCGTTTTGCTTTTGCTTTGAATTTTCACATTGTCAACATAATTTTCCATGAAATTAAGATGATCTTTTGCCTTGGAAAGCCGCTCTTGTTTGCTTTTGGTTGAATGACTATAACATTGATTTTACACAATTTTTTCTTTGACACTTTTTTTTCTTTTGTATGTAGATATAAATTTTGGAAAGTTGAGAGTTGGGAAGAATGTAACAAATTTCAATTTCTTTTGGATAAATAAAAATCATTTAATTATATGTTAAAAAAGATCATCTAGTATTTCAAAACCAAAGTATCAATTACGTAAAAATGCATAAACAAATGAATGATACTCCTTCAAACAGAACTAATTTTCTCAAGCGGAGCTTTACTAAATCAATTGGTAAAGAAAAGGCTACAAAAATTATGGCTTCAAGTTTGTTTTGAAGAACTTGCTTAACCACATTTTTTTTTCTATTATTTCAACTTTAAAAAAAAGTACACAAATATCAAAAGAACCCAACAGCTAAAATCTTGCAAGTCTTTAAATTTAAGTTGGTGACGACATTGATAGAAAAATGATGCAACATCTAAACCGTGGTTGACCTCAGCCATCGATCATTGGAACTTCATTATACATCCTTCTAAGTTTCAATTAAGCACACTCCACGTCCAAAGTGCAATCTTTTCGTATCTCGGTTCCTTCACGTTTGAAAAGGAATATTAGGTATGGAAATGCTGTCTTAAAATTACAGCTTCTTCTCTCTTTTTCTTTTTAATGCTTGGTCTGCACATGAGTTGCTTGCATGTTAATTTTTTCTGACTTATATTGCTTACAAGTTAATCAGCTATCGATCTATTGTTAGTATTTTCTTCTTCATATTCATATTTCTCTAATACATGCTTGCTCATTTAGGTAAATTTATCAAAATACCATAATATATTAATTATTGCATGATTTACCGTCAAATTTCAATATTATTGCAGAAATTGGAGAATGGAAGTTGGGATGCTGCTATCAATCTGACAGAAAAGAGGAGATGACGCAGCTAGATATATATAATCTTTACTTGTTAATTACAAGTCAGGGAACATATACATATCCTCGTCAAAGAGATTATATACAAATCTATATTAATATGATTAGTAGTAGAAGATTTAGTCAAGTAGGCTGAAAATTCTTGCAGCCATGCAAATATATATATATATATGTATGTATAGGATCATATTCTCCGAAAAATTAATCTCTTAATTTGTCAAAAAAATACAGATTTGTTGAACAATTTAGAATAATTTATGCTAATTCCTACCAATTTAATTTACTTGTTAATATCAAAAGCATGCATGCATGCATGGATGGTTCAACTTGTTTAAACTGTGGCTGAAATTTTTGGTTTGATGAAACATGAAAAGATTTACTGATGTAAGGATTCTTGGTTTTTTCTTCTTTAAGAGACTAGAAGCAAAATCTCAACCTAACCACAAATGATTTTATGTAAATTGCAGGTTGCTTTCCAATGAAAATTCAAGCGTGATTAAAAATAAAATCCTTTAATAATAGGCTTTTTCTCTCACGTTCTTATTGGTGGGTAAGCTAAACAATGACCCGCCCGCTTCAAATCTTGTGTTGCAATGCTAACTTGCCTATACTTATAATTAATTAAGCTCTTACCCAAGAAAACATTCAGAATCTGGGTTCCACTAACTTCTTGAAACTGTGGGTAGTCCAATGGACCAATGGTATTGTACCATAGTTATGACTCACCATCCTTTAGCTTTACCTTAAGCCACTTGTAAAGTTGCTTTGTCCTAATTTTATCCTATTAGATTACTATTCTTTTACTTTTTCCTTGTATAAATAAAATGATACTTCTCTAGGAAGTAATCATAGAAAAATCAATCAAGTAATCCTAAAAAAAAAATCCCTTGTAAGAAACCTTTCTTTATAAAATATGTTTGGCTAAAAACCTCTCTTCTCTTTTGGTAATTTCATCTTCCTTTTTTCATAGTTAAATCTTTTAGCTTCATGCTTCTCTTTAAGCTATTCAAAGTTTGCAGTGATACAAGTTTATTATGCTCTGCAGTTGCCATATTATTAAGGATCCTCTGCATCAGAAATTCTTGTTAATCTGTTAAACAGATCATTGATCCCTTTCCCTCAGTCAAAGAAAAATTATATTGCCCCAAGATCATACTAATAGTAAGTTACTATAGTAAAAGACATATCTCTATAAAAGTCAGGCCCCCAGTTCGACGTTAAAGCCAAGAAGGCGCTGGAGTCTTGAACACCGGCTAGAATACCTTGGTTATATGTCTCATCTATAGAACCCTTATGGTTGGTATTATCTTGTCAAGTTGGACCATTCTACACGCTGTTGTCATAGTACCAGATAGTATTGTCAGGACTCTACCACTCGGAGAGCCCGGAACTGAAGTTGTGTCAGTTGCCAGAGCCTTGGTCGTACTATCTGTCGTTGTTGTATAGAAATGGTATCAGAGCCTTGTCAATCTTCAAAATATTATTCTTGAAATTCAGTTAAGGATAACCACACTTGATCAAGAACTCAGATATATGGCTGAAACCAACATTGGATTCACTTATGCTTTCACTGAACGAGAGAAAGAAATGAAGAGCCTAAAAATTCAACTTGCAGACTTTCAAAATCAGTTTCGTCAGAAACAACAACAACAACAAGCAGCCTTTAGTTACAACATCTTCACACCATATCACATTGGTATGCATGATACTCCTCTTCCATTTCAACCATACAATCCTCTAACCTCACCTTCAAAATTTTTTTTCACACCTTTTCAATACAACCCTCTCTCAACATCTATCCTAACATCTTCACAACCAACACAATACTTCACTCCTATCTCAGATCAACCAGAACAATCTCCTTTTGGTACAACTAAAAAATGAATTCACAGATTTCGAGACAAATAACCAATTGATCTAAAACTCAAAAGAGTAACAGAACAACCACTTTTTCAACCTTCAAAACTAAAACCAAGCTCAAGTTTCACACCTCAAAACCTTTCATCACAACCAAACCAAAAACCTGTACAACTTATGATTTCTCCTACACAAACCCTTCCAGAAATACTTCACCAGATGACACAAGACAACCTTTCTCAATTCTCTCTTAAAGATATTTTTCCATCTACCTTTGAGACTGAATCTCACATGAACACTGTCAAATCAAATGAATCAGTTGAAACAGATGATACTGATGACTCAGATGAAATGATGCTCCCTCAGATTTTCATGACAGAACTAACAGTTAAAGTTTTAGATAATACTCCAGAAGTCCATAACCCTGATGCAATGGATGCTGAACAACACCCTCCTCATCAACAATCACATGTTCCTCCTTCAACATCCAAGTTTTCAGTTTTTACCATTGATGATGTTTCTCCTTCAAAATGGCCCTCAAGATTTCAAGAATTCTTAGCATGGGGACTCGTTGAATTAAACTCTTATCCCAATGTTACGATGAACATAGTTTTGATCAGATTTATTTCCAAACTAATTAGAACTCTGAAAAATTTTTGAAACAACATTGGTGAATACAGACAACTCCAATTTTTTCAATGCCTAACAATCACAGAAACTGTCTCTCAATTTATAGTAATCTTTTGTGGATAAGAAACTCACAGATTGAAAAAGATCAAAGAGCAATTCTTCAGACTAAAATGCTATTCTCTCCATCCAAAAGACCTTGACAGACATTATCAATAATTCTTCCAATATTTTTACATACTTGGCGGATTCGATGATGTTAGCTTAAAGTAAGCGTTTCTTAATTCTGTTCCAGAAAAACTTACCCAGCAAATAAAGACCCAATTGAACCTCAGATCCCTTGATGTTAAATCTATGATCCTTAGAGATATCTACAAGATGATATTGAAAGCACTTGATAAGATTTGCAAAGAGCACAAATACATCAAAACCTTGCTGCACAACTCCAAAAAGCTAGAAAAATCATGTTCTTACTCTTTCTCAGGACTTCAAATTAAATGTTCTTCCAAAGATCCCACATGTTTTTACAACAACAAGAAAAAGAAGCATTTCAGAAGATTCAGACTTTTCAGACCTCCAATAATCTTCAGACCTAGACATAAGAAGTTTTTCAGATATGCTGATAAACCCAGAAGATTTCAAAGATTCAAATTTGCCAGAAAGAAAAAAGATCAAAAGCTCAAAATATTTTTTCTGTGGAAAACCAGGACATTTTTCAAAGAATTACCCAAAGTAAAAAAAAAGTCAGTCAAGATGATATAAGACATTGCTAATATCTCAGGTATCAATCTTTCAGATGATGATCTTGAATCAATTCTCCCTTGATGATGAGCAGAATGAAAGATCCTTGTTTATGATTAAGCAGTTTGATAATGATGAGTATACAGATTCAGACTACTCAGAATACTCAGATGATTTCATAAATGATCAATATTATGAGTATATGTCAGTTCAAGAACTTTAAAAAATCCAAACTCTTCAACCTTCAAAATTACGCTTAGCTTTAGTTCAGATCTTCTTTCACAAATATTTTTCTCCTATAACAGTCACAGCTTTCTTTGATACTGATGCAGCCTAAACCATAACAAATCTCCTTATCTTACCCAAACACTTTTGGACCAAACAGAAAACATTTTTTAAAATTGCTGATGAAAATGTATTTTTTATAGATTTTGTCAGCAACCCTGTTACCCTTCAAATCTTTTCAGGATGTCAAATAACTCAAAAGATTTTAGGATCTCCACTTCCTCAGAAAGACCTTGTTATTGGTTTTGATATCATCATCAGTATACCAGGTTTAAAGCTTAGTGGAAAAAGTATCAAGTTTGAAAGTTATTTTCGACCTTGGAAAAACCTTCTCAATCTCTTCACCTTAACCATTCAACCAGATATTTTTCAAGAATTCAGACACAAGTTCATTCATTTTTCGTGTGTAAAAAATCACTCAGATTTCTTTCAGAAATGTGATCACCCCCTTTGGAAAAACCTTGAATTTTTTATTTCCCTTTTCTTCAAAAGAGATGAAAATGCCAATTCTACCAAAGCTAGTCATTCAGACATGAACCCAGATCATTTCAAGCAAGCAATCCAAGAATGCTCTCTTCTCCAGGCTCAAGGATTAATTGAACCAACCTTCTCTCTATGGGCATGTGAAGCGTTTTATATCAACAAACATTCAGAATAAATTCATGAAAAATTAAGATTGGTAATCAATTACAAGCCTCTTAATATTTTTCTTGCAGATGATAAGTTTCCTCTTCTAGACAGAAAAACTTTGTTTACAAATTTGGCAAATGTAAAAGTCTTCTCAAAGTTTGATCTCAAAATAAGATTTTGGTAACTAGGTATACATCCACAAGACAGATACAAAATGACGTTTTGCATTCTTCAACACCATTTTCAGTGGACAGTAATATCTTTTGGATTAAAAGTTACTCTTTCACTAGAAAGCCATGACCAAGATATTTACTTCAATTCTTGATAATACCTTGATTTACATTGATGGCATCTTACTGTTCTCTCCTGATGACACATCTCATGCATAGTTATTGGATAAGTTCCAGCACATTGTTCAACAGTATGTGATAATGCTTTCAGAGAAAAAGATGATCATTGGTGCTATAGAAATTGATTTTCTAGGTATGCATCTTAAATATGGTCAGTACATTATTCAACTTTATATTGCTCAGTCACTTACAGATTTTTCTAATGAAAATTTTTTAAAGAAGCAAATCCAGTAATTTTCTTGACATAATCAATTACATGAGTGAATTTCTTTCAGATATTGCCCAGCTTACACATCCACTCAGACAGATGCTCAAGAAAGAACCACCTACGTGATCTTAGATTCAGACAAATATAGTACAAGCTTTGAAGATAAAAGCAAAGTCACTTCTCACTTTAAAGATTTCTTCTGATGAAAAAAAAATATTACAGACCGATATTAGTAAACAATTTTGGTCAGCAATCCTTTTAAAAGAAAAAGATAAACCAAACAAATCCGTGGTTACAAGAGTGAAAAATTCAAAGATTCGAAACTCCATTATCACTCTACACTAAAAGAGATTTTAGCTGTAAAGTATGGAATCCAAAGATTTGAATTTCACCTCATTGGATTTCACTTTTTCGTGAAATTGGATATGTCAGCCTTTGATCAGATGCTCAATTTTTTTTTTAAAAAATATCAAATGCACAGTTACTCAGGCTATCACAGTGGTTCTCACAATACTCTTTCACCACCGCACATATAAAAGGTAAAGATAACCTCATTTCAGGCATGCTCACAAGACCTCCTTCAAACACCTTACAGGTTATTCCAGTCTTTTGCATGATGACCTTCTTACTTTTACCTTTTTTTGATCCTGTTCCTCAAACGATAACCAATCTTTTTCTCTACCCTTACCTTTACAACCCAAAATACAGACCTTTTGTTCCAGATCCAGATTTTTAATCAATTTTTCTAGTTCACAATCTATCTTCTAAAATCCAGCAGATCATTATCAGAAAGACACTTGAAAGACGTGCTCATGATCTTATCTACAAAATACAGGTTATACTCATAAAAAAATGAAGTGATCATAGTCTCAAACCCATTGGTTTTCATCCTCAGTTCTTTTTTCTACATTTATTCCAGATCTCTTATATCTCAGGTTTATTCGAAGAAGCCTTAGTTCTTTTATGGTATTTATGCCAACTCTACACCATTGCCATTGAGTTTCACTCCTTTGAACTCAACTTTGCCACAATCACTTTTGCTAATAATGACTTCTTTTATGAAGCTGATATTCATTTAAAAAACTTTTTAAAGTGGTTTAAACCCCTCAATACTTGGTATTCTATCACTAAACACTTTCCCCAACACTACCATGTTATCTTCTTCTTCTACCGACCTTATGAACTCTTTGAAAATTATGCCTTCTTTTAACCCCACTCAAACCTGTATGTGTGTAATCCATACTCTCTGTACAAATCTATCTTTCTCTATGTTAATGAGTACAAGCTCCTATTAAAAAGACTCTGCAAAATCAACAACCTTTCAATACCTGCAGAACTTCTTCCTTTCAAGAAAGAACCATAGTGGTGGTACCCTTCAGAATACATCCAAAAATTACATAATCACCTGGCACATTAGATTCCTAAACCCTCTTATGACACTTGGTGGAGTGATTTATCATAACGACTTGTTAATTTTGATCTTCACTTTCCTTCAGAATTAGCAGAACTTCCAACAAACCCTTACTGGCAGAATGATGAAGATCTCTCCAAATTTCGAGCAAGATTTGAACACAGAGTTTACAACACTTATTCCAATATTGTGATTTTGATCTTGATGATTTTGAACAAAAACTATACAGATGGGTAGATGATTATCTCGTTCTTCAGTACCTTGAAGATTTCTCAAAAAATTTTCCAGAATGATGACACTCATGGTGCTACAAGATAAAAGATTCCCTGTTCCAGTCCAATATTGTATAATTACGCGTGATAATTTTAGTTTTCTCCAGAAGACTCCAAAGAGTTGATTATGATGCCTCCACATCAAAACAATTTTATGTCAAGTCTTCATCAACTTTATGTCTTAGTCAAGTCATAATGAGTTATTGTACTTTAGTATGAGTCATAGTGATGAGTCACTGTACCATAAGTGATGAGTCACCATATCATAATAATGAGTTATTGTACCATAGTTATGACTCACCGTCTTTTAGCTTTACCTTAAGCCACTTGTAAAGTTGCTTTGTCCTAGTCTTGTCTTATTAGGTTACTATTCCTTTACTTTTTTCTTGTATAAATAGAATGATACTTCTCTAGGAAGTAATCATAGAAAAATCAATCAAGTAATCCTCAAAGAAAAATCCCTTGTAAGAAACCTTTCTTTATAAAATATGTTTGGCTAAAAACCTCTCTTCTCTTTTGGTAATTTCATCTTTCTTTTTTCATAGTTAAATCTTTTAGCTTCATGCTTCTCTTCAAGCTATTCAAAGTTTGCAGTGATACAAGTTGAGTATGCTTTGCAGTTGCCATATTATTAAGGATCCTCTGCATAAGAAATTCTTGTTAATCTGTTAAACAGATCATTGATCCCTTTTCTTTAGCAAAAAAAAAGTTATATTGCCCCAAGATCATACTAATAGTAAGTTACTATAGTGAAAGACATATCTCCATAAAAGTCAGGCCTCCAATTCGACGTTAAAACCAAGAAGGCGCCAGAGTCTTAAACACCGGTTAGAATACCTTGGTTATATGTCTGATCTATGAAACGCTTATGGTTGGTATTATCTTGTCAAGTTGGACCGATTTACACGTTGTTGTAATAGTACCAAATAGTATTGTTAGGATTCTATCACTCGGAGAGCCCGGAACTGAAATTGTGTCAGTTGCTACCGCTGTGTATAGATGTATACGAAATTAAGCGAGAATTAGAAAAAGACAAAAATAGAGTTAAATAAATTCAATTTTTTTATTTAGAAATATTCAAATATATAAATATAAAATTAAATAAATAATTAAAAAAATTTGTATATATATATAGGATTATGTGGAACGAGTTTACTTAAAACTTGATCAAATTTTTTTTTATTATTATCTGATCTAATTTGATCCAAAATTTATTTTTTTTTAAAAAATAAAATTTAAAAAATCGAATTGAAACAAAATTTGTCGATGATCGATTGAGTTGCCATCCCTAGTTATCTATATATATATATATAAATTATGTAAAACGTGATATTTGTGGAAGATTATAAATCTTAACAAATAATTTTTATTTGTTATTAATTAAAAATAAAAATAAAATTTAAATTTAATTCTTATTTATTTAATATTTTGACAAAATATTTAAATAAATAGATATTTTAACTGATTTTAATATTGAAACAGATTTTGATTGAAATAATAATATTAAACTTAAATAAATATTTAAATAAATTCAAAAATAAATATCTAAAAAAAAAAAAATGAATATAAACTTTGTTATCATCCTCGCTGGATGTTGAAAGAGAGCCACGACCCTCACCCACAGCCCACAAGAGCCACAGAAGGGTATTGGTTAATTTCAAAGGCCCATGCCTTCTTTTATTAGTAGCACGTGACTTTTTCCCCTTTCAAGAGTGAGACGTTGTGTGTGCGTGTATTTTTTTTTTTTAATTTTTTAATAAAAAATATGAAAAGAAAATAAAAGAAAGCAGAAGTACTAAGAAAAAACCTCAACACTCTTTGATTTGTAGTTTTGGTTTCAACATAACCGCAATTATATCTTGTATTAATTCAAGCAGTTGAATATTTCATAAAAACAGATTATAAAGTTATAAATTCACTGAAATTGTTTTGCTTCACGATTCTCAATGTGCTTAGGCTCTTTTTTTTTTTTTTTTTAATTTCATGTTCTTTTAGTATTAAAATATTAGAAAGAATAGAGATGTAAAGTTAAAGAAAGTTAAATTGTAAAGTTCCAACAACATAAGATAACAAATAGTATTGTAACAAATATATCCAAATAAATATTTAAATGTCCCAACGCCAACAGGCAACTCAGGGTGATGGGTATGTTTGGGTTTGAAAACTAATGGGCCCCATCATGTTTAACCCCATTCCTTCATATCTGAACCTTATTAGTTTATCTTAATTCAAAATATTTCAAATATCAAGATTCAAATAATTCGGTCGGTTTTGTTTCCCTACCTCACAATCCAATAATAATAACTTATAACAGTTTTAATCAAATTTATTTTACCAATTTGATTTAATCGACTAAATACGAATATGAAGATTTTGACTTATGAGATTGAAGACTAGTGCCAATTGCGAAAGACATATGAGATATTTTTCCTCCTGTTTTGTTTGTTTTTTTTTTTTTTTTGTTATATTTAAAATTATTAAAATTAAAATTTAATATTTTATCAAAAAGTCATATAATTATTTAAAAAACGAAATTAATGAGGATTTTTTTTCTATTTTATGCCTTAATCTATTCATAATTACCAATAGCTTGACAATATAAATCATTACGTATGCATGAATAATTAGATAGGTGCATGTAAATTTGATAATCTCAACACGATATGAAAACGATAATTTCATATATAACATGAATATGATAAGAAAAAATTATATATGTATTTAAAAAAATATATATCATATTTATTCGTATCGATACGAATTTTAATACAATATAATTTGTGTCGTATATATGTTAACTTATCTAAATATATGACATGATATAAATAAAAATTTTAATTTAATATTATCATATGAATACACATTTAATTTGTTTATACATTTAACATATTTTTTATATTTATTTTAATTTAATATAAACATATAAAGATTATTTTAATTTTTAATCTTTTAATTATAATACTTAATTAACTATTTAATTTCATATAAAATTTATTTTAAACATTTAATTATGATACTCATTTAATAATTATTATAAAATTATTTTTTATATTAATAATATAAATACAATATAAATATTAATATTAGTTTTATATATTATTATTTTATTATTTAATTTTTAATAGTTTATCATTTTAAATTTAATACTTAAAATTAATATAATTATGTAATATAAATCAAAATTTAAATATATATTAAATGAGTATTAAATTATTTTATTTTTTAATATGTAAATACTTTTTATATTATTAATATGACAAATTTATTAAATTATAAATAATGAATAATTTATAATTATTTATTATTTTAGTCATATTTTTATATATTCATATTAGTTATTTCATGTATATTTTTATTAGTTATATAAATCTATATTATTCATGTTGTATTTAAATAATTAATTATATATATTAATCATATCATATATATAATACGTATATTAAACGTATCATATTTATATTTAAAATTTAAATAAATTTTATAATTTATATCGTATTTATATTTTAATAATTTGTATAATTATATATATTAAATATAATATAAAATATGATATAAAAATATAAATTATCTGATCTAAATGAATAATTTTGCAAAGAAAAGTTTTATATATTTTTTCAAAAAAAAAAAAATGGGACACAAACAAAAACGATCTTTATTTGGCAACGAGTCAAAGACACGTGACGGGCCAGATTTTTATTTGGTAAGCTGAGCTGCTTTCCGTCTTCTCCGAAAAATGATTGGAATAAAAGTCAGTGGCAGCGGAGGAGGGTGCCCAGCACGAGCCCCACCTTAGTAAAAGAAAAAAAAAAAAGAAAAATACTACTAATAAATAAAAAGAAAATATTAAGTATCAACTCAGAATATACCGGAAACAAAACCACATCTCTATTCTCTCCCAATTTTCTTTTATTTTTCTTAAAACCCTTTTCATATTTAGTCTTTTCATATATCCCCGAAAAACGAAGCCTCACCTACCCTTCCAAGCTCGAGAAAACACCTCATACGCTCCGTAGATCTCGCTTTCGTCATTCAATCTTTTCTCGGATCATTGCCATGGGTACTTTCACACTATCAGCTTTCGTTTCTCATTTCTTCGCGTGATTAGTTATTTACTCAACCAACTCATTTTGAATCTGTTTTGCTTTTCTTTTCTTTTTAAAACTTGATTTTTAGCTACAGAAAATCCTTTCAATACCATTTTGAAGACTTTGGAGAAGCCAGATGGTAGTGGTGAATTCGGCAAATACTATTGTTTACCTGCTCTCAATGATCCAAGGATCGGTCAGTTCCTTTTTGTCTTTTCTTCACTCTTTTTTTTTCTTTGTTTCGTTTCGTTGCCGAGAAATGATAGGAAAATAAAATAAATGAAATGAATCTATGTGTTTTTAAGCTAATCTGGAGGTTGTTGAGTGATTATTCAAATCGAAGCTCTGTTCTCGCTTTTCTTTATTTTCTCGCGTTTTCTCTTCAACCAAGCAAAAGCCTGTTTTAGATTTTGTTTCATTTGAGATTGATACTTCTTGTGCAGATAAACTCCCCTACTCTATTAAAATACTTCTTGAATCCGCGATACGTAACTGCGATGAGTTTCAAGTTAAGAGTAGGGATGTTGAGAAGATCATTGATTGGGAGAACACTTCTCCCAAACAAGTTGAGATTCCGTTTAAGCCAGCTCGAGTTCTGCTTCAGGTCCGTTCTCATATCCGAACTTTTTATGATGCTGATTTTGTTTAATAATGATGAGTTAATTTTTAATGCGAACTTGCATTGCACGGAATCCTTGTTTTTGTACTACTGTTCTCTGTTTCTCAGGATTTTACTGGTGTTCCTGCTGTTGTTGATCTCGCCTGCATGCGAGATGCTATGAACAAACTTGGTGGTGATTCTAATAAAATTAATCCGTTGGTGAGTTGTATACTTATTCTTATTGATGCTATTGGACTAACCAAAGTAACAATTCTTTTTGAATTGTTCATTTGTAAATACCTGGAGAATGGTTTTAACTGTTGGTATGTGATGAAAATTATGATGATTGCAGGTTCCTGTAGATCTTGTTATTGATCACTCAGTTCAGGTTGATGTGGCAAGATCAGAAAATGCAGTGCAAGCAAACATGGAACTTGAATTCCAACGAAACAAAGAAAGATTTGCTTTTCTCAAGTGGGGTTCAAATGCATTTGATAACATGCTTGTTGCGCCTCCTGGATCAGGAATTGTACATCAGGTAACAAACAATTTTTAGTTATATGAAGAGAACATAATCTGTTTTTTATTGGATGTAACAAAAATAAATGCCACTATCCTTGCAAATTATCAGTTATTGTGTCAATGAAGGAGGAAAAGAATTACATACTAATACTGATGAGCTCTGTTTGGCATAGAAATAGAATACATGAGTTTGCCGGCATCTTTGTGTCCTCAAGCTAAGGGTTTATTATGTTTTTTATTTTTTTGTAATCTTGGTTTACAGGTCAATTTAGAGTATCTTGGAAGAGTTATTTTCAACACAAATGGCATGCTTTACCCTGATAGCGTTGTCGGAACAGATTCACATACAACCATGATTGATGGATTGGGTGTTGCTGGCTGGGGTGTTGGTGGTATAGAAGCAGAGGCTGCCATGCTTGGCCAGGTAAACTACTTGCTTACTATTAGGTTAATGTGTTAAAAAAGCGGGGGAAGGATACAAAGGAGGAAAAAGATATAATATGGAGCTATTTGTGTGGCTAAATGTCCAGTTGGCATTAATGCATTTCTTGTTTTTCTTGATACAAGCTGGAAGGGTGAACTTTTAATTTGTGAATTACTAGTACGCCAGAAAACCTTAGTTAACAATTTTATCCTTACCTTTTTGAATGCAGCCCATGAGCATGGTCTTACCAGGTGTTGTTGGGTTTAAACTATTAGGAAAGTTGAGGGATGGTGTGACAGCTACTGATTTGGTGTTGACAGTTACTCAAATGCTGAGGAAGCATGGGGTTGTTGGCAAGTTTGTGGAATTCTATGGTATAGTCTTCAATACAACCATGTTGTTATGTACTCATTGTTTCTGTGCTGCTTCTTTCATGTAATGGTAGATATTCCTTCTACTTTTCTATACAGGGGAAGGCATGAGTGAATTATCATTAGCAGACCGTGCAACTATTGCCAACATGTCTCCTGAGTATGGTGCAACTATGGGATTTTTCCCTGTGGATCATGTTACTCTGCAATATCTACAACTGACTGGCAGAAGTGTTGAGACTGTAAGTCCTTAGTGTATATCTTTGTTTCAATTGATGTATTGACCCTTGATTTACTGACTTATGAATAAAAATGTAGATTGCTATGATAGAATCCTATTTACGGGCCAATAAGATGTTTGTGGACTACAATGAGGTAAATCTACACATTAGGTTCTTTGTTCTATTGATCCAAAAAATGTTCAGCATTCAATTTCTTACTGAGATTTTTTTTCTCTTAACTCAGCCTCAGATTGAGAAAGTGTACTCTTCCTACCTGGAATTGAAACTTGAGGGTGTTGAACCTTGTATATCAGGGCCCAAGAGGTAAATTTTTCTAGATATGTAAAAACTGCGTCCCTTTTAAATGTGAAAAACTTTGTCTAATTTCTGGTATTCCTGTCATTGGTGGTGTCTGACTGCTGTGTTGCAGGCCACATGATCGAGTTCCTTTGAAAGAAATGAAAGTAGATTGGCATGCATGCTTAGACAGCAAAGTTGGATTCAAGGTATGCTCTTTATAAATCCGGCAAAGGTCTGTATTGTGCTTCTCTGGATCTGCTTCTGTGGACGTGGGGACATTTTGATGATAAGAATACTATGTGCTTATAAGTGACAAGAAACTTACACAGGATGAAATGGCTTAGGGCAGCTTGTTTATGCTTTACCGGATAAGAAATTTTCGATGCAGTTTCTTCCAGTTTGAGGGCTCAGAAGTGATTAGGTGGACACCTGTCTTCGAATCTACTTGTAAGGGTAGATGAGATTACATTTGATGATTCTAAAACTGGGGAGAGATGCTTAGACGCAAATGATATGTTCTTGTATAGCGGCATGACAATGATATATTCCATGGTCATTAATAAGAATACTCCAGTCTTATTGAAACAGTGGCAGGAAAAAAAATTGTTGAGTGGATCATCATCCTCTCATGTTCTGTTCCCTGTGTTCACTTCACCTGCATTCTCTTGTTACAGGGATTTGCTATACCAAAGGAATCTCAGAACAAGGTTGCAAAGTTTTCATTCCATGGGACTCCAGCAGAGCTGAGGCATGGAGATGTGGTTATAGCTGCTATTACTAGTTGCACAAATACTTCAAATCCTAGTGTAATGCTTGGAGCTGCTCTGGTCGCAAAGAAAGCTTGCGAATTAGGATTGGAGGTAAGCTTTCTCTCTTTTCCTTCACTTTTTATGTTTACAGACATGAATCATTTCATAATTGAGCTAATTGATAATGAGAATAAATGGATGTCTTATATCAACTAGGAAAAGTGGCCCTCGAATTGCAGCAATGTTGATTCTTTGTTTATTGCACTTAGATTGTTTTTTATGGGTGAACATTGTGGGTCTGAGCAACTCTTAAATTTGTCAAATGCAACAATAATACACATGAAAAGATTCCTAATTTTGTTTTGCCCAAAGGTAGCAATTTAGCTTTTAGGTTAATTAGTCTCTTTAATATAGCAAATCATTTGATGGAAAAAGATGAATTTTCGTTTTGCCTTACATAAAGTGATATTTTCACCTGGAAGTTTTGAGGTAAGTTTTTCTGTCCAGAATATCAACAAGTCTTGTTGTCATATTTTTGGATTGTACTTTTAACAGGTCAAGCCATGGATTAAGACAAGTCTTGCTCCAGGTTCTGGGGTTGTAACAAAATACTTGCAGAAGAGGTACTTTTTGTAATTATGTAGGAGTATATTATCCATATGATGAACATTCTTCTTTATTTCAAATTGCTAACTCAAGAATGCACTGCAGTGGCTTGCAGATGTATTTGAATCAATTAGGTTTTCATATAGTTGGGTATGGATGCACTACGTGCATTGGGAATTCAGGAGATATTGATGAATCTGTAGCATCAGCTATCTCTGAAAATGGTAAATTCTTTAATGAGAATATACGTGATTGTCCTTGCATGAGAATGTTTGAAGCTGACATTTTGGTTCTTTTGTTCATTCTTCCAGATATGGTGGCTGCAGCTGTGTTGTCAGGAAACAGAAACTTTGAAGGACGTGTACATCCTTTGACAAGGGCTAATTATCTTGCTTCTCCTCCGCTTGTTGTTGCCTATGCTCTTGCTGGCACTGTATGTAGCTTGATATCATTATGTGGATCACTGCACGTAAATTTATGTTCTTGAAATTGACATGTATACCCTATGATATCTTCTTGTAATCATAATTTAGCTGCTTATTTTTGGACCTTTTTCTTTCTTCATTTATTTACTTTTTTGGACTGAAGCATCAAATGTATTTCTCATTAGAACCAATGTTGCAGGTAGATATTGATTTTGAGACAGAACCCATTGGTACAGGGAAAGATGGGAAAAAGATCTTTATCAGGGATATTTGGCCTTCTAGTGAAGAAGTAGCTAATGTAAGTAACTCAGCCTGCTTTGCCTTGATTCGTAGGCTTAAAATATTAGGTACTAATATTGTTTTTCATTATTGTGCTGTCTTCAGGTTGTGCAATCAAGTGTGCTGCCTGATATGTTTAAAGCTACATATCAAGCAATCACCAAAGGAAATCCCATGTGGAATCAGTTGTCTGTACCTTCCAGCACCCTTTATGCCTGGGATCCAACATCAACTTACATCCATGAGCCACCATACTTTAAAGACATGACCATGTCACCTCCAGGTCCACACGGAGTGAAGGATGCTTACTGCTTGCTCAACTTTGGAGATAGTATCACAACTGATCACATCTCCCCAGCTGGTAGCATTCACAAAGATAGCCCTGCAGCCAAATATCTCTTGGAACATGGGGTAGATAGAAGAGATTTCAACTCTTATGGAAGTCGCCGTGGTAATGATGAGATTATGGCCAGGGGCACTTTTGCAAATATCCGACTTGTGAACAAACTGTTGAAAGGAGAAGTTGGGCCTAAAACAATTCATATTCCGACTGGAGAGAAGCTATCTGTATATGATGTTGCAATGGTAAATGTTAGCATACTTTTGACATGTTTATTACTTATTACTCTTGAAATTTAGCCTTTGTATTATGATCTATCTGAAGTTACTGTATTAATTTGTATGACTGACATTCATCGCATTGTTTTGACTAGAAAAAGATCATTCATCTCATGGTGCTTGAAAATTCTATTAAGTTAATGCTTAGGGAAATCAACGTGTGGAAGTTACATTTAAATATTTGTCTCAGTTTTGAGCTCCACCTCCTGAAGTGGCCTTTTATGAGTGAATTGTAATATTATTTGATTTTGTTTATCAACAGAGATACAAGACTGCAGGACAGCATGCCATAATTTTGGCTGGTGCTGAATATGGGAGTGGGAGTTCTCGAGACTGGGCTGCCAAAGGTCCAATGTTGCTGGTACGCTATTGTTTCTTTTTTGGTAGAAGTTGCTGGTTCTTGGCTTGACTAAAAAAAATGCACCATTCAATGGTGTTTTTTCTTCTTTTCTTTTCTTTTTAGCCTTTTTCTGAACCTTTTTTCTGGCTTGAGTGACGAAAGTGTAGATCTCATTCTGCTCAATTTCTATGTATTTTCCGGTCTCTCGATAATATCATTAATGATTTTGTACTCAGGGTGTAAAAGCAGTCATTGCCAAGAGCTTTGAGCGAATTCACCGCAGTAATTTGGTGGGCATGGGCGTCATTCCACTATGTTTCAAGCCTGGAGAAGATGCTGAGACTCTTGGATTGACTGGCCATGAGCGCTATACTATTGATCTTCCCAGCAACGTGAGTGAAATTAGACCTGGTCAAGATGTCACTGTGGCTACAGACGGTGGCAAGTCATTCAGTTGTACTGTACGATTTGATACAGAGGTAATCAAGCAATTTAGCCATATCTTGGCTTCTGTTATCTGGTTATTCTCACAAGAACTCCAGTCTTTGAATTAAGCTTTGGTTTCTTAAATGCAGGTGGAACTAGCTTACTTCAACCATGGAGGCATTTTGCAATATGTCATCAGGAACTTGATCGGCTCAAAACAATGATTTGGGCAGAAAGAATTTTTCTACAAAGCGGGCTATGCGTCTTTGACGAACATTTTCGTAACCAGGTACACAAATTAGACATGGGCTTCACTTGTGAAGTAAAATTGCAGCAAAGTTTATGAATAAATTAGAAACCAAGGTGGGAAAATTGGATGTTGCGATTTAAGGCACGTTCAGATAATCCCTTTATTCTTTTCTATCCTCACCCCACTTATTCGATGAGGTTTTAGACGAAGGGAACAGGCAAAAATATACTGTAATTTTAATAATATGGAAATTTCTGATCGTCTTGTGTTTGCATGACGAATGATTCTTGTCTTTTCTCTTTGTCTTGTCTTGTTACTTTATCTGTTCATTGTAACTTGTTTTTATCAAATTGATGATTTCCTGCAAACAGACACGTAGCAGGCATACGTGTCACTCGAATCGGATGGCGTTCACGTAGCGCACAGATGTTACTGTTAGATATTATCACTGGCCTCTAGGCCCAGTTTGCTTTGGTTTGGGCTTGAAATTAGACATAAGAGCCCAAGTCTTGGTCTGGTCCAATCTGAATATTTTAATTTATGAATATAATTTAAACTCATAGAACATTAGTATTAAGTTAACCTTTTTATATTAGTTGTCAGGTCAGTAAAACCCAGCCAATGGATAATATATATAAGAAGATTAAGTGTCTGACTGAGCTAAAAAAAAATAGAAAGGAAGAATTTTAGGGTTATTGAGAATACAAATTGCATTTGTTATTGCAGGAAAAAAAAGTTGTTGCAATTACACTTTTATATCTAGTCCTGCGGTCTAAAACTCATGGAGATCAAACCAGGTTTCAGGAAACAAAATTTGAAGGACTATAATACGTCGAATAAATAATTTCGTGTTTCTCATTTATCATCAACTCATCTGTGCTGGACAATACACATTGGCATGCATGCCAATTTTCCGACTTTTATTCTATTATTATTAGTGGTAGTAACATATATATAAAGGCTCTATACGGAGGGAAAAAATGAAAAGAAAAAAAAGGAAACGAAACAAGGTTGGAGCACAAGTCCAAGTCAGCAGAGGAAAGCACTGCACGAAAAAATGATAGGAGGTAGGCGCCAAGCTGTGATCCATACGTGAAGCACAATAGCTGTGGTCTGCAGGGCTCTATCGCTTTAACTTTCCATGGTATAACAAGGATACTAAGGAATCCAAGTAAATCCTGTCAACTAAGAAAATATACAATGTAAGATAATGTATAAGATCATTTGCAGGAGAGGCTAGTTTGAATGCTCTAAAGAAAACCATTTTACAAACAATATTGAAAATATGTGACAAAGGAGTTTGAGGTTTCTCTGTTTCCTTTCTCTCAGAAAACAAGAAAGAATTCAAATCATTAGACGTGAAGAATGAGTAGTTGTCAGCAGTCTGTTGCAAATTGCGATGACACAATCTCTCATTCATTTCAAAATCATCTAGATTCACCATTTCCCTGAACTTTTAGTTTATGCTAAGGGCTACTTTTTTTTTTTTTGAAGATGTAGACCTACAAAGCATATGGTCTATCTTCCTAATCATTATTTACTTTAGGGGTCTAGATACGGAAGCAGAGGAACTAATATGTCAAATGATTGAAAGCAACACTATAGCTATATCAATGATTCCGATAACTATCAAAACTAGATAGAAAAAGTTAAAAAGTTACCTTTTATAATGGCTGTTTAAACCTTATACTCATTGACACGCATCCATTTTGTAGACGACCACTTATTTCCTCTAATCACAGGGCAGCCTCCTGGATAATTAAAAACGGTAAATTCTAACAGAAGTACCTGTAAATGAAATGAAAAGGGGATGGGTGGGGGGAGATGAAAGTAGACATTAACTTGTGACGTTCAAGGAATATGACACTCAAAAATGAAAGTGTGCTTATGCGCTATAACTGAAATGTGAACTACCCAGCTCTGCTGCTAGTTAACTAGTAACAAGTACTAACCATGCAGACTTGACGGATCTAGACTAGCATCAGGCATCGGGCTCCATGCTCCAGAAAAGAAATGCATCACCCATCTTTGGTTTGACAGAAAATCCTTTTCCGCATTCAGATAATTCGTTCCATCAAGGCACAGCACTAATGTTCCCCTTTGCCGCAGGAAATACTCTCTCCCTCTCCCTCCCCCCCCCCCCCCCCCCCAATAACTTTATTCAACATCTGACCTGTAAAATGGGAGAAAAAAAAATAGAAAGAACACGGTCAACTTTCACATAATGCATTAGGATCAGAAATACAGGAAAAATCTATCATGTAGCTTACAGGTATGTAAGGACAGTAGCTATGCCTTGGCCCCCATTCTTAGTATTGAACTCATCCATGAAGTAGTCATGGTGAGGCTCATATTATTGGCCAACTTCATATTGGAGAATTTGAAGTCCCTCTCCGTGCTCTGCATATTGTGTTTATATGAGTTACTTTATAACCGCAGATTTAAAAAAAATAAATGCACTAGTGAAAGTAAAGATAATTGATCGATAAATTTGGATTGATCCATATATTAGCTCATACCTAGTGGTATGAATGTAAAATCTGCAATCCTTTTCTCAATGTTCCTGATAATCTTGTCACGTTCTCTAGCCAGAAATGTTCCAGAAATTGTGCGTACCCTGCATGTGAACATCCAGGGTTTCACATATAATCAAAGAGTTCAAAGAGATACAAAGGAAATGTTATGCAATAAGAACACCAAGAATTACATGCCTGTTATCTTTACTCTTGCCAGTTTCACTATCGACAACGATGGACTTTTCCATATGAGGCATGGCAAGATCGATTAGGCATTCACATTCGTCCTAGGACTTCCAAAAATATCAAAGAAAGACCTTGATTAGGTATTTCAATCATTCTAAATCAAAAAAATAATCTTGATTAGCAAAGAAATCCATGTCCATAGTAGGAGTTGCTCCACAAAGTGAACAACAGGACATGAGTTGATTTATTATTTGCGTTGCATTTTCAGTTTAAAGTACTATAACACTGGAAAATTTTACAAGATTGAAATTTGAAAGGAAAAAAAAATCAAAGGCCAATAAATTATAAAAAAATGCTTTTTTTAACTAATAATTTCAATTGCAGTAATGTTTCAGTTGAGGGAAAAAAAAGCAACATTTTCCGCCAAAAAAAATGAAAAACTGACCAAGAAATTTCTTGTTTTTATACTTTTTTCCTTATAGTTTTCCTTTTTTATGAAAATTCCCATTATATTTTTAGTTTTTTACTTATTAGGTCCAAGACTTTTTTTTATAGATATATTTGAACAAAATTAGCTCTAATATTTTAATGTTTGTAACTATGAAACTTATGACAAATAAAAACAGGTTTTTTTTATCAGAGACAGAACACATTAATGATTAAAATTATGAAAATGCTTTTTTAACTAATAATTTGAATTATATAATGTTTGAGGAAAAAACCAACATTTTCAGCCCAAAAAAAAAAAAAAAAAAACCTGACCTAGAAATTTCTTGTTTATTCACTTTTCTCCCTACACTTTTTCTTATTTACGAATATTTTCATTCTTTTTAGTTTTTTTACTTATTAGGTCCAAGACTTTTTTTATATATGAACAAAAGTAGCTCTAATATTTTAATATTTGTAACTATGAAACTTATGACAAATAAAAATTGTCTTTTTTTTTTAAATTAGAGACAGAACACATTAATGATTAAAATTATATATCAAAGCTTGTTAGTTCGAGAAGTAAGGAGCTCGGTTCCTCTTAAATAAGATTTCAACTTTGAGTTTTGTTAATAAAAAAAATAAGCTTAAGAAAGTTTGTTTCTTTTATGAGATCCAATTTGGTTCGATTTTGAATTAATAGAGAATCAAAATGATTACAGGATACTGAGAGGTCTCAAACAAAAAAAAAATTATAAAAAATTTAATAAACGTGAACTCTTATATATTACAAAATATAAAATAATTTCTTAATTCAACATGTTTAGTCTAAATATTATGTTTTACCCAATGTGACATATGGTCATTTAATTATTAAAAAAAAAAAGAAGATATTTGGCCGATTTTTGTAATTCACACTTATACGTAAAATTTTAAGGCAAATCCTAATTTTTGTAAATCACAAATTAATTAATAATAATTTATGGCATCCGAGAAAAAGGAAATATGTCTAGTTAATGATGTTGCTAAATTAAAGAAAAACTACAAGCAATGTGAAGGAGAGCTAAATACAACTCATCAATGAATCATGAATGTCTTATGATTTTTTATGAATGAAAAAAAAAATAAACAAAGTCAACTTGTAATTTGATGACATTCATTTTCGAAAAGTATAAAACAAAAATCTAATGTGACACTAATATTAAAAAATTGTATAATGTATTTTTGATTAAAGCAAATGATCGGCAGGGCGGTCCGTGATGACCCAGTAAAATATATGTGAAGTTCTGGCCGGCAAAGATTACTCATTGTAACCACCAGTGCCACTTTCCTATATCTACAAGGCCCTGTATGTATGTTTTCCACAAGGTCAATCTCGCTTAGCCAGATCGTTTGATCTCTCTCGGATGGAGAAACCGCTGAAACAGAGGAACAAGATCCTGGCCTTTCTGCCAAAAGCTGCATCAGCTGTCACTTTCCAAGTAAGCCCACCAATCAGCCCTGCTGGTAAAGGATCTCCAGGTCCGATCGTATCCTTGATTCCCAAGGAGGCTCCAAGGAAGTCCAAGACTGGGAGCTTTGATGCACGGGAACCAGCCTCACCAAAAGTTTCGTGCATGGGCCAAATCAAGCGCAAGAAAAAGAAAAAAGAAACTGTCAGGCTGAGCAAACCTAAGCTAGCTTCTCAAGCATTTACGGATGAAGTGAAGAGGAAGCCTTTGGTTTTTGTGATGCATAAGGTTTTGAAAGGGACAAAGCGTGGTCATAAATCTGATGTTTCCAAGGCAAAGGTTGCTGAAAGAGTTCCTTCCCTTGGCCAGATGAAGCAATTTTCTAGCGCACGTGGCACGTTGTCAGATTTTGATTGGAGGGCTTATGATGCAGCAGGGGGAACAGGCCCCGTAAGCAATCCTTGGTACGAGGAAAATGGAGTGAAAAGTGAAAAGGAAGAAGAGATTGTTGTCAATGGTGTTGGAATAGCTGAAGAAACAAGAAAAGAAAATTTGTGGAAAAGAAGAACCACAGCTCCTTGAGCTCCAATTCAGTTGTAACTCAATAACTGCTGATCTACTTTGATTGCAATACCCAATCTTTAATAGTACAATCTTTTTCTTACAACATAATACAAGACTAGCAGAGATGAACATCGACCTTATAAAATCAGATCAGCATAGCAGTACATTGGTGATTTCTTCTATTTTTAATTCCTTGTTGAAGTATTAGTTTGTGAAAAAAAAAGATTGTATATATACAGATACCTTAGATGCAGCAAAACTATTAAATGGAAATTCATTTTTAAATTTAGTAGCACGCACCTCGATTCATAAATGGAAAGCACAAGATTTTTAAGTCATCTTTCCCGATTCAACTGTAGTTACTTTCAGCTTTTCAGTAAAATCTAGCAGTCAGTCATGACAATTCGAAGTGCCTTACGTTGTATTTGTTGTGGATCGACATGGGAGCCTACAAAATCATCAAAACAATGCAGAAAAAACCCCAAACAACAAAATCTTTAAAATTTAAAACCAAAGATCTTACTTTTTCTTAAATATTTGAGATGCTAAAGTTGTTGAGAAATGTAAATTGACGGAGTGTTTGCGAAATCTAAATCAGTGGAAACGAAGAACAAAGGGAGAAGTACAACATAATCAAATTTCGTATGGTTTTTGAATGATAGAGGTGAAGTTTTTTGAGTTCGAAGTTGTGATATTAAGATTTAAATAAATCCAAGATTTTTCGGCTTGATTTTAAAAAAATCAAACTTATAGATATGATCAAGGTTCTAGAGGAGTTTATTGTCATTATTTTATGATATTCCAGCCACTGGCAACAGGAAATGGAGCAAAGTACGAGTAGGTGGTTTCTTTTGTATAAAGAGTGAGAGTGTGAAAAGTACCTAAACATTTTTTTTTATTTTTAATTTATCGATTAAAAACGCTTAAAAAAATATCAAAAGTTTAATTTTGATCTAAATTTTTTATTTTTTTATTTTTATTAAAGTTTTATTCTTCAGATGTAATAAAAAAAGTATAAAAAAAAAGATAAGAGAAAACTGAAAAAAAATTGGAGATTTTATAATGCATGGTACGTTTTGAAAAAAAAAAAAAGAAATTTGAGAAAGAAAAAGAAAAGGAAAAAAGAGTAAAAAAAAAAAAGAAAAACCTAGAGTTGGCACAAGAACGCTTTAAAAGTGGTCAATTTGAAGTCAAAATGAGTAAATTAAATGTATGGACGAACTCTTTAAATCAAGGTTGGTAATATTTATCGAATAATATTTTATTTTTTATTTTTAAAAAGATATGTATTGGTGATCAGTTCTTTTGAAATATTATTTTAAAATTTTAAATTTAGCATAAATATATTTATAAATATATATTAATTTATACATTAAATATTATTAATAAGTCACAAAATAAATATGTATTATATTCAAATTAAATAAATAAGTTTAAAAATATAAAAAATAATATTATAAATTTTTTGTGATATTTTTAAATACTTAATTTGATAATATGATATTTAAATAATATTTTTTTCATATAAATATTAAGATAAAATAAAAAATGAAAAAAATTAATCAAAAATTTATAATTGTTAAATTTTATAAAAAGAGTATAATTGTTTTCTTTAAAAAATTGAAATACTTATAATTTTCGGTTTAAAAAAATAAAAAATATAAATATAAATTTTGGTTTGAAAAAATAAAATATTAAAAAATAAATTAAAATAAAAAATAAAAAAACTCAAAAATTATTTTATCAATTAATTTTATTTTTATTAAGTTAAAAATAATTAGATAATAAAAAATAAATTTCACATTCACGTATCAATTAAAATATATTATTTTATTAAAAATCATTAAAACAGATCGAAATTAATTAAAATATCCAATATTATTCGATATCAAATTTAATAAAAAATTATTTTTAAATATATTATATTTTAATATAATTAAAATATACTTATCGATACGATTAATATTGAAATGAAATTAAAAATTATGCTTTAAATACTATTCTAAAAAATTCAAAATTTTTAATGCTATAATGAAAATTTACCTCGTCCAATTTTTTACTCTTTTAAAGGGTGGTGGCGCACAAAAGCTTCATGTCAAGTCCACCGCATTGAATCTCTCCTCTAAATACCCAATAATTCATAATTTCGCTTTTCTTAATTTTTAAAACGAAGAAATTTCTTTGACCTTAGCATCTGCGCGTAAAAACCCTAAATTTCCCAATTTCCGATCTTGCGTTTTAGGCTTCTCTGTTGTTCCTCAAAATGGTAAGCGCTTACATCTTCTCTTGTCTCTCATGTTTTTTTTTTATGCTTTTGCTTTTATTTTGGTTGGTTAAGAATTCATCTATTTAAATGCGTTTTGTTTATGACAGACGGATTCTCCTCGTAAAAGGTAACGCTCCATTTCTCATCGTTGTATTTTAGCGTTTGATCTCTGGCTTTACTAATTTTTTTTTTGGCTAATTTCTTTCAAATGAATTATCGGGAAACCCTAGATTGAACAAGTTGGGCTGATTTAGGGATTTTGATGAGCATTCATTATGAGGAATTATAATCCCAGAGAAATTTTTAATATTCAATCAGTATCAATTTTGATTTCGCAAAATTATGTTCCTTTTTTCTTCTAAAACACAAAGAATAGACTTTTTTTTTTAAAGTTGAGCTGAAGTAGGCATTCCTCTGTTGATTCTTGTACTCTGTGGTTTCTCGAAGAAAAATGGAGAATCTTTGTAAAGGGATAGTGTGGGCGAGTGTGACAACAATATGAATGATTTGGGAAGTAATTTGCATTATCTCTTTTATCGTTTTGGGTTTTTGATAGGATTGGTTTTATATAGGACACACCACTCTTTTGCCAAGCTTGTTAGTCAATTGCTGTTACATCAATCTCCATTTTCAGCTAATATATTTTCTGGATGTATCAGGAGTTCTTTGTCCCCCTCCCCATTGAGGGAGCAGTCAAGGTCACGGTCCAGATCTAGACCTAGGTCTAGGTCTAGATCAAGATCCCGCTCTTGGTCAAGGCCAAGGCGTAGGTCTAGGTCACATAGTCGGGGCAGGTTTGGTGTCCACCTGCTCAATTTCAATTTACAATAAGTACTGTGGTAGTATTGCTTATCCTTTTTACTTTTGTTGCTTGTTATACAGATCAAGGTCAAGAAGTCGTGGCAGGTTAGTTTTAATTGTGGTTTTGCTTTCATTTGCGAAACTGTGACCTGAACTGCAATGTTTATACCTTATCCTGTATTCTTCTACATTGATGTCGGAGTTTCAATGCTGCATTTTATTTTCATTTATTATATTTATATTCTTTTGGAGTGATGTGGCAGGGCTGATGCTGGAAACCCTGGAAACACACTTTATGTCACTGGTCTTTCTCAAAGGGTCACAGATAGGGACCTTGAAGAGCACTTCTCGAAGGAGGGAAAGGTTGGTTTATTTTACAAACTCACAATTGTGGGATTTTTCCTTGCTTTCATTATTTTATTACTATTATCCAATTTTTATTTACCGCTAAGGCGATGATTTTGTTTTAAAGGTTGCATCATGTTTTCTCGTCGTTGAACCTCGTACTCGCATATCTCGTGGTTTTGCTTTTGTTACTATGGACAATGTCGAGGATGCGAACCGCTGCATTAAGTATCTCAACCAATCAATTTTAGAGGGTCGATACATAACTGTAGAGAGGGTAATTGGACTCTATCCTTGTTGCGTAGAATTGAACAGTTTTGTCTGGTTATCATTCTTCTTTTTTTCTTTTTTTTTGGCCAATGGTTATCATTCTTCTTAACTGGGAGGTTTTCTGGCTATATTCAGAATATATTGCGTCAGCTATGTTGGCAGCAATCAAAGATGATGACTTCATCCATCTCAACTTAAGTGAAACAAGATTGATCAATGGCCAGCTAAAACAGCTTTTCAAATGCATGTGATCAACTAAATTAGGAACTATTTTGCCAACAACTATACAACCTCAGCATTCACTTTCAACTCTCAACTAATCAACGGCCAATACAACAACTTTATAATCAGGCTTTTATGGTATTTCACATCTGGCATTCATTTAATAGGCACTACTTGTGTCCGGATGTCTATCATGGTTTTTGTTCTTCCCTTAATTTCAATGGCCAATTTTTTCACCTTCCAGGTGATCACCCAAATGAAGATTTTACTTTTCAAAGTAACATCTTTGTTTTTTTAATTTTATAGTTTTAATAAATGATTTATGGTGCTGTAGGCTCCTTCACTATTTTGATAATACCACCCAAATATTTGCTTTACTTGAATATTAATGTGTTTCATCTACTACCTTTCAGTCACGTAGGAAGCGCCCAAGAACTCCAACACCAGGGCACTATCTTGGACTGAAAAATACCAGGGACTATGGTAAGTTTTTCTTTGTTATAAAATTGGACTTTATGGTTTTTTGATGTCATGACTAATATTTCTGAATTTTGATGTTCTTTTATTGGTTAAAAGGTCGTGGTGACCGTGGCAGGTATCGAGGTGGCCGTGATGACTATGGATATCGTCGATCCCCAAGGCGCTCACCATATCGAGGTCGTGACTACTCTCCAAGGTATTCTCCTCACGGTGGAAGAGCAAGGAGGGAGCGTTCTTATTCTCGTGGTTCTCGGTGAAGCTTTTTATTTGGTTTGGGCAACCTCTAAGAGGGGGGAAGTCAGGAGAGTTCGTTAAGTCTTTTTGATGTTGAATGTTGATGTAATATCTAGTTTGGACGAGCATCGATGTTTGTGGTTGTTTTAGCAGTTTCTCATCTCTATTAAGCATGTAGTTGTATGTCAGTATTGAAACTTGGTTGGACAGTATAACAATTGTCTTTGATTGCGTACCTTGGTTTTATGTGAAAAATATGATTTTGATTTCTAAAACTGATTTTTGTTTTTTTTTTTTTCCTTTTATTGCTCTGTGATTTCATAAATTTGTTTAATACCATCTTCCACAGTAATTAATTTGACAAAAAAAAAAAAAATCCAGATTTCCAGGCTTCTAGCCCTGGTAACTGGAGGTGTTTTTGCAGTGAATCAACATGAACGGCTTATGTCATGCTCAGCCGCCTGCTCTCCGATAACAACAAATTATTTTAGAAGGTATGATTGCAAAGCCGCTAAAGCAATGACCAAAAAGACAATGTTTTGTTGTTTTGCTGGTGAAATCCTTTATAGAGAAAATGGCTATCTGCTCACAATCTTGTTGCTTCGAGGGATTTCTACCTTGTTTATGCTTTATTGAAGCACATTGTTGACATCAGTACTGGACAAGGTATTAAAATGACCTGCTGACACCGTAGTATGTTTGTCATCGAGTGTAAATATATATCTCTTTGACTGATATTCCTATGCCAAATTAAAATTTTACTATGTGGTTTTCTACTTGGCTACCTAGCTTTCAGAAAAGTTTATTGTTAGTGATGCGATGCAAATGTGTCCTTTTACTAGCTGATAGCTCTGTTGTCAATCATCCTTTTTCTTTTGTATTTTTTCCCTCATGAACAAGCCTGCTGTCGTTGACATTTTCACATCACAAGTTATTGTGAATAAATTAAGATATATATAAAAAAAAAGGAGTAGCCAAAATGATTAATAAAATAACCTGTCTTGGCATACAGCAACGAGGAAACAAGGGGGGGACAAAACAATGATATGAATATATTGCACTCGACAATTGTATTTCCTCCAAAAGAAATTTGTTGGTTGTTGTTTCCAATGCTTTGAAATTACAGATTCCAAGTAGATTGATATAAGCTTGCAGTAACATTGATGTTTGGTTATATGCACAAATCACAACAATCAGGCAGAGTATTTTCTCTTTCCCAAGTGCGCGATATGAACATTTATAGATCGTAAATGGCTATTGAGCAGCATCAAACAAAAGCTGCAGTCGAGAGTATTGCAGCCTTCTCAAACTTATTATAGTTCATATAGGAGTTGAAACCAGACGAAGACGGATAGGAGGTATACGCAGACGGCGAGGTTTTGGCATCCTTTCACCATCTCCCCACAGCGCATAAGCTTCCTCTCCATGCACTGCGTCATCCCCTACCTCAAGGTCCTCTTCATCCATCCTTAAACTAACAATGCGGCCTATAAATAGGCAAATGATGCTAGTAACAGCAACATTCCATGCAGTGATAAAAATTGCTCCTAGAATCTGATACCCCATTTGTCTGAGTCCACGGTGGAGCTCTCCCTTACTGTGGAGTAAGCCTGGACCATAACAGTCTAAACGATACATCATCTTGAGAAGCTTCGGTCTGGCAAAGAGACCAGAGAGGAGGCCCCCTAAAAGCCCCGCCACCGCATGTGTATGGAAGACACCTAATGTATCGTCCACGCTTTGGAAGAACGCGTATTTTCTGTGCAAAACCATCATTGTGTACCATGGAATTGATCCGGACATCATCCCCATTAGGACTGCCGCCCATGGATCCACAAGACCTGCCAATGCATGTATCATATGTCAATGCACTTAATGCTAGAAACATGATGTTCAATTTTCTCCTTTTTGGCTCCGCTATTTTATACATGGAGGGAAATTTTCCTCAGCAAATGATTATAAAACCTCTAGAAAGAAAGTTAAACATGCCTGGACAATGACTAATTTGAGCTGAATAAAGGCTAACCTGCACCAGGAGTGATGCAAACAAGACCTGTGATCATCCCCTGGACTGCACCGATAACTGAGCTTTTCTTGTATACAACCATGTCTAAAGCAAGCCAGACCAAGAGGCTAGTGGCAGTGCAGATATGGGTGTTTATTATGGCTAGAGATGTGATCAGGCCTGCGTTTAATGGAGATCCTCCATTGAAACCAGTCCATCCGATCCACAGAAATCCTGCACCTCCCAAAATTTGAATTATGTTGTTGGGTGGAAAGTGTTGCCTATCATGCGAATGTCTAGGTCCTACCTGCAATCATCCGCCACAATCACAAGTAAGCACAATGCATAGTTAACAAACATCAATGAAAATGTTTGCGATGGTATTTTGTATGTAGAAAAGATTCGAAATTTTCATCATCCAAATGAACAAAACCTAATTAATTTAGTTGTTTAGATCTTTCTGCATGGTATAATAATCAGAAAACAGTTTTAATCTTTTACATTTGGGGTTCAATTAGGTCGGCTTCTCTCCATCATCGTTTCTCTTGCTTTAAAAAAGTAAATGCGTTGAAGCCTGAATTGGGATAAACTGTGATACATATGTTCCATATTAATTAATTAACGACTTCCTTAAAGTTTTCTCAACCTTTTGGGACTTAACTAATAAGCTACAACTGGCTTGGTTTCCAGAACTTAGTTTAACAGTCGTGACAGAATTAGATGAGCATATCAATTACCCAATATGCAGCAGTAAAACCAGCCACCCCAGATGAAAGATGGATGACATAACCACCCGCATAATCAATAATTTTGTGATGAAGAAATCCTGTTCCCCATATAGTGAATGCCCCAACGCTATAAGATAACGTCAACCACAAAGGAACAAACATCATCCAAGCATAGAAGTTCATCCTCCCAAGCAATGATCCAGCGAGCAAAATCACAGTAATGGCAGCAAAAGCAAATTGGTAAAACACATAGTCAGCGTTTGGCAAATGAGTAGTAGTTTCCATTTGTCTTAGAAGAAACACGTTTTGCAGTGAGTTAACGGGCTTTCCCACCAGTGGGCCAAAATAGGTTCCAAAAGACATTTGATGGGCCCACAAAACCCAGCAAAGTAAAACCACGGCAAAGGAGTAGAGAGCCATGAAAGCTGAGTTGACAGCCCATTTCTTCTTGACCATACTCCCATAGAGGATAACTAGCCCTGGAACGCTTTGCAGGCCAACAAAGGTCGTTGCTGTTAGTTGCCATGAATTGTCTCCTTTGCTGAGCCATCCAGGTGATGCGGCATCTGGAGCAAGAGCTACCAGGAGGGAATGTGTCCGATTATAGACCTGCAGGCTCATAAAGAAAGAGTAGTGGTATAGAGAGGAAGAAAGATAGAATTTTCTTTTCTTTTTTATTTTTTTTGGAAATTTTGGACTACCATGATGGGTGTTTCAAGTATAAAGGGCAACCGTTTTTGGAGTTTTGTTTTAGGTGGACATAGGAATAATCCCCGTTATGCGCAGATGATACACTAACATTCTTCATTGTCTTTAGTAGCAGGCTATGAATATTCATTCGAGAAATAATTAATGAGAGTTAACTAATCGAAGGTGGGTTTTTGATTACGTGCCTGCTGATGATAGGATACTGATCAAAGGTCGCTGAAACAACTAGAAGAAGACATTGTTTGATGAAACCAATTAGTGCAGCTAGCATATTGAAAGCAACCGCGCACTGGTGTAGTATCTTCAACATCGGACAAAACGAATTCTTTTCTTTTCTTTGGCTTGTGACACAATAATAGCCAGGTTTGCACAAGCAAATTTGAATTTCGGATGCCTTATAAACGGTCGCTCGGACACATAATACACCAGTTTCTCACGTTTCTTCAAGAGTTTTTATTTAAAAGCTATAACACATCCGCCAAGAAGCATCCAACATCAAAAGCTTCAAGTTTCATAACAAAACAATCCCAGGGGAAATGGGATTAAATTATTCTCTTAATCACAACTAATTAAAAGATTTTATTAAGACTAGATCGCCTATATCTTCTCGTCTTTAATTCCCTCTCTAGGCCTTAACAAACATAGATGCCATTTATTTGTTTGATGGATGTATTGTTTTTTATGCCACCTACTCCCTGTCTCGTGTCTGCATGTTTTAGTGTTTCGGTTTCCATACATGACAAAAATCCATGGATTTTTCCTTTTCCTTGACAATTTTGTCTTGCTAGCAGCAATTTACTAGGCCTCTGGAGCGCTGTTGGACCATCTCATAGCTCTGATCAGACGGCGACCGTTCACGCACATCCGTAGGCCACGTTTTGGGCTTTAATTGCTTGCCAAAAACTTTGCCGCCATTTTGCTGAAAATGGCGGTTTTTTGGGTTTGGTAAAACTATAGGCTTTTCACTCAAAAAACAGTTTTTTTTTTTTTTCCTATTTGTGGAATGGAACCCAACCTCAGACTGGAATTAATAACATGGGGATGAAACTAATAAAAATATAGTAAGGTCGTGTTGATTTAATGATAATGTTGATATCCTACTAATTTTTTTGAAACCTAATCTACAAAACCTATATATATATATTATATATGAGCATCTATTTTCTGTAATTATAGAAAATGACCTAATCAAATTCACTTGTTTAATACTGTTTTCTTCCTCCGTATGGAAGATGGTTTTCTGTTATTTCTGTAATTATCTTTATCATTCATTAATTTATAGCCTAGTTTATCTGATCAGGCCATAATTTGTTAACAAAATTCTTACTGTTTTGTACCAATAATCCTCATTATTATTTTGTTTAATTAAATATTTCTAATTGTAAGAGATTAAAATTGTTGAAAAAGTTCTTGATTTGTAACCCCAGACAAACAAAATTAAATTAAAGTTCTGGGTTTTGGCTTAACTTGCTGGTTGAATGTTTTAATAAAAACTTCTCATGCATCTCTTCATCTTTGACAGTTCTATTTTTCTTTTTTTTGTTAGGATGGTAGTTATAATTAAACTAATATATAAATATAGCAGCAATCACGTTTGGTTGGAAAATTAATTAAAAGCAGAATTTACAAGTCTCTTCTCTGATCATAAGTCTAATTAATTCGTAAGTGATCAATTAAATTATCTTCCAACCAAATACAGATTGAACAACACTTGCAATTTCTAAAACTAGTCTGACTCGTTGCCTATTAATGTTGCGGTCTGTCGGTCCCACAGAGATTCCCTCATTAATCATGGTGGTCTTTCTGGTTGGTTAATGCAGAGAGTATCAGTATCACGATCATGGCATGGGCTACCTCTCCGTGTTGGGCCACCCTTTGAATTCTTGCTTCATCTCGCTTTAACAACGTACGACCACATGACATGCGCTCTCCTTAAAGGACAATTTCACTACCCCTTCTTATTATATTTTCTTACTTGGCTTAACCATTCGTGTTAAGAATTAATTAAGGATCTCACACAGGCATATTTCACCGCTACTTTATTCTGAATTTAATTCATGCTAAAATTGTTTGGGCTCCACTGTTCTAATAATTAGCATATTACGATTAATAAAATTAATTGCTTTAATTCCATCTCTCTCTCTCTCTCTCTATATATATATATATATTTTCCTACCAAATTACTATATTGGATTTTTTCATAAAAGGATACATATATGGAATCTTAAAGATGTATATATGAGTGCGATGAGATTATAACCTTTCAAATATAGAGAAAAATAAAGGAAAAATTGACTTTACCTATATTAGATGCATAACCATATGTTCCAAATTTAGCACAAGGTAATTTGAATAGCGACAGATCAGGTCAATCCTTTTAAAAACCTTTGCAGGTCCATGCAATGTTATTTTAGCTATTGAATTACTCAAATAAAAGCTTAGTTTTGGAAGAGGGTGTCTCGTGAAAAAAGGTCGATAAAATTTAAGGCTCGCTTCATGATTCAGAGAGCAATTAAGAAAGAGAGAAACATGGATTGGACTGAGGGAGGGAGGGAGAATAATGGATTTAAATGCACTGGCCAACTTTCTGCTTTGGTAGTAGCAGTTTTAAATGCTCGTGCTGACCCTCTTACTCTCTTAAATCCCCACCCAGACGTTCTTACCTCTCCTCACGACAACTTCCACTTCAAACTTCTCCTGTGTGTGTGTGTGTTTGTGTTTGCTCTTCTTCTACCCATCTGCCCTTTCTATATTCTTCAGTCTTCTATGTTTGATCCTCTAACGATTCATGATTCGTCAGTCTTCATTGCTTTTTGTTTCATTAGGGATCTTGCTGGGACAAACTGCACGTAAGGCACAGAAGAGACTCGCTTTTACGCTCTAAAACTACATGAAATAGTAACTGTGATATTGGCTTGGTTCACTCGGACATGAAACAAAACACTTTCTGAAGATTAAAGCATTTGTAGTTTTGGTCTGATTGAGCCGTGCCAATATCTTAGTGCTCTTTCATATCTCCAAGCTTAATTTCATCTGCGAAAGATCGAGCACAAAGGTTTGTTCTCGTCCATGAACTGATTTTCTAACGTTTGCCTTCGGTTTGTTGGTTTTATTTGAAGTTTGTAGTACTAATATTTATGCTCTTATTTCATGCATTGAGGATTTTTATACTGCCTATCAAATTAAGATCAAAATGAAACAGAAACAGAAACAGAATCAAATTATATCAGAAAAAAATGGGGAAAAAAAACAGGTGCGAAGCAGCTCCACCCGATCTTTGCAGCTGATTTGTGACTCGATCGATCGGGAGTATTAGTTTTTTAGTACTAGTATGCATTTTTTAAGTCACATCGTATCAAAACACGTGATTAATTAATGGTTGAGCAAAATATGATTTTTCTTTAATCGAGTAAGATTTAGTACTGTTATCATTCCAATGTTTACTGTGGTTGGTATGGGGTGGAGCTGGATGTCTCGTGATCGATGGTTCTAATTAAAATGGGTTACCGTTGTTAGTTTAGGAACTAGGAAGTCGTTGAAAGTCATGTCACCCATAATTTCAACCCTTCATAGCCTATGCCCTAAGAAAAGAGAGGAGGGTTGGGGGGGGGGGGGGGTACCCTACATCCTGTATTAACCTCGCGGGTGTCCATTGAACTACTGGTTCTATATGCAATAAACAAGGAAAAGATTTAGAGTTTTGTAATGCAGGTTCTGGAGCCTCTCCTGTCTCCGTTTCATTTCCTTCACGGTTCATTAATTCAGTATCATTGTTCATCTATCTTGACAGCCAGCTGGCTCAACTTTGATAGAAGAGATTGCAGTTGGTCGATTAAAGCATAGGGCTTAGCTCCCCCTACTTGCAGAGAAGTGTAGCAGAAACTACATTAAACTAGTAACATGTCCGCACGTTGCCTTTTTCTCTTATGTTTTATCCATGTATATAATATATGATCTTGTAGAAATTGTAACCACCATTTTTATAATTGACTTTGCACTACTTAATTACGCCTTTCTCTTAAAATTATGAATAATTGGTTAGATGGAATTAGATGGCCCAAATTTCCTTTGTATTTATTCATTTTAATTGAAATTTTCTTATTAAAAAATTTGAGACGAAAATTTTATTTTATTTCAAAGTCAAAACGTAATAATTTTTTTAGAACCAATATTAAGTTTAGAGATTGTATATAAAAAAGGATTATTAGCAATAGAATCAAACTTAAGGCTACAAGCAAAGTGTGCTCGATCGTTATCATGTCAACTAATGAGCCATGGCTCTTCAGTTTAATATTTAATTTCCGACATTGGTGAACAAATTCCCTGATCCAAACCGGCAGTACTTAAGGGACTTGAATCCATGGGTGAACTAAATGAATTCCTTGAGTTAAGTGGGTTTGTGATGGGCTGACTCGACGTCAAAGACAATTATTTTTATGCACCAGTTAGGGGAGTTGGCCCAGTTCCCATGTTGAACAGGATAGTTAAACCGCCTTCAACGGGCATCATTTGCCACCTCATGTCGTTGTACAGTTCTTATCTATCCACCTGGATTCCACCTAAGAATAAAGTCAAAAACAGAAATGACGAAGCTCTTGACCAGACCAGATCAGACCAGAACTGAGCAGCTGATGGTATATCACAAAGTGGGAAGGGTCAACTATCCTTGAATGTGTATTTCTATTTCTTCATCATTTTTATACTTCATCACTCATCCATTACCTTAATTCAAGAAATCAATGATTTATTGGTTAAAAAAAAGCACTTACTTGATAGGAAAGAAATAATCATATAGTATATGAATGCATGCATACGGGGAGTTTGTGTTTTGTGATTTATTCACTTTGTAAGCCTGATTTTATTAATTGCACTGTCTCTCAATCCTTACAATTTTTTTTTAAAAATAATTTAATATACTAACAAATAAGTTTTTTAATTTTATAAATAAAATTAAACATATATTCATTATTATAACAATATAATATGTGGGCATATGGCGAGCTGGTGGTCCCCGTGATGACGTGGAGACCTCCTGACTGAACATAGAATACATTCAGTACTCGTAGTGACACACATCAACACCACCGTATCTTTCTCTCTCTCTCTCTCTCTCTCTCTCTCTTTTAGAGCTTTTGTTTCGTCTCATCTCTCTCCTTTTCTTTATCCTCCCCAAATTTTATCAATTCGAGCAAATAATAAACTTTGTCCGTTTCTTTTTCATTTTGTTTTCTAATTTCTTTAATGAATCTTTGAGCCCTTGATTTCTCTGTGAATTAGTTTTGGATAGTGACAGTGGTTGTTGTAAGACTCCAATGCCGATTGAAGAGGATACCGAGAGCTGCGGGAGTAGAGCTGTGGACTCGATGGCCCATGTAAATCCTCGACATCATAGGCAAAAGCTGGACGTTTACAACGAGGTGCTTAAGCGTATCCAGGACTCTAATTACGAGGAAGCTAATCTTCCCGGTTTCGATGACCAGCTCTGGCTTCATTTCAATCGACTCCCTGCTCGGTATTAAGTCTAACCCTAGATTTCTGCTTTTGTTCGATTCTGTACCTTTTCTTTTTAAACTTTCTAAAATGATTGTTTGGTTGCTGATGATTGGACGGATAAGTTTCAGATCAGATTCATGAATCTTACAATTGGTGTAAGATTCATTGTTATCATCCCCCTTTAAAAAAATATCATTTTGTCGTTAACAAACAAGAAAAAAGTGTTCAAATCAAATCAACGAAGCAGTCGTGTCAAGTTGAAACTTTCTGTTTGTCTTTTCTCATCTTTTTCATTTTATCTTTCCACATTAGTCTAGTTAATGAAATTTGAAATTAATGGTGCCATTTCTTTTTTGAAAAGTTTATAACTTGAGCTTAATCTAAATTATGTGATGTTTTGAGATTTATGTTACTGCTGATAGATACGCATTAGATGTGAATGTGGAGCGGGCAGAAGATGTGCTAACACATAAAAGATTACTGCATTTGGCAGAAGACCCTGCTAATCGTCCTGTTTTTGAAGTTCGTATTGTGCAGGTATATGTCTCTGCATGTCTGCCAATCCTATTTGCAACTTCTCTTTGACTGTGGAATACTTCATTCGCATCATGAATTCTGAAGATTGAATGTAGCTTAGTTTTGACATGATTAGTATTGACTGATGTATGTCAAATTGCTATTTTTGTGTGATTCTGGTATCTTCTGTAGGTCTATTCTGTCTCCACCGCGCCTTCTATTGACTCTGTTCATTCTGATTCTTCTATGAAAGAAGATGCACAAAGTGTTTATCATTCAAATAGACAAGGGTAAGGCTTATTGTAGTTAAAGTTATATATGTATGAATTTTTTTGCCTCTTATTCCTTTTTCCTTCTATATCCAAACTTAACTGTGCTTTTCTCTTTTTTTTTTGGCATTCATGCTGTTCCTTTTCTGTCTGTCTTCAGCATCCACCCACCTCCGACTTTTGGTTCATCGCCTAATCTTGAAACTCTTGCACTTCAAGCAAGTAGATATCATGTTGAAGATGGAGACAGTGCTGTGAATTCAACATCACATCTTTCCCGGTAAGGATTTTGATGAGTTTATCACTATCCCTCCTTAGTATTATCATGCAAAGTGGCTTTCTCCTTTCTTATCTGGTTATTATGTGGCTCAGGAGGCCATGAGCTTAACCAATATCTATTTTGCTTTCTTGTTTCATTTAAACAAAGTCTAATCATTTGCTTCTTGGTAATAGCTGCACAACTTAATTTGACATAAATATTATTTTGCAATTTGGATTCTTGTAGGCCTATGCACGAGATCACCTTTTCAACAGTTGACAGGCCTAAACTCCTTAGTCAGGTAGTTGAATACTTTCTCTTCAGTTGTTTTGTTGAATATTTCAGATAGCTATCTTTTTGTTTCTTAACCTGAAAAATGTTGTAATCCTGTCTTGGTATTTTAAATCGCTGAATTTTACATAAAAGAAAAGATAAATTTTTAACACTTCATTTGGCATTTGCATTTGACTATGTTCTTGTTGTGGGAATATCCCATCTGGAATGTTTTGTTTGAACTTTCTGTTGCAATAAATGGTAGATTTTGATGATTATTTTTGCAGTTGACTTCTTTACTTGCGGAGATTGGGTTGAACATTCAAGAAGCTCATGCCTTTTCCACTGTTGATGGGTATTCTTTGGATGTTTTTGTTGTTGACGGTTGGCCATTTGAGGTATGCTTTTATATTCTTCGTACTAATAATTGGATCAAATTCTTATTGCTAAGCTGGAAAACAATTATTCACTCATTAATCTATTAGGAAATCGAGGAGCTCAAAAATGCATTGGAGAATGAAATTTTAAAGTCTAAGGTACCTTTTCCTCCATGTTACTTACATTCCTCTACTTTTATTGTGCTGCTAATGAATTCCTTTACTTTTATTGTGCTGCTAATGAATGACATTATATATATCTTTTGCTGCTGAATCAAGCCTTATGAGCTGAATATTGCTGGTAATCTGCCTTTATGTTGGCAGAAAAATGAATTTTTTTTTTTTAATATTTGTTTCTGTATTTGTGAGCCAATAGTTTGATTGAAAGTATTAATGCTTAATATTTGATGATGCAAGAAACTAAAGAATATCCAATTGATGCTTTTACTTGTACTCTTCATAATTGAAGAGGTTAAGTGCTAAATATAACTTATCTGAAGGTGAAAAGGTTAATTTTGGTTTTCACTTTTCAGCTACAAGGTTCTTAGCTTTTTAGCAATATCCTCCTAACAAAGGCATACCAACTGCTTTTCAGTAGATCAACCTACTTTATTAATTGTAAAATCATAGTGGTAATCATGTTTATTATGGCTGCAGGAGCAATCATATTCAAGGAAGAGTTCAATATCTGCTATGACTGAGCATATCAAAGAAGGAATCATTTCCTTGCCCGATTGTGTTGAAATTCCTACAGATGGAACTGATGTATGGGAAATTGATACCAGGCAGCTCAAAATTGAAAACAAGATTGCATCTGGGTCATATGGTGATCTGTAAGTTTTGTCATTTTCATGTCTGCTTCCTTCACTTTTTGTTTTGGTAGAGTACGAATTCTAACCCATCATCAAATTTAACATTTTCAGATACAGAGGCACATATTGTAGTCAAGAGGTGGCTATTAAAGTCCTCAAGCCTGAGCAGGTTACAGGAGAAATGTTGAGGGAGTTTTCTCAGGAAGTTTATATTATGAGGTTTGTTGGAATACTAATATATGCTAATTCTTGTGAAGGGAACCTGCCACATCTCCGATAAGAAGATGGATCTTTTAATTTGTAGCATAAAAATGACTACTTAAAGCTTGGCCAAATTTTAATTGCTGGACACGCTGATGTTCAGTGTTATAATAGACACGTGAATAGAACTGAAGTTATGATTAGGGAAGAAGGAAATCATCATCTTGAAGTCTCCTATGAGTCGTAGGAGCTATTTTTAAAATTCAAGTTCTTTACAAGAGACTTTATCTTGAGTTCTTGATATTTTTCTAGGAGAGTTAATTGATTTATCAACCTTCCATTGTTATATCCAGGGATTTTGAGGCGATGTTTGGCTTCCTGGAGGTTATAGTCTTCCTTTCATAGTTCCTCTTGTAAGATGAGATCATTCAAAAGTCATGTTTATTTCCATGACTATCCAATTTATTGGGCACAATTTTGCTTTCTTGAATGTTTCCCTCCATTCTTCACATGCCTTTCCAAGCGCATATTCTCCATCCCTTCTCTTTGTACCCCTCTATAGCTAGTCTGAATTTTCAAATGAATAAATACCGGAAAAATTGGGTGTTCGGTACTAAAAAGACCCAAAGGGGATAACTGTTTTTGCTGTTTTGTTCTTAAAAGTTGGACAGTTTAACACTAAAAGGAGGTTGGGATGTTTCAGAGAGACAAAGCTCTGAAATAGGCCATTTTTAGCTTGCAATCTGCTTAATATCTATTTTCCGTGCACATTGCCATTTACTCTACTTTTAGTTTGATTGGGAGTTCTAATGAAGTCTGAATTCCAGCATATTCCTAATAGCCTCCTGTAGAACTCAAAATGATGCCATTTGTCAGTCTATATATATGTTGGGTGTGAATTACCTGAAAACTGTGGCAGGGTTCATCCAGCTATCTCATGGTTTAGCACATATTATAGTTGAATTTAAGAATTTCCCAAGTTACTGAACGTATTAATGTGCTAATCATAGAGTTGGTTACTGGGAGGGTGAGATTGATTGGTACTTTTCTTCAAGGCTGACGCACATGCAGTGGAATATCAACCTTTTTTTTTTTCCTGTTTGCAGGAAAATTCGGCATAAGAATGTTGTTCAATTGATAGGTGCATGTACAAGAGCTCCAAACCTGTGCATCGTGACTGGTATAATCTAATGAATTTTTCCAGCTATGATTTACTATGATCTATAACTTCTTTAATGCATAAACTTTTGAAACTTGTTCTTCAACAATAGTGCTGTTAAGTGTTGATGTTTTTGATCCTTACCAGATAAAATCTATAATTATGTTGCTAGAAGGGAACAATTGTGGCTTTGGAGTGCAAATTGAGAGAATGACACAAAACCTACCATTACGAATTTAGTGTCTGTGAATTCCCATCTTTATACCAAAATTTAAAATTTTGAATGCGTATGCCTTTTCATCCCTTTTAATTCTTTGATGATAAACTCTGTAACTTAATTAAAAAAACAGAAACATTTCATTTCATTTCATTTTACTGATAGTTTTTGACAGTGACATTTGTTCTTTATCAGAGTTCATGGCCAGAGGTAGCATATATGACTATCTGCATAAGCAAAGGGGTGTTTTTAAGTTGCCATCTCTACTTAAAGTAGCGATTGACGTTTCCAAGGGAATGAACTATTTGCATCAAAATAACATCATCCACAGGGACCTGAAAACTGCCAATCTTCTGATGGATGAAAATCAAGTAAGATGGTTTTGTTAATCAAGTCAAAGTAAGATGATTTTTTTTCCCAATATGAATTTTGACTTACAAAACTAATTCTCTTTTCAGCTAGTTTTTTGTCTTCTTTATCCTATAAAATTTTCACTTTATTGCTCAAAACCACACCTGATCTTGTTGTGATGTACTTCTTTATTGACTTATCATTTTTGAGTTTATTATTTGGGCTTATTTATGCATCTTAGTTATGGGCTTAGAAGATAGAGATTTGATTTTACATTGGAATTGGAAATGCATCTGTGTTTTCGAATTATAGTATGCTGTAAATAGCAGAATAGATTTACTTCTGATATTTGTTCTAAAATTGTCGGTCCTTCCTTGCCAGGTTGTTAAAGTTGCTGACTTTGGAGTTGCTAGGGTGCAATCTCAATCAGGAGTAATGACAGCTGAAACTGGAACATACCGCTGGATGGCTCCTGAGGTATGCGTTTTTCTTGGATATCATATTTTCTCCCGTATATTCTTTACATGATTGTAATATTTTTTTTGGCCAATCAACATGATAGTAATTAACTACTTAGATAACCTTACATTATACTTTTCTTATTTATGTTGCTTCATGATCATCAAAACATGTGATTATGGTGCTCAAGCTCTCTAATTTCCATGTCAACGCTAAAGAATCATTTGTAATGTTAACCCATGATATATAATGGAATTCCACTTTATTACTCTTTGTTTTGTCATTTGATCCACCTTGTACCTTACACTTATACTTTAATTGACCCTACCATGCGTAGATAAAGGGTTATAATATTTCTTTTACCAATATTTAATTAATGTAGGTGATTGAGCACAAACCATATGATCACAAGGCAGATGTTTTTAGCTTTGGAATAGCACTCTGGGAACTACTAACAGGAGAAGTAAGACTCACTGTTTTAAGAGGATGAAATTTGGTTTTGAGTGTGCATACTTGTCTGTGGCAAACTTTCTCTCATCTACAAGTATGGTAGTTTGAGATTATATGTCTTTATGACTGATTTATTCTTACATTCAAAATGTCAGCTCCCATATGCTCTCTTAACTCCATTACAAGCAGCGGTTGGTGTGGTGCAAAAGGTACTTGAATTTCTGTAAAAATATGAAACAATGAATTTATTTTTCATTGCTAATGAGGATATTTTGTTTATAACGATCTTTTCAGAGTCTACGCCCTGCAATCCCAAAGAATACTCACCCAAGACTAGGAGAACTGCTTGAGAGATGCTGGCAGCAGGACCCAACTCAACGACCTAACTTCTCTGAAATCATTGATATCCTTCAACAAATAGCTAAAGAGGTACGTGTTCATAGGACTTGATGTTTGTCATCCCATTAAACAATTCTAAGCATGGTACTTTTGTAACAGGTTGCAGATGAGGAAAATGGCCGCAAGAGCAAGTCATCTGGCGGTTTTTTCTCAGCTATGATAAGGGGAAACCATTGAACCCAAGAGAAAAGAGGCTCTGAACTACATGTATTATTGTCTGACTACTTGGCGTATCTTATCATATGCTTTTTGCATTGTATAGAATTATGCATGATGAGCTATTCAGTACAGCGGTCTGGGTGAAGAGAGCGATTCACTTTTTAGCACTCTTTTAAGTTACAGTTGCTGTGTGTGTGTTTGTGTTTCCAATTTTTCTTTCTTCTGTTATGTAAAACACTAATACTTGCCCTTTCAAATTTTCTTTTCGCAATCTGTATCATGCGGGTCATCTGAAAACTGCTGTAAGAACTTCGTATGGGCTTGTTATATAAAGAGCGAGAAGTGGATGATTGGTGAAAAAAACGCTCACCCGCTCGTCTCTGCTTTTTCCTATTGTCTGCAGTTTGCTTTGGTCAACCATTTTATGTTGTAGTGATTAGATAAAGAATCTTGCCCCCGACAAAGGAGCGAAATCTTAGGCGGGAAAGGCAAAGCAAAATAAATAAATAACATGTAAAGGACAAGGATTAGATACAATCTGAGGAATCAGTTGTAAAAATGTAGAATATTTTGAGATATTGTGCTAATTCATCATTATCACATTCCCTCTTCGAACTCCTTAATCAAGACTAGGCATGGTTCTTGCAATTTTGAAATGAGAAGAGTGCAGGAATTATTGCTTGCTAAAAGGTCATGACTTCAAAAAGATAGCAAATGCTCGATGGTTACGTGGAAAATGATGCCTCATGGTCACGGCGAATCACTGGTGGTCGCTAAACCTGCCAAGGAGTTACCGGACACGAACACTGACCTGTAACCGGACAAGTGCATGCATAACATTGCAGTGCTTTTTGTGTTTGTTTTCTTACATACGCCCCTCGGGCCACTCCTTGCAGCTTAACTAGGCTTCTCAATGCTTTATATGCTCGTCTTGCCCGTTAAATTGAAATTGTTATCATTTCCATTTTCAATTATCGAAACCAGAAAAATATATGGTATTAGTTTAATTTAGCTCTGAGGAGAAAATCTTTGAAAACGAAATTGGATTAGGATGGATGTAATTACAAGATGACCCCTGAAAATTGATTGGATTTTAATTGCCGCAACGTCTTCTCTGGTTAATCGTGTTCTTTGAAATGATGACATTGATGAAGCTGAGATGTTGTTGTGGAAGTCCCCAGCTTCTCTAGTCATAGACTGGTCACCCAGATTCCCGCTGTGGAGAATGGTTATATCTCTTTGAGATGATTTGGTGAACTTCTTTCGGACTGTGCTTAACCAGTTTCTAGCAGTGCCCATCTTTGCAACCTTTCTTGCTTGAGCTATAAGTTTCCAATCTGATTTAATGTCCTCATCTTCTCTAGCTATTTGTTTGTTTTCCTAATTAAACAAAAGAAAGTAAAACCTGGCACAGGGCCACAAATAACTCCAACAGTGACATTGATAGGAAGAGATCGTAAGGTTCAAAACAATCTATTAGACGTGAACGTGCTTGCCTTGGCAGTCATTATCGGTCCTTATGGTAATGGATTAGCAGTGATTTTTCTATCAAATAGAAAAGACGAGATTTTTATGTACAAAGTTTACAAGTTCCACTCCTCTATTATTTGTTTGTTTCCTTTTTCCATACAGAAGATCAGGAATTACTTCCTCCAGGTATCCAGGTTCACATACATCTGGTAAATGCCATATATTTACTGCTATGTGGTTATCCTTGCATTTTTCCTCACTTAACATTTATAATTTGTCTCCAATTTATTTATTGTATCAGCAGCTCATTCTCCGCAGTTAGCCTGCAGAATCATCATTCTATTGGAAGCCGATTCTGAGTCCAGGCCGCATACCCTCCAGCAATGTCCGTAACGGCTGTAAACCCCTGAAAAAGAGTTAATGATGAAGTTGTAATTAGCTTTTATAAATCTTGAACATGTAGATTAGCCAATAAGGAGGAGTAAGATTAATTTGTTGAGGGTAGCCAAGTCTGAAACCAAGTTCAATAATTCAAAGATTAAGGCTTAACTCAAAGATCAGCCTATATGTGCAAAGATTCAATATTTAGTTCCTAAAAGTGATGCTGATATCCAACCAAACCAATATGTTTATTTTCTATTTCAATAGACATAAATTATGGCTGATTTAGAGCCAAATTAGATAGATTAAGGATGATAAATGATGTACTTACAGCAGCTAAAAGATCAGTGGCTGCCATTAGAGACCTTTTCCCAAGTTGACAGCCCTGCATAACCAGGTAATTTTAACATTGCAAGAGGACCATAGAAAAAGAGGACGGGGAGGGGGTGTTCTGAAAGAAAAAGGTTTCGGTTCGTTTAGAAATCAGATATTAGGAATAGGAACCCACAACAATAATTTCATCATATTTTCCAAAGTGTGATGATACTTCCGCCAGAAAATTGGGGTTCCTTGTCATTCCTGCAGGCAGAAACAAAACTTTTAGAATAAACAAATGGCTAGAGCCATTTGAAATTGCTAATTCAGCTGCAGGAAAAGACAACTACATCCTGTCATGCATGCCACCGCATTAGGCAAGCAAGTGCCTATCGAATGGCAAGCAACCTTAAGTTAGAAGTAAAGCCACTATTTTGTGACGGTAGACATCAGTCGATGTCCCCATTTTGCTAGAAAGAAGGTAACTTGAGAGATAAATTAGCTGAAAAAGAAGAGTAGGTAGTAACCTGATCCAACTTTGTACATGTAAGGGATGTTTATAGCCCCAGGTGCATGCCCTGCAATGAACTCTTCGGGTGTCCTACACAAATTGCAACAATCATAAAGAAAGTAAAGAAAAGTAGAACAGAACTCTTTCTTTAACATTTCAAAATTTTGCTTCTTCAAGCCCTTGCTTTCTAACAATTGGATTTTTTACTGTCAATCAAACCAGAAAAAAAAAAAAAAACCTGACATCCAAATATCGATGCCCAGCTTGATGAAGCTCATGTGCTACTCTTACTGGAACAGAAGTTGGAACTCCTGTTGCCCGCACATTTCCTCTCAGAACTGCCATTTGGCTTCAGATTTAGAACCAAAAAGTATTCAAGTAATTGCCAAAATAGTAAGCATAGAAATGAGAACTTAATGTCATAATACTAAATAAAATAGTTTCTCTGGGTGTCCGTACCAGAAGCTCAATTTTTTGCCCACAACAGATATTTGACATCTCCGGCGATTTACAGTTAATGAAAACAGGCCCCTGAGAAAGAAAAAAAATTGTATAAGAAGTGAAGAACTTCTAAGAAGAAAAAAGAACGTAAAAAAAGAAAGTACAGAATTGGGAAGTAACCTGTGATCGAGATTTTGAGGTGGACAAAGAGCTGAAGGAGGGGAAGAGGCAGTGAAGCAAGAAGAAAAAAGCGATGTTGCTTCCATAGTTGTTGGTATTGTTGAAACTTTTTCCAAGAGTTTTTCTCAAGATGTTCCTGTACAAGAGAGAGATTGATTATGTATAGTAGTGATGGTCATGGCGGTTAAAGGTTTTTATTTAATGGAGTTTGTCGTGAAAGAGGAGCATCAACACCACGAAAGCTGAAGCGGTTATTAATCAGTTGAAAGGAATGAGATAAATACAAAGGAATCAGAAATGTCAGACGGACAATTGCATGGATAAGTTTGAAACTTTTGAAACTGCCAGAGGTGGGGACGTAAGATTGATCATATCTGCACATTTCTCAACGTCTGGCGTCGTCCTTGTACACGTGGAACATCAACCAATTGCCCCAAAATCCAAAATCGATTCTCATACGCCCACACCAAAGCAATCCTGGCCAAGGTCAATGGGTCATGCCCAGGGCAAGGGCCCTATCAGAATCCACTCCCAAAACTAATCCGAGCCTCCCTCTCCTTCACACTTGCCCAAAAAAACGAAGTCAAATTATTATTAATTTTTCTTTCCTTTTCCTTTTGTAAATTTTGTCAGGTTTCAGCTAAATTATCGGTACCGAGTGTTTCGTGTGAATATTTCTGAGGTGAATCATCTTACGTATGGATATATGTACGGGCGTATTGGGTCGGTCAATGGCTTTGGAACATTAATTTTTCTGGCGGCTCAAATATTTAATTTCAGCAAGCCCAATATTATATTCTCATGAAAGGCCTAATCTAATTTGTAGGTGAGCAATTTAGTTGGCCCAATTTGGAATATGAGCTTTAGGGTTAAGGACTTAAAGCCCATAAGCTATTATAAACTCCTGTCAATAAAAGATGGGCTGTACATGGATTTTATGAGGGTGTGATCTACCGCAACAAGTTTCAAATTAAATCATCCAACGACAGCTAAGTTGAAACTCCTTTTTAACTTCTTAAGTTTATCTGCAATCTTCTCTGAGGTGGCTTTTTTTGTTAGTTGGAGTTTGGGTTTTTGCCAATTTCTAACCTGCCGTCACTTCCCTCAAAAAACATAAGCAAGACAGAGGAAAAGAAAATTTTTCCGTGGAAAAACAGAAAGAAAAAATAAGCATTTTGTTGGAACAAGTGGTGTCCTTTAGTGATTTGATTTTGAACTTTTGTTGTTCTTGGGGGGCTTTGTTTTATGACGATGATCGTAGCTATGTGCCGCACCTTTCGCGATCGAGCTCTCGACCGATGCTTCCACTGCTTCCCTTGTCTCTCCGATCCTGGTACTTTTTTTCTGTTTTTTTCCGACAAAAGAAAAGAAAAAAAAAGGGTGCTTTTTACTATGTTTTTGTTTTTCAAAATTCAGTTGAAGTGCGGATAATAAGTTAATTACTTTCCATTTTGTCCGTTTTACTTTGTAAGCGTGGTTTTTTTTTTTTTTTTTTTTTTCACAATTAATTTTCCTCATTTGCTTTGGCTTTTAACCCTTTTTTTATAATTAATTTGGTTTTATTAATGGTGGGTTCTTAGCCTGGAGATCATCGTTGGGTTTGAAAGTGGCGTTAGTGATGCTGCATCTGATATACGCTGGCATTCTCTTCCTGTTCGATAGTGATTTGATTGAGAAAACGAAAAAAGAACCATGGTGTGTGACAATGCAATTGTTTTTATTTTCAATAAAAATTTAAAGTTCATGAAATGATTGATTTGGCCTCAAGTTTATGCTTGTATTGCATATTAACGTCTATGAGGAATACTAGGCTGTGTATTGCAAAATAATATATAAATATATAAAGCAACTAGACACATCTTGTTCTTAGCAGATGTCTCAATTCCTTCTTGCTAAAGTCATTTGGTTTAGCGTTTTCTTTTGAAGCTTTTTGTGTATAATTGCTACATAACTGCAAACTTGAATATAATTCTTTCCCATTTTCTCAGGTACACTTCTTTATATTTGTTGTTGTTTTTTGCCACATTGGTCCAATACTTTATTACTTCTGGTTCTTCTCCCGGGTAAATATCAGCATGCTTTCACTCTCAATATCAATGTTTTGAACTGTATAATATATTAGTACATTTTCCCTCTAATGTGTTTGTTTTGTTTAGTTATGTCCTTGATGCAATGAGGGCTGTTAATGAGACAAATGTGATGTATAAGAAATCATCAACGGCCTCAAAGTAAGTATTTTTCTTTTCTTTTTGTTCCTTCTCTATTCTTTATATCTTCCATCCTTTAGAAGTTATAGCTGAATTATTCTGGATATAATGATCTAAGAGAAATAAAAGTGGATTTATACTTGGAATCTTACTATTTATCATGTTGTTATAATGTTTAAGCAAAGACAGCCTGCTTCAAGCAAAAATGGAAGCTTGATTGTCACCATAGAAGGGAGTCAAACAGGTAGAAATTTTCAAGGAAGTAATCCCGCATCTTGGACAAAGTTGGTGATGGACATGTATCCACCTGGAACGTCCATTAGGTGTGTAAAACTTTATTAACTTTGTGAATAATCTCTTTCAATAACCTTTTCAAAGAATTTGTTTATGGATCTGGATAGGTGCCAAGTGCCAACTAAGTTAAGCAATCATGGTACTCTCTGTCGTGCCTTGCTTGTTGTTCTTGCCTCTTACTTCCTTATCCTTGTTGCTTTTATAAATCCAACACAAGTGTGGATTTAAGATTTTAACCTCTTTGTCTCACTAGTTTTACTTTTATGTTGCTAAGCATGTCTGCTAAACAAATTACATATGAGTCTTGGTGTTTTGTTTGTTTTAACCCCAGCAGGTTGAGTTTAATCTGGTTTTTGTCATGCAAACAATCAAGCAAAAGTAGAGGGAAGTTATGGGAAGTTTATTGAAAATTATAAAACTAATTGCTTTCTTTTGGATTTTGCAGGGCTTTCAGTTGCTTCTATTGTAATGTTGAGCAGGTAAAAATATCTCATGTTTATGGTCCTTCATGTGATACAACTTATTTTCCGTGAATCAAGATCTCTTGGTGACCTCTGTTTGTGCTGTTATACTTACCTGGATGGTGGATGTTTATTCTTGGCTTTGTTTAATGTCTAGTATTAAAAAAATGCATGTATGAATATTTGTGGCTTTCTCAGTGAGCATGAAGACTATTTAGTCAGAAACGATGTTAACCAGAGTCATTATTGTAGCTTTTGAGTGGATGTTTATTGCAAAATTGATTCTGATTATCCAGCTATCTTTTTGGTTGTTACTTTTATGTGCTCTTAGTACCTTACATGCCATGCGATTGTTACTTATATTTCTTCTTGTATAATTGCAGCCTCCACGAGCAAAGCATTGTCATGATTGTGATAAATGTGTTCTTCAGTTTGATCATCATTGTGTATGGCTTGGAACATGCATTGGCCAGGGCAATCATTGCAAATTTTGGTGAGTTTACGTTATATTTGATATGTTCTTTATGACTTTACCTATAATTTGTGCCCTTATGTAAGTTTCTATGGTATAATGTTTATTATCTAATGAGAAGGGTGTTGGAACTGTGTAAAAAAAAACTCGTCATAAACTGATTAAAAATATTGAGGATTTTTCCCATTTTGCATTATTAACTGAATTGGTTTTATACTGTTTACATACCACATCCAACTTTTGTTCATTCCAGGAGTGACATATATGATTTTTCATGCATGCTAATATTCTTTCACCTACACTAATAATTTCATATATTTGAAATATGTTTTCCTAATTTGGAACTGATTTGTATTCTCCTGTTACAATTTGTAAATTTAGGTGGTACATTTGTGAAGAGACAGCATTGTGCCTCTGGACTGGCATCTTGTACATTACATACCTGAAGGCCAACATATCAAGGGCTTGGTATGTTATCATATCACAGTACCTTTTTCTTTCTAACATGTTATCTGAAAGTTGACCTAGAAAAATATTGTTGATAGGTGGAAGGATGCTATCATGATTCTGCTATTGATTGCCATGGCAATTTCCATAATATTTCTACTTCTTCTTCTACTTTTTCACAGGTAACTTTGGTAAATTTTACTTGTTTCAGCATCGAATTTCAGATTTTGAAGATTAGTTTCATGTTGTCCACCATGAGCACTGTTCTAATACAGGAACCTTTATTTTGCATGCAGCTATCTTGTTCTAACAAATCAGACTACATATGAACTTGTTAGACGCAGGCGTATCCCATATCTAAGGTTAGTGGGTGCTTTTATTCTCTTCATACTGTTTTGCATCATGCAAATTGTGCAATTGATTCGTCTTGAAGGTACAACACCATGTCATTATGTATATCAGTGGAATTGTTAACTTCAGATCAAAAGACTACCATGATTTGATTTTGATATAATACATTTCATTAGTTACCTGTTGGTATGAAGTGAGAGTAAAGCATTAATGAGAGAAAATCAGGAGCGTAAATCTGTGCTATGAAGCCAACAGTCATGTGATCAGTTGGTAGAGTACTGAACTCTTAGTTCTGGTAAGCTGGGTTCAAATTTTGATAATCTCAAATACCAAATATATGTGCTATGAATCTCAGCTCACGACCTTTTAGTCTGCACAGATTGACTGTTTTTGTAATTGATTGACTGTGTGTTGACAGCTTACTTATATTTTATATACAGGGGGATTCCTGAGCGAGTTTATCCTTTTAGTAAAGGAGTTTGCAGCAATTTATACGACTTCTGTTGTGTATGCAGCATATACCATTTGGAATCTTTGCCCTCAGCCCAAGAACTTGAAGAAAAGTCAAGGCCCTACACTTGCTTAGATGTTTTAACCTGTCGTTGCTGCTGATGTTGTAGGGCAATGTATCATTTACGATAATACGATTTTTTACCTAAAAAATTTTAATGTGAGATTGTGTAGAGGCACTGATGTGCAGCCAAATTGTTGGAGTTACTAGATATGGTTCGCTGAAGGTCAAGATGCTGGTGAGGTTTAGATTTGTACTGGTGATTAGTTGTGATTCTTTTGTTTTTCTGTATTGAAGAATTGGAAATTTGTTAACCAGATTTAAATTGTCTCCTGTATGCATTTGGCTCAGCGTAATCGAAGAGAAGATGCCCTATCTATCTTAAAGCTTCAAGCATCATATAACTGCCATTCGGATCTGAGCATCTCAAGGCATTCTTTGAAATTTTCAAAGCCCGTTGTTTAGATGTAGAAATTAAGCTCGGACGGTTAGGTACATTTCTGTCACACAGCATGTGCTCTCTCTGAGGGAGAAGTTCGTCAGAAAGTGAAAACCCTTTTTTCTGCTTGCTCATCTATATATAAATCTTTTTTAGGCTTATGTTCATTCTTGAGGATTAATCAAATAAGCTCCGTTTAAAACCAGTTTCAATCATAACAGGAATCCCAGCTGCAACTCCCATATCCAAGGTCCCGAGGCCCCAGTTGAGCCACCACATTCCACCATACTCTCGTGGCTTATTAATCTTAGCCCACATGCAGGATGGATGGGCCAATGTGACGGGCAGTGCTAGTTACGCCTCCAGCCAGACCCGATACACTTCCAGAGAATGGAACGACGGCCGCCATGAAGAAAGAGAAAATTTCGAATGTTGTCCGGAACACTGCTCGGAGCCAACGGTGGCAAGGCTTTTTCTTTGTGCTGTTTAGAAGCAGAAGCTCCATGTCATCAAAAGTTGGCATTACATAGATTCGAAATGAGAACGAGTTTATTATTATTTTCTAATCCCTTCGTACGAGTATAGAATAAACTTCAAAACTCCAAATACCAGACATCAAATGTTTTTGTTACTTTTGGACATACTGTTATGATACCAACGTGGAATAATCTTTGTTCTTCCGAAGCTTTTCTAATTACTTAACTGAATCTCTAAAGATAAGATTGTGACCTCTAAAAGCAGAAGCAACGATCCCAAGCGCATTAAATACGCCACTGATCCTTTCAATCTCTGTGTTTAAAATTGTCAGAAAAAAAACTAATAATGCACAAAACTACTAGTCAAGAAAAACTGAAAAAGATAACAATGGCGGCAAAATTTAAAAGATATTAAAATTCCTAAATCAACTCCAACATAATTAATTACTTGGTCAACAGGTTTTCCCCTGAATTATTTTCCTAACAGGAGAAGGATTTGCATCATCTCTGTTCTATAGAAACCCTTTCTCAGGTTCTACCATCGTTTGTTTTTCTTTTCAACAAGTTTCTCTGAGATTCAAGAGGTTGGAGAGAGAGCTGCGTTTTTTTTTTTTTTTTTTTCTCACGAAACAAAGGTTTATACATTTGAACCCCAAACAGAAAAGTTCGTTTCCTTGTGCTTGCCTACTTGAATAATGGATTACAAGCCCTTTACTGCTTCTGGTTTATTCTCTCCAGACAAAGACAGGCCAGAAGAAGAAAACAGAGTTTGTGAAGAGAGCAATATTTCATTGGAATTGTCTCTTTCACTGATTATTCCTCCACTGCTGCAACTGCAACTGCAACTGATAAGGGGAAAAAAGTAATTTATTACGAGGGAAATTTTGAAGTCGGTGAGAGTAATTATATCAATGATAAATATCAAAGGAAAGAGCAAAAGATGATGAACTTTATAGAGAAGAAAAGCGAGGCTGTTTCATTGGAACCGAGCAATGTTTCATTAGAATTGTCTCTTTTTTAGAATACGCGGATAAAAAATAATATATATATATATATATATATCGAAATTTAAATTAAAATTTTTGAGATATTTTTTTATAAAATAAAATTATAAAAATTTTGAATTAAAATAAATAATATTTCGCATCAAAATAAATAATACTTTATAAATTTTGTGCATTTTCACGAATGAAAAGAAATGAGAAAAAAAACTCAATATTTTCTTTTTGATTCCATAATAATTAAGTTTTCCTCTAATAAAATACTCAAAGTGTAATATTTAATCACATTTCGTTTTTTCAACGACTAATGATTGATGAAAAGATCCATATCATCGTGATATTATTTGTAGAAATTCATATTTAATTTGTAATGAATTATTCATTTTGATTTAAAATCTTATGATTTTGTTTCACAAAAAAATAACTCACAAGGTAAATCTAATATTCACGTATATATCATCGTGCACATCCTTTCAATATGGATCAGAGGTGTTGCACTTAAAAGATTGTATTTGGGAATCCAAAAAAAGCAGTACTCCGACTGACAAAGGGAACCAGAAGAGTCTTGAAGCCAGTGAATGTAGCAATCAATATCAAAGGGAAGAATATAATCTGAACAACCTCAATGTTGGAGGACCTTCTTTGCAACTGAACATGGGTTTCGATGACGCTTGCAGTTCCAAGAAGAGAGAAAGAATGGAGAATCCTAGCAGTACAAGAAAAGTTCGTCCTGTAGAAACAAGAGAACTAAAATTGAGAGAGAAGAAAGTTGTAAGGCCGTTGTGACTGAATTGAGGCCTGGCCATGATCCTGGGTGCATTAAAAAGCAGCCTTTTGAAAGTGACATCGGCAACATGTCTAGGCTCTTGTTGGCATCGAAGGTCGCAGAATCTCATAATTTTCCCTTCTGGAATGCTGATCAACTTACGAAAACTAAAGAAGGGTTGCCAGTTTTTGTGTGGGATTGTGATACAAAGACTGAACATGAGATGGTTTTCAGGCAATGGAACAAGGGTGCCAATGTGCTCATCAAGAATTGGGTCATGGACTTTGTGAAGAGGCGGGAACTGAAGCTTGGTGATGAAATTGGCCTTTACGGGGACAGTTGCAGTTCAAGATTCAAATGTTCTGTTCTTAACCGAGCTGCAAGGCATTAACTTCTGCAAGCTCTTTTTTTTGGGCAATGGTGATACAGTTTATTGATTTAATATTATCATCTCTGAGTTAAGTGTAGTTGAAACTTAAAAAGTATAGTAATGGACATCCTCATATATCTGTTAAACTTCAATAGTTTTGGTTATTTGTGCTTATTTTCTATTAGCTGGTGATCATTATGTCTATCTTGTTTTCCATGCTATATTTGCAATAATAGTTACTAGTAAAAAGTTTATATTTGATAGGTGAAAGGCATACTCAGAGTTTCCCCTTTGCATTTCCAAAACTCCATTGCAAAAGTTGTTCTCAGTCAAGCAAGTTAACTCATTGTTTGTCAAATTATGTGCTGATTACATAATATATTGAGTATGCAAATTAATAATATAGTTAAAGCAATTAAAACCATCAGGCTTATGTCTACAGGGAAAGATATAAAAGACCTCTTCCGATTTATCTCCTAATTTTCTGATTCTAGAAGCAATGAGAACACTGACAATCTTGTTGGGAAGAGCCAGTGAGATGTACTTAGTAAAACAATTATTGTTTCTGTTTATAGATGAGTTCTTCTAAACTGGTGGTAAGACCTAGCTTCGACTTAATATAAACCAAGCCTGAAATCATTGACATTGACTATAACGAGAAATTATAGCTCATGCATCACAAGGAATTGAAAGAAGCAAAGTACGCATTTTTGTTATTTTCTTTCAGAATGCAAGTCAATGTGCTGCACCAGCAATTTCACAAATGAAAACAATGCACCCTAAATACTACTGATATAGTTATTTGGGATGCTAATTTTAAATCATAGGCAGAGCATAAATTACAAAAGAATAAAATGCCTTTAGATTTCAACATGATTCTTATACAATTCTCTTAAAAAATCAGGTTCTTGAACATGGATCAATCCTTTAAAATGCAGATGCAATGCATGAAAAATGAGGTATACAATAGTGTCTTCAAGGCGTGAGGATATTAAGTGAGGGCACTCTATTTCGGATTAGGCATCTAAACAGGCAATCTAAACCTGCCTCGAGATCTTTGATGCTAGTAGACAGTGTCTTTAATCTCCCTAGTTCAGTCTGTGCATCAATCTTAGCATCATTTTTCGGGACTTGTCCATGGATTGTATACAAGGTAAAGTCGACAATCCCCACCTCATTGAAAAGCTTCTCCCTTCTCTTGGCTGCAGCTACTGGTATCAATTTTGAAATCAAAGACCAACCTCCAGCCTTTGTTTTCATTACTGGCATTGAAAGAAATGACATAAGTGAGTGAAACATGGAAATTGTGATGGCTTTGGATTCTCTCAGTGCTTTTACCACCATCAATAGATGGCAATCTACATCAAAGGGAGGAAAGGCGCCATTATTACTGCATTCCAATCTCTTCAGTACTCTAAGGCTTTTAGTAATGCTTTTTTTCAACTTCTTTCTAAAGCTGATGTAACCAAGGATATTGCTTCCAATGCTTGAATCTCCGCCCCTCATACGTAAAGCTGACTGAAGGTCTTGTACTTGCTCCTTCATCATCATAATTAGGTCTCTTGCGGTACCACATGCATCCAGCAATCCAACCGAGTCATCAAGTGCCTCCTCTACTAGTTTTACATTATTTTGCTGATGGCGAAGAGCTTGTTAAGTGAGTGGAGACTGAAGGATTTCCTCAATGTTGTTATACAACTTTGCAAGCCTAGTGAAACCTGTACAAATTGTCTCACCACCAGCGTTAATTGTTCGTGGAGCTGACAATACATCAAATGTCTTCAGCTCCTTCAGCTCTGCTTCAAAAGAATTGCGCTGCAACCTGGATGGCAAGCTAATGGATCTGACTGGAACATTCACCCCATGAATTACAGATGAGCCTGCCATATTTACACAGAAAAAGCGCTCAAAAGACTAAATTCGAAAGTCAATATATGCTCAAACATTCATAATTCTTCTATCTATTTATTATAAGAAAGAAAATTCATGCCAAAGCCCAATCATTGGCATGGCGATGGAATTGAAAGATCGGTGTCGCATATTTAGCCAGCAACCTGCAATCCTTTATCATTCTTTAATGTTAGGTTCAAGAGATGAACAATATGAATAGGTATGATTAATTTTGTTTACGATCCTCAAATTGTAAACAACTGGTACATGCCGTGCGTCTGCTGCCCTGTCTCCCAAATCATTAGTGCGATACATTCTTCCCAACCAGTGTTTATTAAAGTCATTAATTAAAATTAGTTTATAAGACATTCAAGGCTGGCAAGTCATGATTGCCTAATAGTTTAGAACCAGAGATACAAGGTCAATTGACCAACGGTAGCGGAAAAAATATTAGAATAAGAAGAAGTACGAAGTGGGACCTGATTTTGCACAAAGCTAGACCCCAAGTTAAAGAATCTAGGGCGGCCGCGACATACAATAAAATCCCAAGGGCACTGAATTCTGTAGTAACTTGTACGCCACCGCCATGAAAGAGAGATTGTTTATTGAAGAAGACATTAATTTTTATATATAGACTTGGAAGAAACAAAAAGAGTGAGAAGTTCTAGGTCGGGAGACGGCCAAAGAAACAAACACAGTACTGCAGAAAATCACATGCATCCCATATTCCCATGCTCCATTATATAGCCAAGGAAGCTCCGATTCTCCTTGTCTCCCATGATTTTCCGTATCCTTGTCTCCTAGCAAAACAATTTTCTCCTTTGTTCAATAATTTAATTTAAGGAAATTTTTGTGTATCTAAATGAAATCCTCTCATGTCTTCCCTATATGCATTCAGTAGAAGAAGTACATCAATCTACAATAAATTTTGTTGTCGAAATTTAGGTGGGTGCCAATGTACAAGATCGCCATCTGCAAATGAACATCGGAGGGTGCCAAGATTCTTTAGTTACTGAATCCAACATATCTGTAGTTGTCGTAACATAATTTTACCGGTATTTTTTTTTATTTTAATTTGGTGATTATGTTTTCATGCATGGTGAAGATTACAAATAAATGTGACTGATGGCACGTTAGGGCTCCATAAAATATAAAACTATAAGCTTAGACACGATAATTGCTTGTTAATGCATGATTGTGGTTCATATGACAAAAGCATATATATATATATATATATTCATCCTCCCATTGAAGGAACATAGCATTGAATAAACCTGGAAGACGAATTACACATTTTCGAGCCCGTGAACCAAGAAACCAGACCCAAAGAAAAAAAAAAAAAAGAAGAGGAAAACAAAAATTAGTGAGCCATGAAATTAGAAGAACTTTAATGCTGCTAGTATCTACGCTGAAAGTTCAGTTACACCTGTGGGATGAAGAACCTACTGTTGCGCCTGAAGCAATAATCACAATAATATAATAATCAATAATCAAATACGCAGAAAAAATAAAGCACACTAAGATTTACGTGAAAAACCCTCAAGTGTAGAGGAAAAAAACCCCGGGTCATCAGAAAAATCTTCACTATCAAATAATAGTTATACAAAGTTCTTCTCTAGCTAAAACTAGAGCTAATCAACAACTAGAGAAATAATTGAAGAAATCTCACCAAATAAGTGACTCAACAAATACACCCTGAATTTGTTCCTAGAGAGCTTCAAACCTGATCTTCACCGTTCAGAATGTAGAACTCTGAATCATAAACCTCCTGACAAGGTTCTAACTCAATCGGACCACAGATCGACTTCCGTTTAACCAACTCTCCTTTATCTTTTTTCTCTCTCTGCTTTTCCTGGCTTTTTTTCTTTCTTTGCTTGGTTTTCGATACACACCTAAAACAACCTCACCTCTTTTTTATTAAGTAGCTAGGGCTCTGTGTAAAATAAAAGATCAAGGCCCATGGCCTTTACTTGGTCCAAAACCATTTACATGGGACTGGACCCCATTTTTCTAACAATCTCCCCCTCCAGCCCCATTAGGAGGAGATTCATTACCATAGCAGTTTCATTTGGAACTTACCTTGGTCAGGGAACTCATTCCGATCAAGTTACTGCAAAGCTCAAGCTTTTCTCTGGGAAGTATCTTAGTCAACATATCTACTACATTCTTATTAGTATGGACTTTCTTTAATAACATCTGCTATTTTTCAATCACTGAACGTAACCAATGATATCTAACATCAATGTGCTTTGTTCTAGCATGGTACATAGTATTCTTACTCAAATTTAAAGCACTCTAACTATCACAAAATATCACATACTCTTTCTGATTCAACCCCAATTCAAGAAAAAAATGTTTTATCCAAAGCATTTCTTTACATGCTTCGATTGCTGTAATATACTCAGCCTCTGTAGTTGACAAAGCAACACACTTCTGCAACTTAGATTGTCAAGATACAGCTCCTCCTGCAAAAGTGAACAAATACCTTGAAGTAGAGTTTTTACCATCAAGATCGTCTGCCATGTCAGCATCAGTAAACCCTTCTAGAACTGGTTGTGAAACTTCATAAGTCAAGCACATTTTTGAGGTACCCCTCAAATATCTAAAAATTCATTTCACTGCTTCCTAGTGAACCTTCTCTGGATTAGAAAGAAATCTGCTCACTACACCAACTGTATGAGCAAAGTCAGGCCTTGTACAAACCATAAGATACATTAAAGAACCAACTACAGAAGAATAAAGAATACTAGACATAGCTAGTTGCTCTTCCTTAGACACTAGACACGATTTCTTACTTAGATGAAAATGGTTGGCAAGTGAACTGCTAACTGATTTGGCATATTGCATGTTGAATCTACCAAGCACTCGTTCAACATACTTTTTCTGTGATAACCACAGCTTTTCAGCTCTCCTATCCTGGATAATATCTATACCAAGAATCTGCTTTGCTGGACCTAAATCCTTTATATCAAAAGACTTAGACAATTGTTCTTTCAACCTGCAAACCATACTAGCATCTTGTCTTACAATAAACATATCATCAACATATAATAATAGGATAATGAAGTTACTATTAGAAAATTGTTTAACATACACACAAGAATCCATTGCTATTTTTTTATAGCTATGACTCACCATAAAAGAATCAGACTTCTTGTACCACTGTCACGGAGCTTGTTTCAAGCCATACAAGCTTTTCTTCAATTTGCAAACTAAGTGCTCTTTCCCTTTCACTTCAAAATCCTCAGGTTGATTCATATAAATGTCCTCTTGTAAATAACCATGCAAAAATGCAATTTTAACATCAAGTTGCTCAAGTTCAAGATTCAAACTAGCTGCCAATCCCAGTACCACTCGAATAGAACTCATTTTTACAACTGGAGCAAAAATCTCATCAAAATCGATGCCTAGTTTTTGAGAAAAATCTTTTACTACCAATCGAGTTTTGTACCTTACTAGTTTGTCACCATCGTTTTTCAACTTGAACACCCATTTATTCTTTAATGGCCTCTTCCCTGTTGAAAGTTTAACAAGATCATAAGTACCATTCTTTCGTAATGACTCAATCTCTTTTTTCATTACTTTTAACAATACTCTCTATCTGGAGTAACCTACACATCTTGAAAGCTTACTGATTCTCTTTTACTGGTAACTAAAATAAAATCTGAACTTGGATACCTGGTAGATGGCCTGCGCTCTCTAGTAGATCTCCTGGGCTGAGACTCTACATCACTTGATGTCGAAGGTAGTTCCCCCTGCTCAACACTCTCAGGTAGAGAGGATTGCTCTTCCTGCTCAAAACTAATAGCATCTGGCTCATCACCAACTGTAGCTGGCTCATTCATATCCCCAAGTTCTGTTTCTTGCTCATTTTCACCATTTGTGGCTCTTTCCTGTGGAATCCCTGTCGGTGTTGAAACATCACACTCAACAGTAACCTGTGTAGTCTTCTTATTTTTTTCAAAGTCTGCTATGGTTTCTTTTTTATGAAAGACCACATCTCTGCTTCTGACTGTCTTTCTCTTTACTGGATCCCATACCTTGTAGCTAAATTTCTCATCACCATATCCTACAAACACACACTATGTAGCTTTACTGTCAAGCTTTGATCTCTGCTCTTTTGGCTCATGTATGAATGCTTTACACCCAAAAACTTTCAAGTGAGAGTTTGAAGTATCTTTTCCTGTCCACACTCTTTCTGGAATGTCAAAGCCCAAAGGAACTGATGGTGACCTGTTAAGTAAATAACAAGCTGTGTTGACTGCTTTACCCCAGAATGGCTTTGGTAATTTTGCCATCCTCAACATACATCTGACTTTTTCCACAATGGTGCGATTCATTCTTTCAGCTATACCATTATGCTGCAGTGTTCCAAGTTCTGTCCTCTCATGCCTGATCCCATGCTTTGAGCAATACTCTTCAAAGTTTTTAGATGTGTATTCCCCACCATTATTAGTTCGAATACACTTCAAAGGTAAACCTGTCATCCTTTCAACCATGGCATGAAATTTTTAAAAATATTGTAGTACCTGACTTTTATATTTTAACATATACATCCAAGTCTTATGTGAAGCATCATCAATAAAAGTAATAAAATATCTGCTACCACCTAATGACTCAACCTTAATGGGATAACATACATCAGAATAAATTAATTCCAATCTATTTTCTTTTCTCTGAGAACTTTTACGAAAAAAAACTCTATGATGCTTACCAAACAAACAATAATCACATGAATCGAGAGACATACCTTTGGTCAAGGGAATGAGAGAGTGCCTTGCCAAAACCTGTAACCCTTTTTCATTCATATGTGCCAGCCTCCTGTGCCATAAGTTTGTTGAAGCATCATTTTCAACGGTATTTACCTGGTTATCGTTCAATTGCATCAATGTCTTATATATTGTGCAGCATAGTTTTCTCCTTGTAACTAACATAGATCCTTTGAGAAGCTTCCATTGTCTATTTTTTTGTCAGTTTTCATATCCCTCCTTATCAAGTACATTAATAGCAAGTAAGTTTATTCTCATATCTAGAATGTGTCTGACATCCCTCAAAGTCAACATGCAATCTGTATTAGTTTGTACAACAATATCACCAATCTCAACAATCTGTGACACATTTTTGTTTCCTATCTTGGTACAATCAAAGTCTTCTACTTTGTAAGTTGTAAACAACTCTCTCTTAGGAATACAATGATATGCTGCTCCTGTGTCAATTATCCACTCAATACCGAGATCACTAACATGATTACAATCACTATATGTACAAATCAAAGTAACTGAATCACTATCTGAATTCACTGCTGCAACATTGCCATCATCTGAACTCTTACCTTTCTCATCTTTTCGCTTTTGCTTTAAGATTTTACAGTTTCGTTTTATATGACCCGCCTTACCACAATGGAAACACTTCACTTTACCTCTAGACTTGGATCTATGTTTAGACTTACCATAGCCTTTTGAGTCCTGATCTCTGTCGATGTTTCTACCCTTGTTCTCTGTGACTAAAGCTTGATTCCCAGGGTCTACATCTTTTCACCTTACTTTTTCATTAAGCATACTGTCCTTTACCATCTCCAATGTCACCTTATAATCAGGAGCTGAATTAAGAATAGTCACAACTAGAGTATTCTAGCTGTCTGGCAATGAACCCAAAAGAAATAACACCTTCATTTCATCATCCATCTTAAGCTCCATAGTAGTCATCCGATTAAATATATCTTAAAAATCACTTAAGTGCTCTGTAACAGATCGTCCATCCCTGTACTGTAAAGTTAAAATCTTTTTAACAAGCATAACTTTATTCATATCTATTTTTCTCTCATATAATGTTGCCAATTTTTCTCAAATAATGTGAGCATTTGACTCCTGCGCTACATGATGGAACACGCTGATATCAACCCATTTTTTGATTGTAGCCAGCGTCTTTCTACCTAACTGCTTTTAGCTTTCAACTTTTATATCTGTTGGTTTAGCCGAATCACCCAATACTGACTCATACAAATCTTTGTAGTATAGATGATCCTCCATCATAGGCTTTCAAATTGAATAATTCGATGCTGTCAATTTTATCATGAAATCTGTATCACCTTTCATGATCTCAAATAGAATTTACTTATATCCTGGGTTGCTTCTGTATCGATGTCTCAAAATAACCCTCACTCTGATACCACTTATTGCACCTGAAGCAATAATCACAACAATATAGAAGTAATAGATAATAATCAATAATCAAATACGCAGGAAAAATAAAGCACACTAAGATTTACGTGGAAAACCCTCCAGTGTAGAAGAAAAAAATCACGGACCACCAGAAAAATCTTTACTATCAAATAATAGTTATACCAAGTTCTTCTCTAGTTAAAACTAGAGCTAATCAACAACTAGAGAAACAATTAAAGAAATCTCACCAAATAAGTGACTCAACAAATACACCATGGATTTATTTCTAGAGAGCTTCAAACTCGATCTTCATCGTTCAAAATGTAGAACTCTGAATCATAAATCTCCTGAAAAGGTTCTAACTCAATCGGACCACGAATCGACTTTCGTTTAACCAACTCTCCATTCTCTTTTTTCTCTCTCTATTTTTCTTGGCTTTTTTTCTTTCTCTGCTTGGTTTTTGACACACACCTAAAATAACCCTACCTTTTTTTTAAGTAGCTAGGGTTCTGTGTAAAATAAAAGATTAAGGCCCATAGCCTTTATTTGGTCTAAAACCACTTACATGAGACTGGACCACATTTTCTTAACACCTACTTCGTCAAGAATGAAATAGGTTAATGCACCTAAAATGAGTAACTTACTTTGAAACTTCCTTCTAAGTCAGCCTTTTTTCTCCCTTCCATTTATTTTATTTTTAAACTTTTTTCTCTGTACCATTTATTAGCTGCCTTTCACTCGAACCTCTAGATTTCATCTACTGGTTCTGGGTGAGTACAAAGGTTAATGCGGTATCCACATTGCAATTGGCAGTATCTCTAGTAAGGATGACGTTAACTATCAACTATCAATAAAACAGAATAAAAAGCTGAGATTACGAAAGCAGATTTGTTTGAATTTGGAACCTCAAAGTAATTAGAAAAGTTCAATTGCATAGTTACTATTTTTTCATACATTTGATTAGCACCCAAGATTGTAAAAACTGGAGCAATTAAGTATATAACATCAACTGAGAGAAGAAGGAATTAGCCAAATTAACGTAATTACATTTACACATTTGAAAGTATACATAAGTTCATTATTGCAACTTCATGTGCACATACAAACAATAATGCAGTTGCAATAACAGAAAGTCACAAATCAATTTTGCCATAAAAATGTAAGCTCATTTGATCCATAAAATATATGACCAAATTGTAATAATCAACAAGAATAACAAATCAGAGAGACTGATGTAGAAATAAAGAACATACTAATTAGACCATGAGCCCTTGTTCTCTAGCTTTCTTCAGCCACTTAAGGGTAACCACTAATGTTGAGTAAGCAGCAACATCAAAGAGATTGATATAGAAATAAAGAACATACTAATTAGACCATGAGCCCTTGTTCTCTAGCTTTCTTCAGCCACTTAAGGCCAACCTCCAACGTTGAGTAAGAAACAACATCTGTGGGACTTTTACTCTCAACAGCATAATCAAAACTTCATATGCCTCTGCAACCTTGCCCTCCCTACAAAGCACTCTCACAAGAGTAGCATAGGAAGCAGTCTTAAGCTTCATACCAGCTGACTTCATTGCCCCACATAACTCTACTCATTTACAGAGATTCAAAAAATAGGTTGATAGCGGAATAACGATCGTAAAATTATGGTAGCGCTGCCTTCCGCCACCATTAATAGATAGAAAACGATTGAGAAATTCATTCACAGCAAAAACAGAGAGTAACAGCCACAAAATAACGGCGTAACGGGCAATAGTGGTAATAACAGACCGTTATTGTCGCTATTTCATTTTTCTACTCACGGATCTAATAGTTCTAACAAAAAAATAAAATTTTACGCCCTCAAAATAAAACAACAAACCTGCAAAAGTAAAAGTAAGAGCCAAATCAAAAAATAAAGCTCACAGCCTCACAATCTCAGATCTTTATCATCAAAAGAAATTTTAAAACGAGCTAGAAAACAGAGTTTCAAGTTTCAACCATTCAAACAGCATTTTCGGCATTCAAATTCAAATCAACTTCAAGATCAAACAAGGTAAGAAAAGAAAGTTAAATTACCTTTTTTTTTGTAAAATTTTTATAAAATGATCGATCTGTTGTGTCTTGTGAAAGTTTGAAAGATGAACGAGATATCTGTAGATACTAGATAAGTCAGCAAGTGATAGTGATAAAGGGATGTGAGAGAAAATGAGAGATGAAAAAAAAAAAGAAAAATTTTTTGGAAAGCCAGAGAAAGTAAAATGTAAGACGAAGAAGAAGATGAACAGAAGAATGTAATGTTTCTAGAAGGGTCTCGGCTCGGGTTGTTGGAAAAAATTAAACAATTTGATATATTAAGCACATGGAGAGATTGGATGAGGTGGGGAGGATTGGGTGTGGTGGGGCGTTGGGAGGAAGGTAGAGAGGGATTGGGTGTGGTGGGATGTTGGGGGGAAAGATGGAGAGGGATTGATGGGGGTGGGGAGGGATTGGGTGTGGTAGGGTGTATGGAGGGTGGGATTGAATTTTTTTATTTAATTTTATAATTAATTTTTGAAAACTTTTTAGATAAAATTTAATTAGTGGTTTTAAAAATTTATAATTAATATAATATATAGATATTTTAAATGAAAATTTTGATAAATTTTTTTGTATAAGTTAGATGAAAAATAATTAAAATTAAATATTATATTTTGATTGTGTTATATATTAATTTATAATTTTGTATATGAATTTTAATTTTTTTGTTGTTTTGATATTTATATTATTGTCAATTCTTTTGATATTAGATTAATTCTTATTATTTTTGTGTAATTATTGAAGATTGTATTTATTATATAATTAGTTGAAGTTATTTGTGATAAAAAAAATTAATATCAATTAGTGCATCTAAAAGATTAAGTTATTTAATAATATTCTTAAGATTAAAAACTAAAAATTAAAAAATTTAGCGTAAAATCAATTTTTAATGATGTAATAAGTAATATTAATATTTCTAAATATAAGTTTATTTTGTTTTTATACAAAATAGTAAGTATGCCACCACGTGAAGAGTTCCCAAGTAAAAGAGTAGAGGGCGCGCCAAGGGATGATATAAGTTGGCATTTTGGAACACCTGTACCAAATACAAGAGGAAATGTTTCATGTAAACTTTGTGGTAAAGTTGTAAAAGGAGAAATAACACGTTTCAAAGAACACATTGCTCATAAAACTGGCAATGTTGCACCATGCCCCAACGTTACTGGTATGTTATGTTTTTTAAATTTCTTTGAAAATATTATTGTTAATTTTTTAATAAAAATTATAAAATTACATAAGCATGTGCAACTAATTTTCTCTTTTTTTTTTAAACTATATTATTAATAGGTATAGTAAGAGAAAGTATGTTGAAACTCCTTCAAGAAAGCAAATCAAAAAAGGCTGACAACAAAAGAAGAAAAAATGAATTTTTATCACAGTTAAGAGGGGAAGATGATTATGAAGGATTTATTGATGAAGACATTGCTACTAGACAAGTCGTGCGAGATAGTATCCAATCACAACATGAGTGGCATAGAAGACAAGAATTCAGGCAAAGAACTAGTGGTTGGAGTAACATATATGAAGAAAGACGAAGCTCTCATGGTTCAGTTGCTGAATATTTTGAAGAAAGAACAAGAACTCCAAATGAGTCTGAATTTTCATTAAGGAGAGCTGTTCCTGAATTGGTTAGAAGTAAAAGTTCAAGACAACCAAAAGTAAGTGATTCATTTCTAAAGACATTAAGAAGAAAAATGGGTGAATCAGTATCAAAATTTTTGATATATGATCGACTTCCTTTTCAATTAGCAAATTCCCCATGGTTGCATAATTTGATTTCTGTGGCAGTAGAAGTTGGCCAACATGTAAGACTTCCAACACCTTATGAGGTCTCAGATGTGTATTTAGAGTCTGAGTATCAACAAGTTCATGAATGGGTTAATGGATTAAAAGCTTATTGAAATGAATTGGGTGTCACTTTGATGTGTGATGGTTGGACCAATAGTTTGAATCAAATGCATATCATTAATTTTCTTGTTTACTGTAGTAAAAGGACTATTTTTTGGAAATCTGTAGATGTCTCAAGTGTTCGTAGTAGAGATACAAACTTTTACTACAGATTATTAGATAAAGTTGTGGAAGAAATTGGAGAAAATACATTGTTCAAACAGTCACTGATAACGAGGCAGCACTTAAGGCCGCAGGAAAAAGACTAATGGAGAACAGAAAACATTTGTATTGGACAGCATGTTCAGCTCATTGTTTGGACTTGTGCCTTGAAAATATTGGGAGGAAAAAAAATGTGGCAAAGATTTTGGATGATGCAAAGAAAGTGACTTGTTTTATATACAATCACATTTGGACTGTTAATTTGATGAAGAAATATACACAAGGGAAGCAAATACTTCGTCTTGCTCTTACCTGTTTTGCCACTCATTTCATACAATTAGAAGAAATAATAAGGCAAAAGTAAAGTTTGAGAGAGATGTTCAATTCAAAGGTTAGTACTTAGTAATTAGTACAATTATTTAAATCTAGCATCTTTTTATAATATTATTATTTTAAAATATTAATTTAAAATATATTACTCTAAAAATTTATTGATGAATATATAGGAATTTAAAGATTCAAAATGGGGACAACAAAAATCAGGACCTGCTTATGAAGTCAAAAAAATCATTTTGGGAAAAGTTTTTTGGAAAAAAACAGGTGATATAATAAAAGTTTATGAGCCTTTGGTAAAAGTGTTGCGCCTTGTGGATGGTGATGAAAAACCAACAATGGGCTTTATTTACGAGGCTGTGGATAGAGCTAAACAAGCAATTCAACAAACTTGTCGTTATTTTGCTGAATATGAAAAGATTATTGACAATAGATGGAGTTTCATGCACTCTAACTTGCATTTAGCTGGTAAGTAAACCAAGAATATAGATGGTATTTAAAAAATATGTTTATTTTTTATACTTAAATTGCTTATATATTTATTTTTTATTACTTTAATATAATATTGTTATAAATTATGTTTAGGTTACTATCTAAATCCACAATTTCAATTTGGAGTGGAACATTCTGTAAATGTATTTAAGGAAACATTAGAAGGTATAAAAGCAGTTATTGAAAGATTAGAACCTTCGATAGATACTCAAATCAGAATGATTAATCAGATTAGTATTTAATACCATTTTATAACTTTAACATTTGTTTTATGTATTAAAAATTAAATTATTTTTTATTTATTCATTTATTATTGTATTTTCAATCAATGTAGTTATTATTTCGAGACAAGCATGAAACATTTGGTAGTCCACAAGCACAAAGAGCTTGGAAGCAAATGAATTCAGGTAAATAGTAAGTTAAATAATTATAATTTATTTATATTATTTAATTGTATAGCCCATTGAAATTTAATTTAAATAATTTTATACAGTTGAGTGGTGGATGATATATGGCACTTCTGTTCCTGAATTACAAAAACTAGCAATCAAAGTGCTTAGTCAAACAACATCTGCATCAAATTGTGAACGTAATTGAAGCACATTTAGCTATATTCACACCAAAGTAAAAAACAGATTGAAGTTTGCAAGACTCCAAAAACTTGTATATATCTATTATAACATGAGGTTGAGGATGAGACATCAAAAAAGAATGAGCATTGATGAAATAAATAATAGTTTTAATCTTATTAGCCTTGACCATATTTTTGAAGATGATGATCCACTAACAGAATGGCTGTAAGAGAAAGAAAATCCTCTATTAGATGGTTAAAACTCTGATTGGTTACCTGCAGATAATTTTGATAATGAAATGAATGTTGAACGATCACGTCAATCTCAAGAAAGGAATGTGTCCCATTAAAGTTCAAGTCCAACACCAAGTCAGAGTGATGATGGTGGTAGTTTAAGTCCAGATGATGATGGTGATGGAGATGGTGATGGAGATGGTGATGGTGATGGTGCGAATTTTGGTGATAATATGGATGCAAATCGACTTTACAACCCACTTGGAGGAGAATTTGGGCTTGCTGCTATTGGTGAATTTTTTATTAATATGGCAGAATACGGAGGAAATCCATTTGCTGAATCTAGTGAGGGTCAAAGTGCACTTATAGCTCGATCAAAAGAAAAAGCAAAGGAGCACCACTATGAAATTTTTAGAGGTTCTTTATCTTCAGGTGAGAGACCAAATTCTAGTAACTTTGAGTATAGTGAATCATTTGCTAGTACTCAAAGACATTACTATCCACCAGAACAACATAATTTTCAACCTCCTTATGGTTATCCATCTCCATATGATTATTATCCACCTCAAATGTATCCTCCACCTCCTCAAATATATCCTCCACCTCAAATGTATCAAGAACAAATGTCTTAGGGATGGAGATGGAGTCAACTTGGCTCTCAAAGTGAAGATAGAGAATCTGATCCTTCTCGTCATTCTACCATGTGGTAAATTTGAAATATGTAAATTTGAAATTATTATATTTTTAAGTTTATAATTTTATTAAATTAAATGCTTGGTATTTAATATATTATGTTTTGTTAATATTTGATTTATCTAGAATTAATATTGAATATGAACTTGATCAAGAAAAATTTTATGGATAAACCAAATATGAATGCTTTTTATAATCTAAATAAAATTGTGAATAATTTTTTTAGAAAATAAAAAATATAGAGTGTCATAAACTATTTTTAAAATCATTGAATAAGAGTTTTTATAATTATAATTATAATTATTACATTTTATAATAAATTGTGCAAAAAAAAAAAAATTCACGACCGTGATGATCGCAGTAACTGCAATTATCTCCGTTATATCCGAAAACACGACAAATGCTACGCGACCGAAAACGTGACAGCGACCGCTATTTAAATCCCTGCTCCTTTGTCCATCAGGCTACATTTGCACAACCCATGAAGCGGCGTGTTATAAGTGCATGAATTCAGGCTACTCCCCTTTCTTTCCATCTCCTCCAACAAAACCACTGCACCCAATGCATTCCCTTCTCTACACATTCCATTCATCAAAGATGTATATGTAACAGGAAAATGCTCTGATTCAACCATAATATCTAAATAATTTCTAGCTTCTTTGACTCTCCTAGATTTTGACAACCCACAAATCAAAGTATTATAAGTCACAAGATCTGGCTCGACCTCTTCGTCTTTGATTTTCTTATAAACCTCAATTGCCTCGCTCCATTTACTCAACATTCAACATACAATACCCTTTCATAATAGTATTAAAAACAAAAAAATCTGGCTTAAACCCTGAGTCGTGAAGCATGCCAACCAATCTGATTGCCTGTTATGGGCCTATTTACGTTTGGACTTGTTGTTCAAGTTATTGGGCTTGCTATTTTTCTTGGTGGTTTTGTTCCGAAACTGATGGGGAACTGCGGTTGGGCACTGTAAAGGGAGCAGAATTTGGGACTGCTAGCCGAAATGAAGGTGGGATTTTTCCCAATTTTCTTCTTGTTCCCTTTCACTGGGATTTTGGAGTTTGGGTTTTGCAGGGTTTTAAGACTAAAACCGGAAAGGAGAATCTGAATATGGGGTTAGGTTTGGTCCTCTTAAAACTTCACCAAACCAAATTTCTTTAAAGGACCCAATTTTTTAAAGCAAATCTTTCCACATCAGCCCAAAATGATCTCATTTATAGGGCCCAATTATTTAATTCAAACTTTTTCATATCACCCATTTTTAGAAAAAACGATTGCTATTGGTGGATCTCCTTCATCTCCATCTGGCAGCAAAAAATGTTTTATTTATTACAAAATCAATTTTAACCCTATTTAACCCATATAAATTAGGTTAAAAAAATACAAAAAAAATTAAGTCATGTACTTTTAATTTGAAATACTGACTCATTTAAATTTTTATCGTATTGCTGTAAATCAAAATTCCCACAGTAATTTGACCCAAACAAAAGGCTTTTTCAAAATTTATCTTTTAGATTTTGCAAATCTATTCTTTAGTGCCTTGATCAGGCCAAATTAGTAGTTTTGAATCACTAGTGTAACCTGGCAATTGTTTAATGCAAATTGAAAACACCTATTTCAAAACCGCCTACAATCCCCTTCACTCACGATGGAACAACAAGCTGTCGTCTAAAAAAAGATGCAGCTGCTAGGGAAGTTATGGCAGGATATTGAGAAGGTTGAGTTCCACCCCAGAAACAGCATATCTTCACTTGTAGCTTTCACTTGATACCATTCTCGACCGCTTTTAAATCTTGAAACCAAAATTCTTGTACGTGAATATTTCATTAGAGGCGTCAACTTATCTCTGAGATCTATGTCACAAGTCGTTCTACCAGAATCAGCCCAGTAGATAGAGCCTAGATGTTACAGAACAACGGAGTGGTGTTGAAAATAATTTCATCATCCTCGGGAAGGGATGGTAGATGTGAACAAACCATAACCGTCCCATTGCCGACCAGAGCATGCCATACAATTATCCTCTATGAAATAATTGTTGAGGTGTTGCATACGGTTAGCTTGGAAGTTTGTCATGACTCATGCGTTGAATCGAAAGTCCAAACAAAAGGTCAGTGGGATATAGGCCCAATAAGGACAGAGGGATTCAGTCAACTTTTTTTTTTTTTTTTAAATGGACTTCTACAGCTTCTTTTATATTAAAAAAAATAAAAATATTACAGTTAAATTTACATGCAATGCGTGACATCGAAGTACTAACATATTTTATAATTTAGGCTGAGATTAAAGAGAATTTATCCAAAAATAAGATGAATCTATCATTTGTCAAAATCCACTAAATAAAATACAGAAATAAGATGAATTGAAATAAGAAGATTATGTTCACTCTAGTTGAAAAAAAAAGAGCATGAAGGTATATGAGATAATGGTAAGATTCTTTATCATATAATTTGTAGGAGTAAATGAGTAGATAATTACATTAACATTATAGATTATTGTGTTCACTTATAAATCTCATGATTTTAGGTACGATTCTAACAATTCAATCTGTAAAGTTTCTATGCTTAAAGGGATGTTTTTAGCTTATTTATTTTCTATTATTTTTTGGCAGAAGGTAGAATAGAGTTTTCTTTATCTTTAAGCAATCTTTTAGATTGTTCTTCAAATTTTGTATCTCTTAGATGGATTTAAAAAAAAAATGAATTTCTATTATTCTGTATCTTTGATTGAAATTCTTATGGTGGTATTTTTGTATCTCTTAGTATTTAGTCTTGGTGATGAACTTTTATCAATTTTAATCTAATAATCATATTCTGCCATTATTCAAATTCTTGTGAGTTATCTTTTTTGTGAGTTTTTCTGTTTACTATTAATCTCCAAATCTCAACCGTCAATTTTCAACATTAAATTCGTATCAAAATTATAGTAGATCATCATCATCAAGTACTAGCAAAAGAGGTTGAAGCCGACATTGACGTTGCAATAACTACCAATGTTGACTCAATGGATGCTTTCATAGAGGAAATGCATCAACAAATCCTTTAACTACAACGACAGCTACATATACAAAAAGAGATAAAAAAGATAAGAAGGCAAGGAATGAGAAACGAAGGAGATGATAGAGAAACCAATCTATACCATGTAAACAATAACAATACTACTGATAGCACACCACCTCACCCATGACAAGTCATAGACAATCTATGTAGAAATCAATTTCAAATGAACATATTTAATTCAAAGATAGATATTCTTGAGTACAAAAGAAAGATATAATTTGAAGAGTTCTTGGATCGGTTACACATAGTGAAGCGTATTTTTGAATACCATGATGCCTTTAAACATTGTAAGGTAAATCTAATGGCCATCAAACTTAGAAAGCATGCATCTTTTTGGTGAAAAAATTTGAAGAAGCAAAAGAAAAAAGAAAGCAGGAGAAAAATTATAACTTGGGAAAAGATGAAAAGAGAGTTGAAGATGAAGTATCTCTTAAACAATTTCTGTCATGATGTTTTTCTTAGGCTCTATAACTTGAAGCAAAGAGATCTCTAAGTGGATGAGTATACGGTTGAGTTTGAACACCTCAAAATTAGTGAAACAAGAAGAGTAAACTATTGCATAGTATCTTGAAGGGTTGAAGATTGAGATAGCTAATGTAGTATAGCTACAATCTTATTAGACTTTTAATGATATATGCAAGGTTGCTCTTAAGATGGAGAGACAAAAAAAAAAGCCTGTGGTAGCAACTTGAGATTTGGGTCTCGATAAGGTTATATCAATAAACATGACTTATCCAAAGCCGTTGTTCCTTCTAAGGCCATTCCAAAGTAGCCTAAAAAAAAAGATGAAACTTCAACAAGCAAGCCTCAGTCTAGTGCATAAACTAAAAGGTGTTTTAAGTGTCAAGAGCTTGGACACATTGCCTCAAAATGCCCAAATAGAAAGATTATGACTCTAGTACAGGAAGACTTGGAGAAAAATAAAGAGGAGTTGTTTGAAGAGAATCAAAACCTTGAAAAGGAGAAAGAGATAACCAATTATGATTGTGAAGCATCTTTAGTCATACAATGTAGCTTGAGTACTGCACCTACTAAGAAAAAAGATTGGTTATGTAAAAACATGTTCCATACTCGGTGTATTATCCATGGAAAGGTATGTGATGTTATAATTGATAGTGAAAGTTTTAAAAATGTTGTTTCTACGTTTATGGTGTAGAAATTAGGCCTCAAAATAATAGATTACCCCCAACCATATAAGTTGTCTTGGTTGCAAAAAGAGAATGAAATTAACGTTAGTAATAAGTGTTTGGTTCTTTTTTTCATAGAAAAGCAATATAAGGATGAAGTTTGGTGTGATGTAGCTTCGATGGATACTTGTCATTTATTGCTTGGAAGACTTTGGCATTAGGATAGGAGGGTTATTTATGATGGTTTAAAAAATGCATATACTTTTCTCACAAATAGTTGCAAGGTCGTATTGGGTCTAACTAAACCAGTGAATACTCCTAAACCTTTTAAAAGAGAGGGAAGCAATTTACTCACTCAATTTAAATGGAGAAAAGAGATTGAGGTAAAATGTAATGCTTTAATTTTGAAATTGATGATGTTTTCAATAAAGAGGATAAGTTAATTGCTTTCTTTAGTGAGAAGCTCAATGATTCCTAATAAAAATACTCAATCTATGACAAACAATTCTATGCAACTTATAAAGCTTTGTTCGTTTGGAGTAAGTATCCCCTTGTCAAGTTATTTGTTCTATATTCTAATCATGAAAGACTAAAAATCATTAATAGTCAACACAAGCTCAATTGAAGGCATATAACTTGGGTAGAGTTTTTTCAATCTTATTACTTCGCCATAAAACATAAATCTGGAATTCCAAAAATGGTGGCAGAAGCTTTGAGCCTAAAGCACTCCATATTTAAAACAATGGCTGATCAAGTTATTGACTTTGATATGCTTAAAGAACTCTATGAGGAGGTTTTTTATTGTGATATAATTAGGAAGAAATGCAAGCTTGGGCCACATAACCAATTTCTATTACATGATGGCTTTTTCTTCAAAGTTAATTATCTATACAATTCTCAAAGACAAAGCCATTTTCACCAAAGTTCATGATGGTATAGTGGGAGAACATTTTGGATGGGATAATATCAGCTTGGACTTTTATGGGATTGCCAAGTATTCAACAGAACAAGGATTCCATCATGGTGGTTGTGGATCTTTTTTACAAGATGGTAAATTCTATCTCTTGTAACAAAACCATAAATACTTTTTATGTTTCTGATTGGTATTTCAGAGAGAGCGTGAAGTTACATGATATTCCAAAGTCCACGGTGTTCAATTGAGATTTCAAGTTCATTTTTGGTCACCCTTGGAGGAAGTTTGTTACTAGTCTTAATTATAGTCTTTGTCATCATTCCAAAATTGATGAGCAAACTAAAGTTATCAATCACAGCTTGAAAATTTTCTTAAGGAGTTATATGGGAAAAAAACTAAAACAATGGGAACTTGTTTTATTATAAGTGGAGTTTGCCTACAACCATTTACCAAGTCAAACCATTGGTTGCAACCCTTTTGAAATTGTTTTTGGTAAGAATGCAATATGTATTTTGAATTTAATTCAACTTTATACTAACAAACATTTTGATGGAAATGTAGAAGAAAGAGCCAAGAGTATCAAAATATTTCATGAATAAGTTCAGAATAGAATTTTTCAAAAAAAAAAAGATATATATAAAAGGGCAATAATTAGGCATCGAAGACATGTGAAGTTTAAAGAATATAATTTGGTGTAGGATTACTTGCTCAAAGAAAGGTTTCACAAGAGAAGTTTGGTAAGCTATAGTATAAGGCAAATGACTTATTTCAAGTTTTACAATAAATTAGAGAGAATACCTACAAGATAGAGCTTCTCAACACTTATGGAATATCTCTCTCTCATATTGTTGATTTGTCATCTATCATGGTGAGAACACTAATTCAGACTTGAAGACAAGTCTTGCCCAACTAGATAAGATTGACACCAGAGTGCTGACACATGTTATAACTTAGGTTGAGACTACGGAAGACTTATCCAAAAATAAGATGGGTTTATCCTTGGTCCAAATCTATTAAACAAATGCAGAAATAAGGTGGACTAGAATAAAGAGATAGTGTTCACACTAGCTAGAAAAGAAAAGCATGAAAGTGGATGAGATTGTGGTTAAATTGCTTATCATGTAATTTGCAGGAGTAAATGGGTAGATAATTGCATTCACATTAGAGATTATTGTGTTTACATGCAAATCCATGATTTTAGGTACAATTCTAGCAATTTAATCTATGTAGTTCCCATGTTTAGAGGGATATTCCTAGTCTATTTATTTTTTGTTATTTTTTGGTAGAAGGCAGAATAGAATTTTTTTTATATCCTTAAGTAATCTTTTAAATTATTTTTCAAGTTCTATATCTCTTAGGTGAATTTTTAGAGTGGTAAACTTCTATTATTTTATATCCTTAATTTTAATTCTTAAAGTAGTGTTTTTATATCCCTAGTATTTAGTCTTGACGGTGAACTTCTATCCCTTTTAATCTAATAATCATATTATGTCATTATTCAAATTCTTATAAGTTGTCTTAGTTGTGAGTTTTTCTATTTGTTATTAATCTCTAACGTCTTAACCATTAATTCCCGAAATCAATATAGCCACGAGTGGTCTCTATATAATGTAAACTCAAATATTTTGAATCTATATATTTAAGCCTAGTAAGTGATCATTTGCGTGCAATTTACAGTTAATTAATTCCCCCCCCCCCCCCCCCCCCCCCTTTCCTCATGCAATTATTTAAAACTTCAACCCTCATCTTTCTTCCCACATGTTTACATGAAAAAGAAAGGTGTGTGGGTGTTTGTTAGTGGAAAATGACCGTGCACAGCTTATACTCACAAAAACCTCATCATTTTTTTTGTCATTTTTAGATTTTTCCACCTATGATTGGGACAAAGTCTAAAGTATATCTTCCCAAAACAAGACAAAAACAATCTATAGCTGTAGCGTAGGAAGGAAAATACTACTGATCCTATCTCCATTTTCAACGGCCAAAAATATATAGACCCTCTGCTGATAATTCACATCCAAAACCACACAGGTTAGCGTAAAATAAAACATACCCATTTTAGTTTCTCAAGTTTATTTCTTCCTAGAGGCTTCCGAGCTAGTCCCATACGAAAGCTTTAAAACATTAGATTTGATAAACTCAAAAATATCTCCTTTATTTCGAGCCCATATATATTTTGCTTAACGACAATCTCTGATACAGTACCCCTTAGTTTATTTTTCATACAATGCCTGATTCAAAAGACTCAGCCTCCTCAGCCAAAGGCCATACGGATCCCTACAGTACTCTTAATTCAAAAAGACGGTCATGGCCCTTGGTTCTTTTCTTATCCGCAATGCTTCCTGTGGTTGCAGCTATAATTGTCTACCACCTTGACTCGTTCGACGCGGCTCCTATGCCCCTCCACGAGTTGAGTCAGCCCCCCGAGCCGGCCTTTTTGCGTAACGATCGCATGCTACTAGGGGCAGAGTTATTGGGCGTGGGGAAGTTTCAGGGACCGGAAGATATTACGTATGATTCGAGGTTAGAGGTCATCTACACGGGCTCTGGAGATGGATGGATCAAGCGAGTCTGGTTGAATGAGTCCGCCAGTGAAACGGTGGTTGAGGACTGGGTCGGGACGGGTGGTAGACGGCTTGGCCTCGCTCTAGGACTCAACAATGAAGTCATCGTTGCCGACGCTTATAAGGTGGGCCTGTTTTACTAGTATACATTGTTGATTAATTAAACACACCCCCCCCCCCCCCCCCAAAAAAAAAAAAAAAGAAGAAATTAAAATATTGTTCACAGACCATGGCAATCAAATTTTAGAAGTACAACAACTTTTTCAGTTACAAAACAAGTTACATCTACCTTTTTTTGCGCATAATTTAAGCTCTGTCCTTTCCATGATATTACCATACTAGTAACTGCAGGCACTGTGATTAGCTGCGTATGCAGTAATATCTTGATAAACTCTGTCAATATAATTAGCTAATTGTATGGACATAAAAAATAAAATAATGAAGTAATTGTAATTGATTTTTTTAAAAAATTTAATTTATTTTTAATCCTCATATTTTTATTTACTTAATTTATATGAAAAAAAAATTGTGTATTCATTTTTTTAAATTCACAATCTCCAAAAATCTGTCTCCCATGTATAGCTGACAAATGACAAAAAAAAAAAAAAAAAACAGAGAGAGATTAATCTTGGTTATATGTATTCTTGGAATTGATTATTGTTGTAACATGTGAGATGGCGCAGGCGCACTAGTACTACTTTCACTTTAAATAGGTGATTTAATAATTTTTTTATTTGTACTGTTAATCCAGTACTAGTTTAATCAGCTACAAGAATCAATGTAGGCATGGTTGTCATTTTCATTTTTACATTAATGTCCATCTCAATTACTTTCACATATATAAATAACACTAGTAGTAATAAATTCCTTAACTGAATCTGTTGTTTGATTCAAAAATCAGCAAGGACAGATAATAGAGTATGCTAGCAATAGTAATAGTACTAATCTAAGTAATATTTTAGATATGTACATTTTCCTAGAAATTAATGTTCGACAATTTATTGGAGTTGTCATTAATGATCACATTTTGGGGTTACATGTATGAATGTATGTTATACATATAGGGACTACTGAATATAAGTAGAGATGGTGCTATGGAGCTGCTAGCTGATGAAGCCGAAGATTTGAAATTCAAGTTTACGGATGGTGTAGATGTAGCAGAGGATGGCATGATCTATTTCACAGATGCTTCCCATAAGTATAGCTTCCACGAATTCGGACATGACATTTTGGAGGCAGGCCTTACGGTCGACTTATAAGCTTTGATCCCGTCCCCAAACGAACCAAAGTGCTGCTTAGCGATCTATACTTTCCTAATGGAATTGCAGTGTCACCTGATCAAGATTACCTAGTCTTTTGTGAAACCTCCATGTATGTCTTTAATTTGCTGCTCACACCATATATTTAATTAATTAGAAAATAAATTCTCATCTCCCATTTTTATCAGATTAACCTAATTAAGATCAGTGCATGCTTCATTATTTGGCTAATAATAAAGAGTTGTATATATTTTCGCAGGAGGAGGTGCAGAAAGTATTACATCAAGGGCATAAAAAAAGGAAATGTGGAAAAATTTATGGATAACTTACCAGGGATGCCTGATCATATTAGATATGATGGAGAAGGCCATTACTGGATTGCGTTGGCCACGGTAACGGTCCCAACTTTATACTCTCCTATTATTGAACACAAATATTCACTACAAGAGTTTAGGTCTTTATAAGCATTTTTTTTCGATGTTTAGTGGCATTTATAAACGTGATTAAATGATTTGTGACGTTTACAAAAACTATCATTAAAAGTATCGGTTATATATGCTTTAAAAAAAATAATGGCATTTTTTTTATAAAATGTCGTTATTTTAGTAACGTTTATATCTAAAAAACGTCACTAATTTAGTGGTGTTTATATAAAAAAAAATTGCTAATATGATGATATTTATATCATAAGATGTTGTTTTATTAAATGACATTTGTCGGACAATTGTTACTGAATTAGTGAGATTTGTCATGATAATCGTCATTAAATTAACGACATTTGTATTATAAAAAAATTATTAATTTAACGATATTTTTATGATAAAAATATTGTTAATTTAATGATGTTTATAAGTGAAATATGTTACAAAATTATCACTAATTTTTTATTTTTTTTTATAATGACTAATAATGAATGCTCTAGCCTATAACGAACGAATAATTAATTATTCATCTTTTCAATATCACTAAACCTTTTTAAGCAATAGTACTTGAGGATGAAATAATGTTTAAATTATAACTAACCTAAATTATGGTTTAGAAAATAAATAATTGTAGCCTGATGATGAGTGACAGCTGGTAGTTGATATATATATATATATATATATATATGTAAAAACGATGAATAATATTAATTAATTGTGGTGCATTTGATGACAGGAAAACACACTGTTCTGGGATTTAGCATTCAAATATCCACTGGTTCGAAAGACAGCGGCAATTATTGAAAGGTTGATTGGACGGCGAGTGAGCACGGAGAAAAATAGTGGGTTGTTGACCGTGGACATGGATGGAAAACCAGTTGCACAATATCAGGACGTCGAATTAAATTTGGTTTCAACTGGAATCAAGATAAAGAACTATCTATACTGCGGTTCCGTGTTCTACCCCTATGTTATCCGCCTCAATCTGGATCAACATGCAGCGCAAGCGAGGTCTTGACAATCCACTATTGAGCTATTCTAGAGGATGGGGTACTGCTTTCTTTTCTTCCTAGAGATCGAGTCACGTCTCAATGGTTGGTATAGTATTAATATATGGGGCTTTGTATTTCCATTTCTCTAGCTACAGGTGTCATCCCAACATGTATAAAGTTGTTCTAGTGATATATCAACAATTAAGACGGCCACCCTACCCAACTATATATTATCTGGCCACATATACACTCATGCCTGAATAAATGCAGGAGTAATATTGACGAATGATTTGAAATTGATGATTACGCGTGCTTTATTATTTTTCTTTCAAGTAGTATAATTAACAAGGGGCCGGCCATCAATTTTTTGATCGGCAACTCATCATGGTCATTGGACAGATGAAGAAAATACCCTAACCAAATAAAAGCATATGTTAACATAACTCACGAAAATATTCTTTAACCAATAAATCTCCCTATCACAACCTTAATTAGGGTTAGGGGTTGGGTAACTTTGAGTGTAGCCGATTTTTTTCTTTCCTTCTAGTTTTTTGACTAAAGCGTCATTCAAAATCAAACAAAAAAATGAAAATATGCCAGAATTGCTACTAATCAAATTTTCATTGTTTCCAATTGCCATAACTAATTGAATATATTTGGATATTATTAGCTATAGTAAATAAACATTTTGTTCAATTATTAAATTGATTAGAGGGCAACACAAGACTTAGATTAAATAACTATGAAAAGCTAGTACGACGATATTTCAAATCAATAATTACGTGATTTATTAATAAAATATTAAAATATTAATTTGTTTTTGTTAAAATTTAATCCTTTCATGTAAATTAAAAATTGACAAACATACAACTTGGATACCAAATTAAATTAATAGCATCTAACGGATAGTATTAAATATAGGACTTGGAGGCTCAGTATGGCCCTTGGGAATATAATTGGTTTCAATATTAAACATAATATTTATGTTTGAAGTATATGTAATACTCCAATTTCACGTTAAGTGACTTTGAGAATTTATTATAATATTTAAGTTAAGGCTTAAATTTAAATTTATAAAGTGTTTTTTATGAGATAAAATCGTGAGATCTTCGGATCAAAACAAATAATATTTCTTAGGTTAAATACAGGTTTTCACAAATGATATTAGAGCGATCACCAATAGAATGAGAGTTACGTGCTACATGGTGGAAACTATCTCTAGAATCCTACGAAAGCTAAGTGCTACACAATAGGAGCTACATTTAGAATTTCAATGTCTTGTGTGATTCTATAATCTGTATGTGCTTTTCGTTAGGTTTGCCCAACATTTGATATGATTCAATAGATCTGTGTGCTTTGTATTGGGCTTGACGAGCACGGCAAACTTTAATGAGGGGAATTTGTAACACCCTATGCCACATCAGGAGACTTTGAGGATCTGCTATGATATTTAAGTTGAAGCTTAAACTCAAATTTATGAGAAGCAATTTTTTGGACAAAATTATGAGATCTTTGGGTCGAAGCAGGTAATGTCTAACAAGTTGAGACCAATTCTTAACAAATAGTATCAAAGCCAAGTTTGTGATTTTGGAGATTTTGGATTACTTTGTTTGATAAATACAAAGATACTAGTATTGAAAATTTGTTTTAAGGAAAAAGTTTGGATTTGTTTGATAAGGAGTATTGATGATTGTAAATGAAATGATTTTAATTTGAATTTTGGTAAAAAGGATATCTTAAGCTCAATGATTATTATGGATAACAGTTTTGATCTTTCAAAATTTTGTAAGTTTGAGATAAATTAGATTTTTTATCCATAGAGATTTTGGTGTTTTGTGATTTTTGTCAATCATAGGTTTCTTAGTACGATTGATTTTTAGACATCAGCTTTAGAATTTGTAATGAGGAGAAAGTTCAGTGAATTTGATTATGAGTAATGATAAGTTGTAAGTAATTTTTGTGTGAATTTGATAAAATAGTTACCTTAAGCTCAAGTTAATAGTGAAGAATGATTTTTATTTTTTATCTTTGGATATCATTAGAGATTTTGATTTGGTTTGATATCTGTTGCCTTGCATGCTTATGAGATTTGTTTTATGAGTATGCGGCGTTATTACGTTCTAAATCTTCAGGTTTGGGGCATGACAAATTAGTGGTATCAGAATGCTCATTAGTCAGGGGGAGCTAAGTGCTACACCGTAAGTGCCACCTTTAGAATCCTGTGGGAGTTAAGTGCTATATAGTGGAGTCACTTCTAAAATCTCAATGTCTAATGTGATCCTGTGATTTGTGTGTTCTTTGTGTTAAACTTAACGATAAAGTCAAACTTTAACAGGAGGAATTTGTAACGCTCTAATCCCACATCATGAGATTTTGAGAATCAGCTATGATATTTAAATTGAGGCTTAAAACTAAACTTATGAGGTATCTTTTGTAGGATAAAACCATAAGATCTTCAGGTCAAAATGGTTAACACCTCACGACTTGAGTACTGATCTCCACAGTATATTAGTAAAACATTTGCATTATCACAAGTTAATTTTTTTATTTGGTTATATATATTTAATTGATTTTTTTATTACAAAATTTATCTAATTTAAAAATAAAAAATGAAAGGTAACAACAAAACAAATAAGAATTAAATTAAAACAAATTTTAATTTAATTTTTTTGAAAAAATTTTAAAAAAAGATAAAGTAGGAAAAAGTTTAAAAAGAAGAAAAGAAAATAGTTTTGATAGAATTAAGTTTCATACAAGAAATTTTTTTAAAAAATATCTTTTTAAATTATTGAATATAATAAAAAGAGAAAAAAAAAAAAAAAAACACATCAAGGGCTTGGTATGTTATCATATCACAATACCTTTTTTTTTCTAACATGCTATGGTAGTTCCAATATTTTCTAGTGTGAGACTATGGGTGGCTAACTACCTATTTATTGTTTGACTTTCATTTCATTTGGAGCTTGTGTATTTACCTCCATGTTTTTTTCCAGTTTGAGATAAAGCTTGTATATTTACTTGAATTTGAAATTTGACCTGAAAAAATATTGTTGATAGGTGGAAGGATGCGATATCATGATTCTGCTATTTATTGCTTTGGCAATTTCCATAATATTTCTACTTCATCTTTTACTTTTTCATAGGTAACTTTGGTCATTTTTACTTGTTTTCAGCATCGAATTTTAGATTTTGATGATTAGTTTCATGTTGTCTACCATGAGCACTATTCTAATATAGGAACCTTTATTTTTCATGCAACTATCTTGTTCTAACAAATCAAAATACTACTTATGAACTTGTTAGAAGTAGACGTATCCCATATCTAAGGTTTGTAGGTGTTTTTAGTATCTTCATATTGTTTTGCATTATGCAAATTATGCACTCAATTCGTCTTGAAGGTACAACATCATGTCATTATGTATATTAATGGAATTGTTAACTTCAGATCAAAAGACTATCATGATTTAATTTTGATATGATATAGTTCATTAATTATTTGTTGGTATCGAGAGATAGTAAAGCATTGGTGAGAGAAAATTAGGAGGGTAAATTTGTAATATGAAGCAACAGACATGTGATAAATTGGTAGAGTATTAAACTTTTAATTTTGATAAGTAAAGTTCAAATATTAATAATCTCAAATATTAAAAAAAATCCATGGTATGAATCTTAGCTCATGATTTTTTTTTTAGCATAGATTGATTGTTTTTATAAGTGATTAACCATGTGTTGATAACTTACATAATTGCCATTTTTTATATACAGAGGGATTCCTGAGCAAGTTTATCCTTTAAGTAAAAGAGTTTTCAGCAATTTATATGACTTATGTTGTGTTCGAAGTAGCATATACATTTTGGAATCTTTGCCCTTAGCCTAAGATCTTGAGGAAAAGTCAAGGTGCTACACTTGCTTACGTGTTTTAACTTGTCGTTGCTGCTGATATTGTAGGGCAATGTATCATTTACTATAATACGATTCTTTACGCAAAAAATTTTAATGTGAGGTTGTGTAGAAGCACTAATGTGCAGCCAAATTGTTAGAATTACTAGATATCATTCGTTAAAGGTCGAGATGCTTGTCAAGATTAGATTTGCACTAATGATGAGTTGTGATTCTTTTGTTTCGCTGTGTTGAATAATTTGGAAATTTTGTTAACTAGATTTAAATTGTCTCTTGTGTGCATTTGGCTTAGTATAATTGAAGAGAAGATGTTAGCCATCCCTATGTATCTAAAAGCATCAAGCACCATACAACTGCCATTTGAATCTGAGCCATTTCAAGGCATTCTTTGGAATTTTCAAAACTTATTGTTTAGATGTTGAATTTAAGCTTTGATGATTAGGTACATTTCTGTCATACAACATGTGTTCTTTTTAAGGGAGAAGTTCAACAAAAAGTGAAAACCCTTTATTTTGCTTGCTGATCTATATATAAATATGTATATATTGATGACTTGAAGAGTGAAAAACAATATTATTTCTAGAGTTGTAAAATACATATATATACAAATGTATAAATGGGTTTAAAATCCACAAGACATCCAAAAATAAAGCCCAAACTTATAAGTAAACTAAAAATAATATACATTTTAAGAGCCCCTCAAATTGAAGATGCTTCAAAATGAAACATCTAGAGTTTGGAAACTAAATAACAAAAACATAAACTTGAAAGAGATTTTGTAAAAAGATCTATCACTTGTGATTCAGAAGAAATATGCGGTAGCATGATGGTGCCTTTGTGTATCTCTTATATGATAAAATGACACTCTATTTCCATACATTTCATTCGTTCATACAAAACATCATTGTGAGCAATGTGAATTACCCTTTTACTATGATAAAAAAGTGGAATAGGAGTAGGCATGTCAACACCTAAATCCATAAGTAACCGACACAACCACATAATTTCTACTGTAGTGTCTGATAAAGCTTTATATTCTGCTTTAGCATTTAAACACGCCACAACTATATGCTTTTTGCTTTTATAAGATATCAAAGAATAAAAAAAAAAACATAATTACTGTTGTAAAACATTGATCATTAACATCACCAACCTAATTATAATTAGAAAAAGCATGAAGTTCAAGTTTAGAAGATGATGAGAATAGGAAACCTTTTATGTAGCGTTCCTCGCAAATATTTAAATATCCTAATAACTGTAGCAAAATGAATTATTCAAAGTGCTATCATGAATTGGATTTGCACTAATGATGAGTTGTGATTCTTTTGTTTCACTGTGTTGAAGAATTTGGAAATTTTGTTAACTAGATTTAAATTGTCTCTTGTGTGTATTTGGCTCAGTGTAATTGAAGAGAAGATGTTAGCCATCCCTATGTATCTAAATGCATCAAGCACCATACAACTGCCATTTGAATCTGAGCCATTTCAAGGCATTCTTTGGAATTTTCAAAACTTATTGTTTAGATGTTGAATTTAAGCTTTGACGATTAGGTACATTTCTGTCATACAACATGTGTTCTTTTTAAGGGAGAAGTTCGACAAAAAGTGAAAACCTTTTATTTTGCTTGCTGATCTATATATAAATATGTATAAATTGATGACTTGATGAGTGAAAAACAATATTATTTCTAGAGTTGTAAAATACATATATTTACAAATGTATAAATGGGTTTAAAGTCCATAAGACATCAAAAAATAAAGCCCAACCTTATAAGTAAACTAAAAATAATATACATTTTAAGAGCCCCCTCAAATTGAAGATGCTTCAAAATGAAACATCTAGAGTTTGGAAACTAAATAACAAAAACATAAACTTGAAAGAGATTTTGTAAAAAGATCCGTCACTTGTGATTCAAAAGAAATATGCGATAGTATGATGGTGCCTTTGCGTATCTCTTATATGATAAAATGACACTCTATTTCCATACATTTCATTTGTTCATAAAAAATATCATTATGAGCAATGTGAATTACCCTCTTACTATGACAGAAGAGTGGAATAGGAGTAGGCATGTCAACACCTAAATCCATAAGTAATAGACACAACCACATAATGTCTACTGTAGTGTCTGATAAAGCTTTATATTCTGCTTCAGCATTTAAACGCACCACAACTATATGCTTTTTGCTTTTATAAGATATCAAAGAATCACAAAAAAAAAAAAAACATAATTACTAGTTGTAAAACATTGATCATTAACATCACCAACCTAATTATAATTAGAAAAAGCATGAAGTTCAAGTTTAGAAGTTGATGAGAATAGGAAACCTTTTATGTAGCGTTCCTTACAAATATCTCAATATCCTAATAACTGCAGCAAAATGAATTGTTCAAAGTGCTATCATAAATTAGATTTGCACTAATGATGAGTTGTGATTCTTTTGTTTCGCTGTGTTGAATAATTTGGAAATTTTGTTAACTAGATTTAAATTGTCTTTTGTGTGCATTTGGCTCAGTGTAATTGAAGAGAAGATGTTAGCCATCCCTATGTATCTAAATGCATCAAGCACCATACAATTGCCATTTGAATCTAAGCCATTTCAAAGCATTCTTTAGAATTTTCAAAACTTATTGTTTAGATGTTGAATTTAAGCTTTGACGATTAGGTACATTTTTGTCATACAACATGTGTTTTTTTTAAGGGAAAAGTTCGACAAAAAGTGAAAACCCTTTATTTTGCTTGTTGATCTATATATAAATATGTATATATTGATGACTTGAAGAGTGAAAAAAAATATTATTTCTAGAGTTGTAAAATACATATATATACAAACGTATAAATGGGTTTAAAGTCCATAAGACATCCAAAAATAAAGCCTAACCTTATAAGTAAACTAAAAATAATATACATTTTAAGAGCCCCCTCAAATTGAAGATGCTTCAAAATGAAACATCTAGAGTTTGGAAACTAAATAACAAAAACATAAACTTGAAAGAGATTTTGTAAAAAGATCTGTCACTTGTGATTCAGAAGAAATATGTGGTAGCATGATGGTGCCTTTGCATATCTCTTATATGATAAAATGACACTCTATTTCCATACATTTCATTCATTCATACAAAACATCATTGTGAGCAATGTGAATTACCCTCTTACTATGACAGAAGAGTGGAATAGGAGTAGGCATGTCAACACCGTAGTGTCTGATAAAGCTTTATATTCTGCTTCAGCATTTAAACGCGCCACAACTATATGCTTTTTGCTTTTATAAGATATCAAAGAATCACAAAAAAAAAAACATAATTACTAGTTGTAAAACATTGATCATTAACACCACCAACCTAATTATAATTAGAAAAAGCATGACGTTCAAGTTTAGAAGTTGATGAGAATAGGAAACCTTTTATGTAGCGTTCATCGCAAATATCTCAGTATCCTAATAACTGCAGCAAAATGAATTGTTCAAAGTGCTATCATAAACTGGCTATGACACCTCAATCCCATATCGAGAGATTTTGTAGATTTACTATGATATATAAGTTGTGACTTAATTTCAAACCTGTGAGGTACTTTTTGTGAAATAAAATCATGAGACTTTCGAGTCAAATCAGACAATACCTCACAGGTTGGGTGGGAGTCTCCACAATGATATCAAAAGTTGACTAGTCAAATGAGAACTAATTGTTACATCATGAGAGCCACCTCTAGAATTCTGTAGGAGCTAAGTGCTATACTATGGGAGTTACCTTTAGAATCCAAATGTCTAGTGTGATTTTATAATCTATGTGTGCTTTGTGTTAGGCTTGCCTAACGTTTAGTATGATTTGGTAGATTTGTATACTTTATGTTGGGCTTGATAAAGATGTCAAGCTTTAATGAGAGAATTTATGACACCCCAATCCTATATCAAGAGATTTTATGGATCTACTAAGATATATAAGTTGAGACTTAATTTCAAACCTGTGAGACACCTTTTGTAGGATAAAACTATGAGATTTTTGAGTCAAAGTAGATAATACTATACAGGTTAGGTGCGGATCTCCACATTGGTTTACAACTTAAATTGCTTGACTAATATCAGGTCTTGTAACGATTAAATATATAAGATTACCAACCAATTGTCTATACAAAGTAGTATCATTGAGAAGTTCTTTTTCAATAACTTTTATTTTGACATTAGTTTCAAAAGGAATGTCAACAGTTTTATTACCAAAGAAGTCGGTTTTAAAAATAAGATCATAAGTATATTTCACTTGAGACAAGATATATCCATGAGAGGAACAATCAACTTTAATTTATAAAAAATATCGTAATGGACTAAGATTCTTCATCTTAAAGGTTTTGCTAAGATGATTTTTTATATTATGAATACCAAGGTTATCATCTCCAGTTATCACTACATCATTAACATAGGGAAGCAAAAATACAATACCATTTTCAGATTGATGAATAAACAATGTTGAATCATATAGACTCTACACAAATCTGAAGTCAAGCATAGTAGTGCTAAATTTTTCAAACCAAGCACATGGTGCTTGTTTAAAACCATATAAAGCTCATCGAAGTTTGCACACTTGATTAATTTGGCAAGAAGATCCATGAAGAGGTTTCATATAAACTTTTTCATGAAGATCGCTATTCAAGAAAGCATTTTCTACATCCATTTGTGATAAAGCCCATCATCAAATAAAAGTAATATCTATAAGAGTTCAAATAAAAGTCATTCGAGCTATATGAGCAAAGTTTTCTTAATAGTCAATACCATACTCCTGTGTAAATCCTTTTGCAACCAACTTGGCTTTATATCTCTCGATAGACCCATCGATTTAGTCTTTACCTTGTACACCCACTTACAATCTACTATAGATTTTTCAAAAAGTATATCAACAAGATTGTCATAACGTATAAATCTATGGACCTACCACTAGACATGGGTTAGAGGAGTCATCACCAATCTTTTTTGTTTAGATGTGATTGGTCACCTGATATAGATTCTGATCTACGAAATTAGAGTTTAAGTTCGGAAGCATGATTACGCATGAAAAATGTTATAGCATCTCCACAGTGTTCATCCAAAAAATAGTACCAGTTAGATTTCAGATTATCCAAGCCTTGATCATATTTGTGATTTATCGGATAATTTAATATTGAAAATATATATTAAAATTATCTCAATAGTTTGGTAGTAATTTAAGATGATTCTCTCACTTCATGAATATTCATGGGGATTAGTATCCCACTTTGAAGAGGTTCCATCGTCGAATTTATTAATGTATTTTTATTTAAAAAAATTAGCAAAATCTTCCAATAGTTTGGTAGGACTTACTTTAAAGTAGATCTTTCAATAGTTTGATGAGACTTTATTATAAAAATATTTGAAAAAATTTTTGTGAATTTTATTAAGTCTCCTAATAGTTTGGTAGGACTTAATTTGAAAAATAATCCTCTAATAGTTTAAATGATAATTTTTTTTATTTTTTTTTGAAAATTGATTTATAAAATTTTTTAATAGTTTGGTGGATTCTATAAATTTTAAATCCATAAAAATTTTTCAATGGTTTGATAGGATTCATAAATTTATTTGAAAAAGTTTTTTATTATTATTTTTTGGTTGTTTTTCGAAAGAATTTTTGCAAAATATTTAACAAATAATAAATTACTCAACAAAAGTAAATAAATAATAAAAATTAGTAAAATAAAATAAATGAAACAAAAAAATAAGTAAAGAAAGAACTTAAAATATAAAATAAAAAAATACATACAAAACGAGTTGGATTTGAAAGCAAGTGGACACATGGATTAATCGAATCACACGTGTGTCAAGATCTCTCCCAAAATGATGTTATATTATTTTAGGAATGGAGACAAACCTAACATTATTAAAAGGCACACTTCAAGCCTAATACTAGTCTATTTTGTCAAAAATCAAGGCATAGTAAAACCAATCTATGGTCAACTACTTCAACCCTTTATCTTCCTTATCACCATACGGCACCTTTGAAATGCTACTTGACAAAATGGTTTGGTATACATCAAGTGGACTTCTATCACACAACTTCCCAAATTAATTTTTTTATGCATATTGCTTCATTGTTTGTCCTATTTCTCTTGGAAATTTTGAGAACTTACATTGCTAATAGTAGATTATCGAATCCCTTACACGAATTAGTTGTTATTCTTCTTTCCCTGGTCTAATCTAATTGTAAAACAATAAAACAATTCTACTACTATTCACTTACAATTACGACCAACAAATTTAGGAACTTAGTTTAAATTTCCAATCTCTTTATTTTTCTCTCTTAACATTGCAAAGCTAAGGCCTTTTCAAACTCTAACCACCAACCAATCCACCGTTACTTCTACCTTCGTAGGTTAAAGATGGAAATTTTCTATTTTGGTGTAGATTTTTTTTTGGGTTTTTATTTTTTATAGGTTTATTGGGTAGCAACTTTTCGGTGGCTTATCGTGTGTGGCTGGTAGACTCAGTGATTAAAGCTGGTAATGGATTGATGTGTGAGAAGTTTCGAGCTTGGTTGATGGGAGGTTATAATGGTGGATTCGGTGTCGTGTGGGAAAATTAGTCTCCCTTTTTGCTTTCGGTTGGTTCTTTGTAGGATTCAATCGTTCTTTATTTTAGCCAATAACTTGGATGTGAACTAATTGCATAAATCAAACACCAAAATTTCCTACAAAATTTTAAACTTTTTTTCAAACTTTTTTTTTTAAGATAAGTAAAATTAAACAAAAATAAATCAAATAGATTAAATCAAATTATAATTAAAACTTTTCTTATTAGGCTCAAAGTTTTTCAATTGAGCTCAATTCACAACCAAAAGCCTATTTTCGATCTTGAAAAAAATTTTTAGACAAAATAAGGTGTGTCTATAATAGTATAAAATAGCATACTATACCATAGTAAAAATAATAGTAACAATAATAGTAGTAGTAACAACAATGAAAGCTAACTTCGAACATAAATGAGTATTTACAGCTATCCCTCTTTGTATATTCTTGATAGACAGGGATGATACAAAGACCTAGACATCCATTTTGTTCTAAAAGTCAAAGCAACAAATTAAAATGGCAGGGAGTAAGCAACAAGTCAGGAAAATGATCGAAATAAAAAAGTCGAGAAGATAATCTGGACTGAACCAAGATTAAGAGGTTAGGAAGATGATCTAGACTAAGCCAAGATCGATTGACTGAGATAAAATCACGAGTCAAAAAGATAAAGCAATTATAATCAAGTGAAGGTTGAAGATGGATGACTAGGATTGTGCTATGGGTTAAAAAATGATTTGGCCTGAGTCAAGATTAGATACTGGGACAATGCCATGAGTCAAAAAGATAAACTGACTAGGATCAAGTCGATGTCGAAGATGGTTGCTCGGGATGATCTGCCGGGTTAAAAAATGATTTGGACTAAATCAAGATTGAATGACTGGGATTGTGTCGTAAGTCGAAAAGATAAAGTGACTAAGATCGAGTTGAGGTAAAAAAAAAACTGATCTAGATGATGCCACAAGTCTGAAAATGATCTGACTTAAGCCGAGACTGAATGACTAGGATGATGTTGCGAGTCTGAAAGTGACCAAGACCGAGTCAATGTTATAAATGAATGATCGAGACGATTTCGTGAGTCTAAAAAAACCCAAAACCAAGTCAAAGTTAAAGATGAATGATCGAGATGATGTCGTGAGTTTGAAAGCAACCAAGATTGAGTCGAGGTTGAAGATAAATGATCGAAATGAGCCACGGGTCAGAAAATGATCTAACTTGAGCCAAGATCAAATGATTGGGATAATGTTACGAGTTTGAAAGTATCAAGATTGAGTCAAAATAAAAAATGAATGATTGGAATGATGCCACAAGTTAGGAAAATGATTCGAACTAAGCCAAGATCAAATGATCGAGATGATATCATGAGTCTGAAAATGACCAAAATCGAGTCGAGGTCGAATATAAATGATCAAAATGATATAGTAAGTCTGAAAAATGATCTAAATTGAATTGAGATCGAATAATTAGGACAATGCAGCGAGTCTAAAAGCGACAAAGACTGAGTCAGGTTAAAAATGAATAATCGAGATGATACAACAAGCTAGAAAAATAATCTGGACTGAGTCGAGATTAAATGAGAAAGATGATACTACAAGTCTAAAAGTGACCAGGATCAAGTCGAAATCAAAGATGAATGACCAAAATGATGCCATGAGTCAAGAAAATGATCTGAACTGAGTCAAGATCAAATGATCGGGATGATGTCGCGAGTCTAAAAATAATCAAAATCAAGTCAAGGTCGAAGATGAATGACAGAAATGATGTCGCGAGTCAAAAAAATGATTTGAATTGAGTCGAGATCGAAATGAATGATAAGTGATAATACGACATTGCAAATGCATGTCCTATCTATGATGTATATAATGCTGATGTCATGAAATTTCAATTGTGGTGACAAAGTTCTCAAGATTCCATCAATTTGTCTTACCTTCTCAGTATTAATAATCTTAAAGTAAATTTTGTCAGTTGATCTATGTCTTTCTTCTCATCTGGTCGTAACTCACATGTCGTGTCAATCAATCTATCACTGAATTTATCATTGGGTCGTCTTGTTTACCTCTGTTTCTTTTTTTTAGGCATATTTTCAAGCTTCTTTCACTCGTCTCATCTTAGACTTTTTTCAAAAAAATAAAAATTTTTTTATGAAAAATGTCATTCATTTATTTATCATCATTCAAATCAGTGACAGACATGATATATTTTCTTAGTTTATTCAAGGAATGCTCATTTAGTGAAGGATAAGAAAAATGACTTTTTATTATTAAAAGAACAAAATGTAGGGTCAAGAACAACTCAAGAGTGAAGAAGGATAAAACGTTATAATTTATTCAAATAGGATATTAACATCCAAAATAATGATTGTTCAAGCAATCTTGAACTCAAACTCAAGATTATCTTTTAAGAACACATTCCATTAATATCTTCAATCTTTGAGCTAATCATCATCCTCATTCTGAGAACTTTCACAAGAAGTTATTTTTTCAAGTTTTCATCTTCATTTAAACTGCTTCTTCGAGTTTTTAGTTTAGGTATTCCTTTTTCCTTTTTTTTTTCCTCTTTTTCCTTCTTTTTTCTTTTTTTTTTTGCTTTTTTTTTTTTTTGCTTTTTTTTATACATTTTTCTCATTTTTTCATTTCTCTATCCCCTTTTATTCATCAATGACACTTTGATCAAAATTTCACACAATCTAATGGCAAACCTGCCCTAAGTCAATTTATGATTCTCCAAATCAAGTATTCACATTTAATCAAAATGAACTTTTAAGAGACGTAACGTAGATTGGGGTAAAGGGTGCCAAAGAAACGGATAAACATGCCTAAATTGTATTTGAAAGGTAATTAAACCAAGGATAGTTTCTTCATGTGAGACACTTTGACATTTTGTCCCGTTAATTTTTTTTCTTCTTTTTTTTTTTTTTGCTTTTTTTTGGGTGGAGTATATTGGTATTTTACCCCATCAATTTTTTTTTATTTTTTTTAGTGAAGCACATTGGTATTTTATCCCATCAATTTTTCTTCATTTTTTTTTATCATTTTTCATGAGAGTTTGAACACAAAAGGGTTTTACCCCTAAAATTACAAAATTCTCAACTTTGCCCCCAATGTGGATTGGTTAGGATTCCTTAAAAGAAAATTTTTAATCGACTCAAATATGGTAGCAACGGATAATAATTTTTTAAAAGATAGAAGAAAGATCGCCATTTCTCATTTTGAACATGAATACTCTCAGTGAAAAATCTTTATTGATAAATAGTAAACTTGTGAATGAGTAAAAATCATGTGTTGCATCACTTTTGAATTTTTTTTCAGATTTATTTTTTTATTTAGCAGTCTCAACAATTTTAAATTTATCAATCAAAATATCATGACTGATGTTTTTAAACTCAAATCCTAAATTATCGTCATGATTGTTTGAGCATTCATTATTTGGAATAAAAAAAATGGGTAAAAAAAAGATATGAGATGGTAAAAGTAAATGATGGGTATTCACACAAAAAAAAATGTCATGAAAATGCATCAAATTTGTCACGTTTATTAAATGATGAAAAATAAAATAAAATTCAAGTACACAAAAAGGTCCACATTATCAAGAAATCTTAAGATGATGAGTAATTCTAATCAATCTCCCTAAAATTATGCCCTTGGTTGATTGGACGACAGGTTACTACTGACATTGGATGCCATGTTTCCATTGGTAATAAAATTTATCAGCCTTTCCTTGATCAGACTCTTCGCTTTATGTTTCAAATGATAGTCACAGTGAGCAGTGGAGTCATACTATTTGGGATAGGGAGGTTCAAGTTGTTTTGTAGGAACGGGAGCAATCAAATGTTTATTGTAAAGTTCTTGGTATAAAATCGTGTAGCTCATAATAATAGGGTCAAATGTAGGCTTTTCCTAATTTTATGGTTCTCATGCACTATTTGTTGGGGTAATCGGACGAATAGAAGGCCTAGGTGTGGATGGATAAAAAAGTTATGAAGTTGATTGGTACACCACAGTGGAAACATGATTTGCGAGAGAATGATATATGGGATACATTGGCTGAGGATAGTTTCTAGATTGCTGCTTATTAAAACTCACAACTTGAGTCTCATTTTTTTTTGGGGCATCTTTTTAGTAGTAAATGATTCCCTTTATTTCGATTTACCATTCTTGATTGCATTTTCAATGATCTCCCCTGAAATTACCATATTGGTAAAATTTTAGTCACATTCCCTACTATCTTCTCATCGTATGGTGACTTAAGAGTGCTTACAAATGGCATTATCATCTCTTTTTTTGTTAAAAAAGGTTGTATCTAAGTAGTGATATCCCATCACCTTTGGGTATACTCCTTGAAAGATTCGAATGCTTTTTTCTTTATCTCTTATAATGAGAGATGATCAAGACCCATATCTATAATGTGATGATATTGGTTAATAAAAAACTGAGTTAGATCTTTTTATGACTTAATACGAGTCCTAGCCAATTGGACATACCATCTTGTAGCAGACTCGATCAAGCTGTCTTGAAACACACACATGAACAATTTTTCATTGCTGATGTGAGCTATCATCTTATGACAATACAATGTGATATGTGTAATGGTACATTTGGTACCGTTATACTTATTAAATTTTGGTACCTTGAATTTCGGATGAATCACAACATTTGGAACCAAATAAAGATTGGTAGCATCCATTGATCTATAAAAGTTAATGCCTTCTAGAACCCGTAATCTTTCTTTAATCATGCTTATCGTATCTCAAAGTCTTTTAGGTACACAACCATCTGCAACTTCACTTCTTCTTTGGTCTCATCTATTTTGAGAATTTGGATGGGCTTATCTATCTTTTTAGTAAAGATAAGAATAATATAGCTCTAAACATTCCCTTGATTGAGTGCATAAGGCATTCTGTAACTCAAAAATATAGTTTGCTATGGCTAAAGATTTGGAGTTGTTTAGGTTTGATGTGGACCAAAACCTAATGGATATAGTGATTTGGTAACTTTATACGATCTATCTTCTTTCACATATTTTCCTTTATTTATCTTTTAAGAGCGTTCAAAATTTTGCTTAATTTTTCCTCAAGTATCTCTTGGGTTTTTTCTATCCTTTCAAGATGACTTGCATTATCTTACTCCATTTTTTTGGCTCTAGCTCAAGTGTAGTACTGGTGTTGATCTATCATTGAAACTTGATTTCTCACAATTATGGTGCAAATTTAGAATGATGTTTATTGACCTATCAGATTATGCATGAGAATGAATGCAGTGATGCATGAATGTATGCTTACACAATAAAAAGGGTTAGTAAGCATAATATACAATCTGCATGTATGTTTATGAATATACATAAGAAGAAAAAAAATAAAAAAAAGATAAAAAAATCGATTAGTCACCTTAATAAAAAAAATAAAGAATAAATACTATACAGTAAGTAAAATAACAACATGACCCTAAATTTTAGGTTAACTATAAAAGGTGAAAGGACATGGCTCTATTTATGGTTAGGCTCTTAAAGTTAACTATATGTAGTTTGGATTACCTCTAAAAGGTTGCCAAATTTTTCCTTACATCATAGTCCATCATAGACTAATAAGGCACCTCGATCCTCACCCATCATAGACTATAAATGAAAAAAGTTTAATTTGAGTAAGAGTGTTTCACAGGCCCATACAGAGACAGAAAATCTCACGAGAGCATAGGTACTTCACTCCCTCTTAAGGGTAGAGCTCGAGTGGAGAGCTTTATGTTGTGTACATGCAAATGAATGACAAATATATACTAGTGAATAACTAATAGAACATAAACAATGAAAAGAAAGAAATAAGAAAGAAAAAAATCTAAAATTATTAAGCAAGGCTTGGATAATAAGAAATCATTTACTAGCCTGACTCTTGATGTCTCCAATGGAGTCGTCAAACCGTCATAATATATAGATCAATAGATCTACCACTAGACATGGGTTAGAGAAGTCGCCCAAAATCTTTTTTGTTTAGGTATGATTGATCACCTGATATAGATTTTGATTTACGAAACTAGAGTTTAAGTTTGAGAATATGGTTACGCATGAAGAAGGTTATAGCACCCTCACAGCGCTCATCCAAAGAGGGTACCAGTTAGATTTCAGATTATCCAAGCCTTGATCATATTTATAATTTGTCAGATAATTTAATATTGAAAATATATCTTAAAATTGACCCAATAGTTTAGTAACAATTTAAGATGATTCTCTAACCTCAAAATTATTCATGGGGACAAGTGTCTTACTTTGAAGAGGTTCCATTGTTGGATTTATTAATGTATTTTTATTCAAAAAAATTAGTAAAGTCTCTCAATAGTTTGATAGAACTAACTTTGAAGTAGATCTTCAATAGTTTGATGAGACTTTATTATAAAAAGATTTGTAAAAAATTTTGTGAATTTCATTAAGTCTCACAATAGTTTGGTATGATTTAATTTGAAAAATAATCCTCCAATAGTTTAGAGGATAAAAATTATTTTTTTGATTTTTTTAAAAACTGATTTATGAAATTTTTCAATAGTTTGGTGGATTTCATAAAATTTAAATCCATGAAAATTCTCCAATAATTTGGTAAGATTCATGAATTTATTTGAAAAAAATTTTTATTATTATTTTTTAGTTGTTTTCCACAAAAAAATTTTGTAAAATATTTAATAAATAATAAATTACTCAACAAAAATAAATAAATAATAAAAATTAGTAAAATAAAATAAATGAAATAAAAAAGTAAGTAAAGAAAAAACTCAAAATATAAAATAAAAAAATGCCTACAAAACAAGTTGAATCTAAAAGCAAGTAAACACACCGATCAATCAAATCGCACGTGTGTCAAAATCTCTCCCAAAATAATGTCATATTATTTCAAGAATGGAGACAAACCCAACATTATTAAAGGACACACTTCAAGCCAGTACTAGTCTATGTTGGCAAAAATCAAGGCCTAGAAAACCAATCTATGGTCAACTACTTCAATCCCTTATCTTCCTTATCACTATATAACACATTTGAAATGTTACTTGACAAAATGGTTTGGTATACATCAAGTGGACTTCTGTCACACAACTTCCCAAGTTAATTTTTTTTATGCATATTACTTCCACGTTTGTCCTATTTCCCCTGGAAATTTCAAGAACCTACATTGCTAATAGTAGACTACCGAATCCCCTACATGAATTGGTTGCTATTCTCCTTTCCCCAATCTAATCTAATTATAAAAAGTAAAACAATTATACTACTATTTACTTGCAACTGCGACCAACAAATCTAGGAACTCAATTCAAATTTTCAGTCTCCTTATTCTTCTCTTTTAACATTGCAAAGCTGAAGCCCCCTTAAACTCTAACCACCAACCAGTCCACCGTTGCTTCCACCTTCGTGAGTCACAGATGGAATTTTTTTATTTTGGTGTAGATTTTTTTCTAGGTTTTTGTTTTCTGTGGGTTTAATGGGTAGCAACTTCTCGGTGGCTTCTTGTGTGTGGCTAGTGGACTTGGTGATTAAGGTTGGTAATGGGTTGATGTGTGGGAATTTTCAGGTTTGGTTGATGGGAGGTTGTAATGGTGGATTCGGTGCTGTGTGGGAGAATTAGACTCCCTTTCTGCTTTCGGTTGGTTTTTTTATAAGATTCAATCCTTTTTAATCTTAGCCAATAAATTGAATGTGAACTAATTACATAAATCAAGCACCAAAATTTTCTACAAAATTTTCAACATAATTGCATAAATCAAGCACCAAAATTTACTGCAAAATTTTTAATTTTTTTTTTTCAAATTTCCTTTTTTTTTTTTTTTTTAGACAAGTAAAATTAAACAAAAATAAATAAAACAGATTAAATTAAATTAAAATTAAAACTTTTCTTATTAGGCTTAAAGTTTTTCAATTGAGCTCAATTCATAATTAAAAAAGCCTATTTCTAATTTTTAAAAAAATTCTCAAACAAAATAAGACATTTATAATAATATAAAATAGCATATTATACCATAGTAAAAATAATAGTAATAATAATAGTAGTAGTAACAATAATGAAAGTCGATCCCGAACACAAATGGATGTCTATAAAAACCCTAAATATGAGTTTTCTCTAAGGCATCTAATTCTGTTTTCATAGTTGCTTGCCAAAAAGGATTAAAACTTGCTTCGTGATAAGATTTAGGTTTATAAACAGAAAGAATAGTAGATAAGAAACAATGAAAATCATGATAACGTTTTGAAGGAATTCACTCACGTATTGAACGTCTAAGTTCTGGGATAGATGGCTTTGACGAATTGGACAATGGTGGTGCATGATTGCATATGGTAGAGTCAGTGATGGGACAAGCTTAATTTGGATGAATGTACCGAGGAGTTGGAGAACTTTGGGATATATGAAAATATTGATTAAAGTCATTTAAATCAACAAAAGGATAAAAAAAGATAAAAAAAAAACTTAAGAGGATCGTTGGTAGATTTTTAAAAATGAGACAATAAATACATCGAAATATTTTTCCAAAAAGTAACATGCCAAGAAACACAAAGTTTTTGTGTAATAAGATCATAGCAGTGATATTCGTTTTGTCAATATCATACCCTGAAAACATACAAATGACAATTTTTTTGAGATAATTTATTACACAAAACATTAGGAAGTGAAACAAAACATGTAGAACTAAAAATACGAAACTCAGAATAATTAGGAGTATTATTATATAAGCGTTCAAAATGAGAAATTCCACCAATGATAAAAGAAAGAATACGATTAATAACATAAACTGAAAAAAATGCAGTTTCCCCCCAAAATTTCTTAAGAACCATTAAGTTTAGTTTGTTCGATCTAATTTCATTGCAATAGGCTATGATGATTCCAAGAGAGCCATGACAGAAGAACAATTCCAAGCCAATACACCGATCAACCTGTAACAAGCTAGTAAATTGCTCAATTCATAACAAGTGAAGCAGACAAGTCAATTACACATGTAAATAATCCAAAATCAATAAAGTATGTAGTCAACCCAAAACCAATGAATAAAAGTAGAAAAAGACAAAGATAATTTCAATTTCATCAAACCCAAGCTAAAACAAAGAGAAATAATAATAATCGAAAGCTCTGATACAATGATGACTTAAAGAATGGAAAACAATATTATTTCTAAGGTTATAAAATATATAAATATATAAATGTTTAAATGGATTTAAAGTTTACAAAATATATCAAAAAATAAAGTCCAACCTTATAAGTCAACTAAACATAATATATATTTTAACATATATATCTTTTTTAGGCTTAGTTCTTAGAGGTTTAAATAAGCTCCATTTAAAACCAGTTTCAGTCACAGCTGGAATCCCAGCTGGAACGCCCATATCCAAGGTCCCGAGGCCCCAGTTGAGCCACCACATTCCACCATACTTTCGTGGGTTCTTAATCTTTCCCCGCGTAAAACATGGATATACGAATGTGACAGGCAGTTCTAGTTACGCCTCCTGTCAGAACAGATACACTTCCAGAGAATGGACCGACGACTGCCATGAAGGAAGAGAAAATTCCGAATATAGTCCGGAATATACCCGTTGATGACATGGCAGTTGGTGAGAGTAATTATATTAATGATCAATATCAAAGAAAAGAACATAAGATGAAGAACTTCGTAGAGAAGAAAAGCGAGGGTGTTTCTTTGGAACTGAGCGGTGTTTCAATAGAATTGTCTCTTTCAGGGGATTATATTTGGGAATCCAAAGAAAAGAGTCCTGCAACTGAAAAAGGGAGCCAGAAGAGTTTTGAAGCCAGTGAATGTAGCAATCAATATCAAAGGTAAGAATATAATCTGAGCAACCTCCTGAAGCCGAAGGTTGGAAGTCCTTCTTTGCAACTGAACATGGGTTTCGATGACGCTTGCTGTACCAAGAAGAGAGAAAGAATGGAGAATCCTAGCAGTACAAGAAAAGTTTCGTCCTGCAGAAACTAGAGAACTAAATTTGAGAGAGAAGAAAGTTGTATGGCCGTTGTGACTGAATTGAGGCCTGGCCATGATCCTTGGTGCATTAAAAAGCAGCTTTTTGAAAGTGACCTCGGCAACATGTCTAGGCTCTTGTTGGCATCGAAGGTCGTAGAATCTCATATTTTTCCCTTCTGGAATGCTGATCAACTTACGAAGGCTAAGGAAGGATTGCCAGTTTCTGTGTGGGATTGTGATACAAAGGCGGAACATGAGATGATTTTCAGGCAATGGAACAAGGGGACCAATGTGCTCATCAAGAATTGGATCATGGACTTTGTGACGAGGAGGGAACTGAAGCTTGGTGACGAAATTGGCTTTTACTGGGACGATTGCAGTTCAAGATTCAAATTTTCTGTTCTTAACCAAGCTGCAAGGCATTAACCTCTTCAAGTTTTTTTTTTTTTGGCAATGGTGATACAGTTTATTGATTTAATATAATCAACTCTGAGTTAAGTGTAGTTGAAACTTAGAAAGTATAGTAATGGACATCCTCATTTATCTGTTAAACTTCAATCGTTTTGGTTATTTGTGCTTATTTTCTATTAGCTGGTGATCATTATGTCTATCTTGTTTTCCAAGCTATATTTGCAATAATAATTACTAGTAAAAAGTTTATATTTGATGGGCGAAAAGCATACTCAGATTTTCCCCTTTGCATTCCCAAAACTCCATTGCAAAAATTGTTCACTGCAAAGCAAGTTAACTCATTGTCAATCAAATTATGTACTGAATACTGATTACATAATATAGAGTATGCAAATTAATGATATAGTTAAAGCATGCAATTGAAACCATCAGGCTTGTGTCTACAGAGAAAGATATAAAAGACCTCCGATTTATGTCCTAATTTTCTGATTCTAGCAGCAACGATATAATAGAACACTGACAATTTTGTTGGAAAGAGCCAGCAAGATGTACTTAGTAAAACAATTATTATTTCTGTTTTTAGATGAGTTCTTCTAAACTGGTGGCAAAACCTAGCGTCTACTTAACATAAACCAGGCGAGTCATGAAATCATTGACATTGACTATAACGAGAAACAGTAGCTCATGCATCACAAGGAATTGAAAGAACTAAAGTATGTGTGGTGTTCACATTTTTGTTATTCTCTTTCAGAATGCAACTCAATGTGCTGCACCAGCAATTTCACAAGTAAAAAATTGCACCCTAAATACTATTAATATAGCTATTTGGGATCCTAATTTTGAATCATAGGTAAAGCATAAATAACAAATTAAAAGAATAAAGTGCCATTACATTTCAACACGGTTCTTATACAATTCTCTTAAAAAAATTTGGTTCTTGAACATGGATCAATCCTTTAAAATGCAGATGCCATGCATGAACAATGAGGTGTACAATAGTGTCTTCAAGGCGCGAGGATATTAAGTAAGGACACTCTATTGCGGATTAGCCATCTAAACAGGCAATCTAAACCTGCCTCGAGACCTTTGACGCTAGCAGACTGTGTCTCTAATCTCCTTAGTTCAGTCTGTGCATCAATCTTAGCGTCATTTCTCGGGACTTGTCCATGGAGTGTATACAAGCTAAAGTCCACAATCCCCACCTCATTGAAAGGCTTCTCCCTTCCCTTGGCTGCAGCTACTGGTATCAATTTGGAATCAAAGACCAACCTCCATCCATTGTTTTCATTACTGGCATTGAAAGAAATAGCATAAGTGAGTGAAACATGGAAATTGTGATGGCTTTGGGTTCTCTCAGTTCTTTTACCACCATCAATAGATGGCAATCTACATCAAAAAGAGGAAAGGGGCCATTATTGCTTGCATTCCAATCTCTTCAGTACTCTTGAGGCTTTTAGTAAATTTTTTTTCAACTTCTTTCTAAAGCTGATGTAAGCAAGAATATTGCATCCAATGCTTGAATCTGCGCCCCTCCTACGTAATGCTGACTGAAGGTCTTGTACTTGCTTCTTCATCATCATAATTAGGTCTCCTGCCGTACCACATGCATCCAGCAATCCAACCGAGTTATCAAGTGCCTTCTCTACTAGCTTTACATTATTTTGCTGATGGCGAAGGAATTCTTGAGTGAGCGGAGACTGAAGGATTTCCTCAATGTTGTTATACAACTTTGCAAGCCTAGTGAAACCTGTACAAATTGTCTCACCACCAGCCTGAATTGTTCGTGAAGCTGTACAAATTACGCTGCAACCTGGATGGCAAGCTAATGGATCTCAATGGAACGTTCACCCCATGAATTACAGATGAGCCTGCCATATTTACGCAGAAAAAGCGCTCAAAAGACTAAATTCGAAAGTCGATATATGCTTAGACATTCATAATTCTTCTATCTATTTATAATAAGAAAGAAAATTCAGGCCAAAGCCCAATCATTGGCCATACGATGGTGATGGAATTGAAAGATCCTCGTAACATATTTAGCCAGCTACCTGCAATCGTTTATCATTCTTTAATGTTAGGTTCAAGAGATGAACAATATGAATAGGTAAGATTAATTTTGTTTATGATCCTCAAATTGTAAACTACTGGTACATGCCGAGCGTCTGCTGCCCCGTCTTCCCAATCATTATTGCGATACCTTCTTCCCTACCAGTGTTTATTAAAGTCATTAATTAAAATTAGTTTATAAGACATTCAAGGCTGGCTATTCATGATTGCCTAATAGTTTAGAACCACAGATATAAGGTCAATAGACCAACGGTAGCGGAAAAATATTAGAATAAGAAGAAGTACGAAGTGGGACCTGATTTTGCACAAAGCTGTTAGTAAAATAGGTCCAGCCTTATATAATTGGGTTCGTTCTAATAAAAAATCATAGGCATTGATTTTTTTTTATACAAAATCTTAGCTATTTAATAAAAAAAAAATTGAGACTACTTTAAGGTGGCAAAAAAAAGAGAGGACAATGGCGAAAACCAAGAAAAAAAAAGGAAAAAAAGAAGTCAAGAAAATAGAGAGAAAAAGAAAAAAGAAGAGTTGGTTAAATGAAAATTGATTTGTGATTCAATTGAGTTGAAATTTTGTCAACAAATTTATGATTCAGAGTTTTACATTCTGAATAGTAAAGATCAGGTTTAAAGCTCTCTAGAAATAAATCCGAAATGTATTGTTGAGTCACTTATTTGGTGAGATTTCTTCAATTGTCTTTTTTAGTTGTTGATTAATTTTAGTTTTAGCTAGAGAAGAACTTTATATATCCATTATTTGATAGTAGAGATTTTTTTTGATGGTCCATGATTTTTCTCTCTACATTGGAGGATTTTTCACCTAAATCTTGGTGTGCTTTATTTGTCCTGCATTATTGATTGTTGATTGTTGTCTATTACTATAAGTTTATTGTGATATATTGCTTCTGCGTTGTTGTGTTTATTACTTCAGGCCCAACAAATAGTATCAGAGCGATGGTTATTTTGAGACATAGATACAAAAGCAACCCAAGACAAAAATAAATTTTATTTGAAATTATAGAGGGTGATACAGGTTTCATGATAAAATTAACATCATCAAATTATTTAATTTGAAAGCTTATGTTGGAAAATCCTTTTATATTGCAAAGATTTGTATGAGCCGGTATAGAGTGATTTGGTTAAACCAATAGATATGAAAAATGAAAGCTAAAAAAAGTTAGGCATAAAGGCGCTGGGTATAATTAAAAAATGAGTTGATATCAACGTGTTTCATTATGTAGAATAAAAGATAGATGCCCACACTATTTGAAAAAAATTAATAGCATTATGTGAGAGAAAAATAGGTATGAATAAAGTTATGCTTGTTAAAAAGCTAGCAACTTTACAATATAGGGATGGATGATTGATTACAGAGCACTTGAGTGATCTTTAAAATATATTTAATCAAATAACTACTATAGAGCTTCGGATGAATGATGAAATGAAGGCATTGTTTCTTTTGGGTTCATTACCAAATAGTTGAAATACTCTAGTTGTGACTGTTTTTAATTCAGCTTCTGATTACAAAGTGACATTGAAGATGGTAAATGACAGTATGTTTAATGAAAAAACAAGATGAAAAGGTTTAGACCCTGGGAATCAAGCTTTGGTCACAGAGAACAAGAGTAAAAACATTGATAGAGGTCAAAACTCAAAAGGTCGTAATAAATCTAAACATATATCGAAGTCTAAAGATAAAATAAAGTGTTTTCATTATTGTAAAGCAAGTCAAATAAAATAATATTGTAAAATCTTGAAGCAAAAGTAAAAAAATAAGAAAGATAAAAGTTCAAATGATAACAATGTTGTAGCAGTAAATTCAGATAGTGATTTAATTATTTTGATTTGTACACATGGTGATTGTAATCATGTTAGTGATCTGAACATTGAGTGGATAATTGACATAACGGTTGCATATCATTGTGTTCTTAAGAGAAAATTATTTACAACTTACAAAGCAAGAAACTTTGGTTACACCAATATGAAAAATAAGAGTGTGTCATAGATTGTTAGGAATAGTGATATTATTGTACAAACTAGTATGAGTTGCATGTTGACTTTGAGAGATGTTAGATATATTTTGAATATGATAATGAACTTACTTGCTATTAATGTCCTTGATAAAGAAGGATATGAGAATCGACAAAAGAATGAACAATGAAAGTTTCTTAAAAGATCTATGGTAGTTACAATGAGAAAATTATGTTATACAATGTACATGATATGGATGTAATTAACTGGCGATCAGATAAATGCTGTTGAGGATGATGCTTTAGCAAACTTGTGGCAAAAGAGGCTGGCACACATAAGCGAGAAAGGGTTATAACTTCGACAAGGTAGTCTTTCATTCTTTTGACCAAAGATATGTTTCTCGATTTATATGATGATTGTTTATTTGGTAAGCATCGTAGAGTTTCTTTTTATAAAAATTCTCAAAAAAAAGAAAATAGATTGAAATTAATTTATTCTAATGTATGTGGTCCTATTGAGGGTGATTCATTAGGTCGTAGCATGTATTTTATTACTTTTATTGATGATACTTCACATAAAACTTAAGTGTATATATTGAAAAATAAAAGTCAGGTATTGTAATATTTTTAAAAATTTCATGTCATTGTGGAAAGGATGATAGAGCTGCCTTTGAAATGTATTCAAACTGATAATAGTAAGGAATACACATCTAAATATTTTGAATAGTATTATTCAAAGCATAGAATCAGACATGAGATTATAGAACCTCAAAACATCGCTGCATAACAGTGTAGCTGAAAAGATAAACTGCACAATTATGGAAAAAGTCATATGCATGTTAAAGATAACAAAGTTACCAAAGCCATTTTAGGGTGAAATACTCAACACAGTTGTTATTTGCTTAACAGATAACCATCAATTCCTTTAGACGTTGACATTTCAAAAAAAGTATGGATAGGAAAAGATGTTTTATACTTTCACTTACAAGTTTTTGGGTTTAAAGCATTTATGCATGTATTAAAAAAGTAAAGGTCAAAACTTGACTGTAAAGTCACATAGTGTGTATTTGTAAGATATGGTGATGAAAAATTTTGTTATAGGGTATAGGATTCAGTGAAGAAAAAGACAGTTAAAAGTAGAGATGTGGTATTTCATGAAAAAAAAATCATAACAGACCTTGAGAAAAATGAAAAGACTACACGAGTTATGTTGAGTGTGATGTTTTAACATCAATAGGGATTCCACAAAAAAGAGTCATAATTGGTGGAAATGAGTAAAAAATAGAACTTGGGGATTTGAATGAGCTAGCCACAGTTAGTGATGAACCAAATGTAATCAATTTTGTGTAAGGTGAGTAACCCTTTCCACCAGAAAATGTTACGTAAATGGAGCTACTTTTGACATCAAATGGTGTAAAGTTTTAATTTAAGAGATCTACTAGACAGTACATGCCATCTATCAGGTATTCAAGTTCATATTTTATTTTAGTTACTAGTAACAGGAAGCCAGAGACCTTCCAAAAAGTGCATATTACTTTAGATAGAAAGCATTGGTTAAAAGTAATAAAAGAAAAGATGGAGTCATTGCAAAAAAATGATACATGTGATCTTGTTAAACTTTCAAAAGAGAGAAGGCCGTTGAAAAATAAATGGGTGTTCAAGTTGAAAATAGATGGTAATAAACTAGTGAGGTACAAAGCTCAATTGATGGTAAAAGATTTTTCTAAAAAATTAGGAATCAATTTTGATAAAATCTTTTCTCTAGTTGTGAAGATAAGTTTCATTCGAGTGGTATTGGGATTAGTAGCTAGTTTAAATCTTAAGCTTAAGTAACTTGAAGTCAAGACTGTATTCTTGTATGGTAACTTGCAGAAAGACATTTATATGAATCAACTTGAGAGTTTTAAAGTGAAAAAGAAAGAGCACTTAGTTTGCAAATTAAAGAAAAGATTGTATGGCTTGAAACAAGCTCTGCGATAATGGTACAAAAAGTTTGATTCTTTTATGGTGAGCCATAGCTATAAAAGAATGACAATGAATCCCTGTGTATATGTCAAAAAAAATTTTGATGGTAACTTCATTATTCTCTTATTATATCTTAGTGATATCTTGATTGTAGAATAAGATGCTAGTATGATTTACAGGTTAAAAAAATAATTTTCTAAGTATTTTGACATGCATGATTTAGATCCAACAAAGCAAATTCTTAATATGGACATTATCTGGGATAGAAGAGCTAAAAAACTATGGTTATCACAAAAAAAATATGTTAAACGGGTGCTTAGTAGATTCAATATGCAACATACTAAATTAGTTAGCAGTTCACTTGCCAACCATTTTCATCTAAGTAAAAAATCTTGTCCGATGACTAAGAAAGAGCAACTAGCTATATCTAGTATTTCTTATTCTTCTACAATCGGTTCTTTGAGGTATCTTATGGTTTACACAAAGCCTGACATTGCTCATACAATTGGTGTAATGAACAGATTTCTTTTTAATTCTAGAAAGGTTTACTGGGAAGCAGTGAAATAGATTTTCATATATTTGAGGGGCACTTCAAAAATGTGCTTGAGTTATGGAGTTTCACAACCAGTTTTAAAAAGATTTACTAATGTAGACATGATAAGTGATCTTGATGGTAGAAAATCTACTTCAGGGTATTTATTTACTTTTGCAGGAAGAGTTGTGTCTTAACAGTCTAAGTTATAGAAGTATGTTACTTTGTCAACTACAGAGGTTGAGTATATTGCAGCAATCAAATCAGGTAAAGAAATGCTTTCGATGAAATGTTTTCTTCTTGAATTAGAGTTGAATAAAAAAAAGTAAGTGGTATTCTATGATAACTAAAGTGCTTTAGATTTAAGTAAGAATGTTATGTACCATGCTAAAACAAAGCACATTGATGTTAGATATCACTAGTTACATTCAATGATTGAGAAACAGTAGATACTATTGAAAAAAATTCATACTGATGAGAATATAGCAGATATGTTGACTAAGATACTTTCTAGGAAGAAGCTTGAGCTCTGCAATAACTTGGCCAGAATGAGTTCTTTGGCCAAGGTAAATTCTAAATGAAACTGCTATGGTGATGAATCTCATCCTAATGGAGCTGGAAGGGGAGATTGTTATAAAAATAGGGTTCTGTTTAATGTAATTAGGTTTGGACTAATCAAATGTCATAAGCCTTGGTTTTTCTTTTTACACAAAGCCCTAACTACTTAATAAAAAGAGGTATGGTTGCTTTAAGGTGAAAACAATAGAAGGTGGTGCTGAAAACCAAGAAAAGAAAAGGGAAAAAATAAGCCAAAAAAATAGAGAGACAAAGAAAAAGAGAAAGTTGGTTGAACAAAAATCGATTCATGGTCCGATTGAGCTGAAACTTTGTCGGTAAATATATGATTTACAGCTCTACATTCTGAAAGGTGAAGATCGAGTTTAAGGCTCTCTAGAAACAAATCCAAGGTGTATTTGTTGAGTCACCTATTTAGTGAGATTTCACCAATTATCTCTCTAGTTGTTGATTAGCTCTAGTTTTAGCTAGAGAAGAACTTTACATATCTATTATTTGATAATGGATATTTTTTTTTTGTGGTTAATGATTTTTCTCTCTACACTGAAGGATTTTTCACTTAAATCTTTGTGTATTTTATTTTTCTTATGTTATTGATTGTTAATTGCTATTTATTACCGTAGATTTATTATGATATATTGTTTCTACATTATTGTGTTTATTGCTTCAAGCCCAACAAAAGCTAAACCCCAATCGCGACATACAATAAAATCCCAAGGGCATTGAATTTTGTGGGAACTTGTAGGCCACTACCGTACGTGAAAGAGAAAAGAGAGATTGTTTATTGAAGAAGACATTAATTTTTATATATAGACTTGGAAGACAATGTAAACCTAAACAGAAACAAATAGAGTAAGAAGTTTTTAGTTGAGAGAGTGGCGAAGGGGTAGTAGATTCTAATACTCTAATGCAGAAAATCACATGCATCACATGCTCCATTACATAGCCAAGGAAGCTCAAAGTCTCCTTGTCTTCCATGATTTTCTGTATCCTAGACATAAATTAAAGGGACTTGAGAAGGACGAGTTCCACCCGAAAAACAGCATATCTTCACTTATAAGCTTTCACTTGATGCCATTCTCGACTGCTTGTAAATCTTGAAACCAAAAGTCTTGTACGTGAATGTTTCTTTAGTGGCGTCAACGTTTCTCCGAGATGTCACAAGGCGTTCTAACATAATCAGCCCAGCAGATAGAGCCTAGATGTTACAGAACAATCGAGTGGTAGTGACAATAATTTCATCATCCTCGGGAAGGGATGGTGGATGTAAACAAACCGTAACCGTCCCACTGCCTACCGGAGAATATAATTGTTCTTTATGAAATAAGTGCTGTATACGATAATTTTGAGGTGGGCATGACTCGTGAGTTCAGTCGAAAGTCCAAACTATGGGTCGGAGGAATATAGACCCAATTAGGATTGGGCTGGCTAAAGCACCAAAGCTTCGGCTCAACTTGAACAAATTTTATGACTGCAAATCTTGGATTTAACTATTTTTACATTATATATATATATAGATAAGCAATTTTTATATTAACTTCTAATAAAGAAAATTTTAAATTTTAAACAAAATTTGAGATTTAATGCAAAAAATTCACCAACTTTTGTATTAAAAAAAAGTGAATTTTACAAGCTTCCTTTATACTAAAAAAATAAAAATATTACAATCAAATTTACATGCGATGTGGCAAATAAATTTGACAGGGGTAGTCTCTATATAATGTAAACTCAAATACTTTGACTTTACATATTTAAGCGTAATGAGGGATCATTTGCGTGCAATTTACAGTTAATTAATTCCCCCCATTCTCATGCAATTATTTCAAACTTCAACCCTCATTTTTCTTCCCACATGTCTACAGAAAAAGAAAGATGTGTGGGTGTTTGCAGTGGAAAATGACAGTGCACAGCTTATACTGACAAAATCCTCGTCATCTCTACCTCTCATTTTTAGATTTTTTCATCTATGATTGGGAGAGACAAAGTCTCCAATATATCTTTACAATACATGACAAAAACAAACCCGTCACCTTTGATTAGGCTGTCTATAGCTGTAGCGTAGGAAGGACGGATCCTATTTATATTGACCCTCTGCTGATAATTCCCATCCAAAACCACACAGGTTAGCGTAAAACAAAACATTACCCACTTTAGTTTCTCAAGTTTATTTCTTCATGTAGGGTCCCGTGCTATTAAAACATTAGATTTGAAAAATATCACCTTTATTTCGAGCCCATATATATTTTGCTGAACGACAATCTCTGATACAGTATCCCTTAGTTTATTTGTCATACAATGCCTGATTCAAAAGACTCAGCCTCCTCAGTCAAGGCCCCTACGGATCCCTACAGTACTCTTAATTCAGAAAGGCGGTCAAGGGCCTTGGTTCTTTTCTTATCCTTAATGCTTCCTGTGATTGCAGCTATAGTTGTCTACCACCTTGACTCGTTCGACGCGGCTCCTATGCCCCTCCACGAGTTGAGTCAGCCCCCCGAGCCGGCCTTGCTGCGTAACGATCGCATGCTACTAGGGGCAGAGTTATTGGGCGTGGGGAAGTTTCAGGGGCCGGAAGATATTGTGTATGATTCAAGGTCAGAGGTCATCTACACGGGCTCTGGAGATGGATGGATCAAGCGAGTCTGGTTGAATGAGTCCGCCAGTGACACGGTGGTTGAGAACTGGGTCAGGACCGGGGGTAGACCGCTCGGCCTCGCTCTAGGACTCAACACTGAAGTCATCGTTGCCGACGCTTATAAGGTGGGCCTGTTTTACTAATATACATTGTTAATTACTTAACCACACACCCCCCCCCCCCCCCCTAAAAAAAAAAAAGAAATTAAAATATTGTTCATAGACTGCGGGCACTGTGATTAACTGTGTATAGAGTAATATTTTGGTAAACTCTGTCAATATTATTAGGTAATTGTATGGACCTAAAAAAATAAAATAATAAAGCGATTGATTTTTTAAAAGTTTTAATTTATTTTTAATCCTCATATTTTTATTTACTTAATTTATATGAAAAAAAATTTTGTGCATACATTTTTTTGAAACTCACAATCTTCAAAAATCTGTCTCCCTTGTATAGCTCACAAATGACCAAAAAAAGTGATTAATCTTGGTTATATGTATTCTTGGAATTGATTATTATTGTAACATGTGAGATGGTTGAGTCGCACTAGTATTTAATATTTTTTTATTTGTATTAGTAATCTTGTATTAGTTTAATCAGCTACAAGAATCAATGCAGGCATGGTTATCATTTTCATTTTTACATTAACGTCCATCTCAATTACTATCACATATATAAATAATACTAGTAGTAATAAATTCCATAACTGATAATATATTGTTTGATTAAAAAATCTGCAAGGTCAGATAATAGAGTATACTAGCTATGGTAATAGTACTAATCTAAATAATATTTTAGATATGTACTCTTGCCTAGAAAATAATGTTCGTTAATTTATTGGAGTTGTCAATGATCACATTTTGGGGTAATATGTATGATTATGTGTTATCAACATAGGGGCTATTAAATATAAGTAGAGATGGTGCTATAGAGCTGCTAGCTGATGGAGCCGAAGATTTGAAATTCAAGTTAACGGATGATGTTGATGTAGCAGAGGATGGCATGATCTATTTCACAGATGCTTCCCATAAGTATAGCTTAAACGAAGTAAGACAGGACTTGTTTGAGGGCAGGCCTTATGGTCGACTTATAAGCTTTGATCCCGTCTCCAAACGAACCGAAGTGCTGTTAAGTGATCTCTACTTTGCTAATGGAATTGCAGTGTCACCTGATCAAGATTATCTAGTATTTTGTGAAACCACCATGTATGTCTTTAATTGGTTGCTTACACCCTATGTTTAATTAATTGGAAACTAAATGCTTATCTCCTATTTTTATCAGTTTAACCTAATTAATTCAGTGCATGCTTTATTTTTTGGCTAATAATAAAGAGTTGTATATATTTTCGCAGGAGGAGGTGCAGAAAGTATTACATCAAGGGCATAAAAAAAGGAAATGTGGAAAAATTTATGGATAACTTACCAGGGATGCCTGATAATATTAGATATGATGGAGAAGGCCATTACTGGATTGCATTGGGCACGGTAACACTGCCAACTTTATACTCTCCTATTATTGAACAACAAATACTAATAATGGATGCTCTAGCCTATAATGAACGAAGCATTAATTATTCATCTCTTTTCAATATCACTGTATCTTTTTTAAGCAATGGTACTTGATGATGAAATAATGTTTAAATTATAACTAACCTAAATTATGGTTTAGAATGTAATAAATAATTGTAGCCTGATGATTAGTGGCAGCTGGTAGTTGATATATATGTAGTTAATTAATTGTGGTGCATTTGGTGGCAGGAAAATACACTGTTCTGGGATTTAGCATTCAAATATCCACTGGTTCGAAAGACAGCGGCAATTATTGAAAGGTTGACTGGGCGGCGAGTGAGCACGGAGAAAAATGGTGGAGTGTTGGCCGTGGACATGGATGGAAAACCAGTTGCACAATATCAGGACGTTGAATTAAATTTGGTTTCAACTGGAATCAAGATAAAGAACTATCTATACTGCGGTTCCGTGTTTTACCCCTATATTATCCGCCTCAATCTGGATCAACATGCAGCGCAAGCGAGGTCTTGACAATCCACTATTGAGCTATTCTAGAGGATGGGGTACCGCTTTCTTTTCTTCCTAAAGATCGAGTCACGTCTCAATGGTTGGTAGAGTATTAATATATGGGGCTTTGTATTTCCATTTCTCCAGCTACAGGTGTCATCCCAACATGTATAAAGTTGTTCTAGTGATATATCAACAATTAAGACGGCCACCCAAATATATATTATCTGGCCACATGTACACTCATGCCTGAATAAAAGTAGGAGTAATATTGACGAATGATTTGAAATTGATGATTACGCGTGGTTTATTATTTTTCTTTCAAGTAGTATAATTAACAAGGGGTCGGCCGGCCATCAATTTTTTGATCGGCAACTCATCATGGTCATTGGACAGATGAAGAAAATACCCTAATCAAGTAAAAACATTTGTTAACATAACTCAGGAAAATATTCTTTAACAAAAAAATCTCCCTATCACAATCTTAATTAGGGTTAGGGGTTGTGTAACTTTGAGTGTAGCCTGTTTCTTTCTTTTCTTCTAGTTTATTGACTAAAGCATCATTCAAATCGATCAAAAAATGAAAATATGCCAGAACTGCTACTCACCAACATTTCATTGTTTCCAATTGCCATGACTAATTGAATATATTTGGATACTATTAGCTATAGTAAATAAAACGTTTTGTTCAATTGTTGAATTGATTAGATGGCAACACAAGACTTGATTAAATAACTATGAAAAGCTAGGATAACGATATTTCAAACCAATAATTATGTGCTTTATTAATAAAATATTAAAATATTAATTTGTTTTTGTTAAAATTTAATCCTTTCATGTAAATTAAAAATTGACAAACATACAACTTGGGTACCAAATTAAATTAATAGCATCTAATGGATAGCATTAAATATAGGACATCGAGGCTCAGTATGGCCCTTGGGAATGTAATTGGTTTCAATATTAAACATAATATTTATGTTTGAAGTATATGTAATACTCCAATTTCATATCAAGAAATTTTGAAGATTTATTATGATATTTAAGTTAAGGTTTAAGCTTAAATTTGTGAGATATTTTTTGTAAGATAAAATCGTAAGAACTTTTAATCAAAACAGATAATACTTCTCAAGTTAGTTATAGGTCTCCACAAATGATATTAAAGCAATCACTAATCGAACAGGAGCTAAGTGCTACATGGTGAGAGTCACCTCTAAAATCGTAACATTTTGTGTGATTATGTGATCTGTGTGTACTTTACGTTGGGCATGCTCAACGTTTGATATAATTCAGTGGATTCGAGTACTTTGTATTAAACTTGACAAGGACGTCAAGCTTTAATGAAGAAAGTTTGTAACACCCTAATCCCATATCGGGAGACTTTTGGAATCTGTTATAATATTTAAGTTGAAATTTAAACCCAAATTTGTGAGATGCATTTTATAGAACAAAATCATAAGACCTTCGGGTCAAAGTGAACAATATCTCATATATTAAATTCGGATCTCTACAAATGGTATCAGGCCATGTTCATGATTCTAGAGATTTTGGATTACTTTGTTCGATTGATACGAAGATATTTGTTTTGAAAATTTGTTTTAAGGAAAAAATTTAGATTTGTTTGATAAGGAGTGTTGATGGTTGTAAATGAAATGATTTTAATTTGAATTTTGGTGAAAATGATATCCTAAGCTCAACGATTGTTGTGGAGAACAGTTTTGATCTTTTAAAATTTTGTAAGTTTAAGATAAATTAGATTTTCAATCCATAGAGATTTTGTTGTTTTATGATTTTTGTTAATCATAGATTTCCTAATACGATTGATTTTTAAACATCAGCTTTGGAATTTGTAATGAAGAGAAAGTTCGGTGAATTTGATTATGAGTAATGATAAGTTGTAAGTAATTTTTGTGTGAATTTGATAAAATAGTTACCTTAAGCTTAAGTTGATAGTGAATAACGATTTTTTTTTCTCTTTAGATATTATTAGAGATTTTGATTTAGTTTGATATACGTTGCCATGCATGCTTATGAGATTCGTCTCATGAGTATGCAGCATTATTACGATCTAAATCTTTGGGTTTGGAGCGGGATAAATTAGTGGTATCAAAACGATCACCAGCGGATATGAGCTAAGTGCTACACTGTGAGATCTACCTCTAGAATCCTATGGGAGCTAAGTGCAACACAGTGAGAGCCACCTCTAAAATCTCAACATCTGGTGTGATCCTATAATCTATGTGTGCTTAGTGTTAGGCTTAAAGAAGACATTAAACTTTAATGAGAAGCGTTTGTAACACTCCAATCCCACATCGAGAGATTTTGAGAATTTGCTATAATATTTAAGTTGAGGTTTAAAACTAAACTTTTGAGGTGTCTTCTGTGGGATAAAACTATAAGACCTTTGGATCAAAATGGATAATACCTCACAGCTAAAGTGTTATACTTCACAGTATATTAGCAAAACATTTGCATTGTCACGAGTTAATTTTTTTTTTATTTTGTTATATATATTTAATTGATTTTTTATTATAAAATTTATTTAATTTAAAATTAAAAATGATGAAAGGTAACAAAAAATGAGAATTAAATTAAAACAAATTTTAATATAATTTTTTTTGAAAAAAATTTAAAAAAAAAAGATGAAGTAGGAAAAAGTTTAAAAAGAAAAAAAGAACAATTTTGATAGAAGAGAGTTTCACACAAGAAATTTTTTAAAAAATATATTTTTAAATTATTGAATATAATAAAAAAAGAAAAAAAATCAAGGGCTTGGTATGTTATCATATCACAGTACCTTTTTCTTTCTAACATGTTATGGCAGTTCCAATATTTTCTAGTGTGAGACTATGGGTGGCTAATGATCTATTAATTGTTTAACTTTCGTTTCGTTTGAAACTTGTGTATTTACCTTCATTTTTTTTCCAAGTTGAGATAGAGCTTGTATATTTACCTAAATCTAAAATTTAACCTGGAAAAATATTGTTGACAGGTGGAAAGACGTTATCATGATTTTGCTATTGATTGCCTTGGCAATTTCTGTAATATATTACTTTTTCTTCTATTTTTTCTTAGATAACTTTGGTTATTTTTACTTGTTTTCAGCATCGAATTTCAGATTTTAATGATTAGTTTCATGTTGTCCACAATGAGCATTGTTCTAATATAGGAACCTTTATTTTTCATATAGCTATCTTGTTCTAACAAATTAAAGTACTACTTATGAACTTGTTAGATGTAGGCATATCCCATATCTAAGGTTAGTGGGTGCTTTTCTTCTTTTCATACTATTTTGCATCATGCAAATTATGCATTTAATTCATCCTAAAGGTACAGTATCATGTCATTATGTATATCAATGGAATTGTTAACTTTAGATCAAAAGACTATCTTGATTTGATTTTAATATGTTACATTTCATTAGTTACTTGTTGGTATGAAGAGAAAGTAAAGCATTGATGAGAGAAAATCAAGAAGGTAAATCTATAGTATGAAGCAATAGTCATGTGATACTGAATTTTTAATCTTGACAAGTAAAGTTCAAATTTTGTTAATCTCAACTATTAAAAAAAAAATTCATGGTATGAATCTCAACTCAGGACTTTGTCTTCAGCACAGATTAACTATTTTTATAAATGATTAACCATGTGTTGACATCTTACATAGTTGCCATTTTTTATATATAGAGGGATTCTTGAGCGAGTTTATCCTTTTAGTAAAGGAGTTTGTAGTAATTTATATGACTTATGTTGTGTTTGAAGCCGCATATATAGTTTGGAATCTTTGCCTTTAGTCCAATAACTTGAAAAAAAGTTAAGGCCTTATACTTGCTTAGATGTTTTAACCTACCGTTGCTGCTGATATTGTAAGACAATGTATCATTAACTATAATATGATTTTTTACACAAAAAATTTTAATGTGAGGTTGTGTAGAAACACTAGTGTGTAGCCAAATTGTTGGAATTACTAGATATCATTTGCTAAAAGTCGAGATGCTTGTTAAGAATAGATTTGTACTGGTGATAAGTTGTGATTCTTTTGTTTCGCTATGTTGAAAATTTTGGAAATTTTGTTAACTAGATTTAAATTGTCTCCTATATGCATTTGGTTTAATATAATTGAAGAGAAGATGTTAGTCATCCCTATGTATCTAAAAGCATCAAACACCATGCAACTGCCATTTGAATTCGAACCATCTCAATGCATTCTTTGGAATTTTCAAAACCTATTGTTTAGATGTTGAATTTAAGCTTCGATAATTAGGTACATTTCTATCACACAGCATGTGCTCTCTTTGAGGGAGAAGTTCGTCAAAAAGTGTAAATGCTTTATTCTGCTTGCTGATCTATATATAAGTATGTATATATTGATGACTTGAAAAATGAAAAACAATATTATTTCTAGGGTTGTAAAATACATATATATATATATAAATGTATAAATGGGTTTAAAGTTCACAAGATATATCCAAAAATAAAGTCCAACCTTATAAGTCAACTAAATATAATATACATTTTAACAACCCCTCAAACTGAAATGCTTTAAAATGAAACATTTGGAGTTTGGAAACTAAATAACAAAAATGTGAACTTGAAATAAACTTTGTAAAAGGATCCATCACTTATGATTCAGAAGAAATCTATGGTAGCATAATAGTGCCTTTGCATATCTCCTATTTGATAAAATGACAATCTATTTCAATACGTTTTATCTGTTCATGCAAAATATCATTGTGAACAATTTGAATTACACTCTTGCTATCATAAAAAAGTAAAATAGGAGTAGGCGTGTCAACACCTAAATCTATAAGTAACCGATACAACCATATAATTTCTACTATAGTGTCTGATAAAGCTCTATACTCTACTTCAGTACTTAAATGCACCATAACTTTTTATTTTTTTCTTTTTCAAGATATCAAAGAATCACTCAAAAAAAAAAAAAAAACACAATAACCATCACCAGCCCAATTATAATCAGAAAAAGTACAAAGTTGAAGTTTAGAAGTTGATAAGAATAGCAAACCTATATGTAGCATTCCTTGCAAATATCCCAATATCCTAAGAACTGCAGCAAAGTAAATTGTCCAAAGTGCTATCATAAATTGGCTGTGACACCCCAATCTCATATTAAGAGATTATGTGGATCTATTATGATATATAAATTAAGACTTAATTTCAAACCTGTGAGGCATCTTTTATGAGACAAAATCATGAGATCTTTGAGTCAAAGTGGATAATACCTCATAGGTTGGGTATAGGTCTCCATAGATGGTATTAGAGCGATCACCAGTCGGATGAAAACTAAGTGTTACGCTATGAGAGCTACCTCTAAAATCTTGTAAAAGCTAAATGCTACACAATAAGAATCATCTCTAGAATCTCAACGTTTGGTATGATCTTGTAATCTATATGTGTTTTGTATTAGGCTTGATAGGGACGTTAAGCTTTAATATGGAGAGTTTATAACACCATAATCCAATATTAAGAGATTCTGTGAATCTGTTATGATATATAAGTTAAGACTTAATCTCAAATCCGTGAGGACCTTTTGTAAGATAAAACTGTGAGACTTTAATCAAAGTAGATAATATCTTGCAGGTAGGGTATGGGTTTTTATATTTACTTACAACTTAAACTGCATGATTAATATCCGGTCTTGTAACTGTTAAATATATAAGACTACGAACCAACTATCTATACAAAGTAGTATCATTGAAAAGTTCTCCATTAATAGCTTTCATTTTGACATTAGTTTCAAGAGGAGTATCAACAGTTTTATTATCAAATAAGCTACCTTTAGAAATAAGATCAGAAGCATATTTCACTTGAGACAAGACATATCCATGAGAGGAAAAATCAACTTCAATTCCTAGAAAATATTGTAATGGACAAAGATTATTCATTTCAAAGGTTTTTCTGAAACGATTTTTTATATTCTGAATACCAAGGTTATCATTTCTAATTATCATCATATCATCAACATAAAGATACAAAAATACAATACCTCTTTCAGATTAATGAATAAATAATGCTAAATCATAAGGACTATACAAAAATCCAAAGTCAAGTATAGTAATACTGAATTTCTCAAACCAAGCACACAGTGCTTGCTAAAAATCATATAAAGCTTGTCAAAGCTTGCACACTTGATTAGTTTGGCAAGACAATCCAGGAAGAGGTTTCATATAAACTTCTTCATGAATATCTCTATTCAAGAAAGCATTTTTTACATTCATTTGTGATAAAGCCCATCATCAAATAGAAGTAATAACTACAAGAGTTCAAATAAAAGTCATTCGAGCTACAAGAGCAAAGGTTTCTTCAAAGTCAATACCATATTCTTGTGTAAATCCTTTTGCAACCAACCTAGCTTTATATCTCTCGATATACCCATTTGATATAGTTTTTTCCTTGTACACTCATTTACAATCTATTACAAATTTTTTAAAAAATAAATCAATAAGATCCCAAGTATGAGTTTTCTCTAAGGCATCTAATTCTTCTTTCATAGCTACTTGCCAAAAAGGATTAGAACTTACTTCACGATAAGATTTAGGTTCATAAACAGAAAGAACAATATATAAGAAACAATGAAAATAATGATAATGTTTTGAAAGAATTCGCTCACATGTTGAACATCTAAGTTCTGGGATAGACAGCTCTGACGAATTGAACAATGGTGGTGCATGATTGCTTATGGTAGAGTCAATGATGGGACAAGCTTCATTTAGATGAATCTATTGAGGAGTTGAAGAACTTTGGGACACATGAAAAGATTAATTAAAGTCAATTAAATTAACAAAATGATAAAAAAAGATAAAAAAAAAAAAAAACTCATAAGAATCATTGGTAGATTTTTTAAAACAAAGCAATGAACACATCAAAATATTTTTCAAAAAAGTAACATGCCGAGAAACACGAAGTTTTTGCACAATATGGTCATAGTAATGATATCTTTTTTGTCCAATACCATACCCTAAAAACACATAAATGGTAATTTTTTGAGGTAATTTATTACACTGAACTTTAGGAAGTGAAACAAAACATGTAGAACTAAAAATACAAAGCTCAGAATAATTTAAAGTATTGTTATACAAGCGTTCAAAAAGAGAAATTCCACCAATGATAAAAGAAGGAATACGATTAATAACAAAATTGAAATAAGTGCAGCTTCCCCCCAAAATTTTTTAAGAACCAATAAGTGTAGTTTGTTCCATCTAATTTCACTGTAATAGGCTGTGATGATTTTGAAAGAGCCATGAAAGAAAAATAATTCAAAGCCAATACATTGATCAACCCGTAACAAGCCAATAAATTGATCAATTCATAACAAGTGAACCAAACAAGCCAATTACATGGGTAAATAATCCAAAACCAATAAAGTATTTAGTCAACTTGTAGCCAATGAATAAAAGTAAAAAAAGACAAAGGCAATTTCAATTTCACCAAACCCAAACTGAAACAAAAAGAAATAATAATCATCGAAGCTCTGATATAATGATGACTTGAAGAATGAAAAACAATATTATTTTTAGAGTTGTAAAACACACACATATATATATATATATACAAATGTATAAATGAGTTTAAAGCCCACAAAATATATCCAAAAAATAAAACCCAATTTTATAAGTCAACTAAATATAATATACATTCTAACATATATATCTTTTTTAGGCTTACCTTCTTGAGGTTTAAATAAGCTCCGTTTAAAACCAGATTCAGTCACAACACGAATCCCAGCCGCAACGCCCATATCCAAGGTCCCGAGGCCCCAGTTGAGCCACCACATTCCACCATACTTTCGTGGGTTCTTAATCTTTTCCCGCATAAAACATGGATATACGAATGTGCCAGACCAAATACATTTCCAGAGAATGGACCGACGACTGCCACGAAGGAAGAGACAATTCCGAATATAGTCTGGAATATACCCCGTTGATGACATGGCAGTTGGTGAGAGTAATTATATTAATGATCAATATCAAAGAAAAGAACATAAGATGGAGAACTTCGTAGAGAAGAAAAGCGAGGGTGTTTCTTTGGAACTGAGCGGTGTTTCATTAGAATTGTCTCTTTCAGGGGATTATATTTGGGAAGCCAAAGAAAAGAGTCCTGCAACTGAAAAAGGGCAGAAGAGTTTCGAAGCCAGTGAATTTAGCAATCAATATCAAAGGGAAGAATATAATCTGAACAACCTCCTGAAGCCGAAGGTTGGAGGTCCTTCTTTGCAACTGAACATGGGTTTCGATGACGCTTGCTGTTCCAAGAAGAGAGAAAGAACGGAGAATCCTAGCAGTTTAAGAAAAGTTTCGTCCTGCAGAAACAAGAGATCTAAAATTGAGAGAGAAGAAAGTTGTAAGGCCGTTGTGACTGAATTGAGGCCTGGCCATGATACTTGGTGCATTAAAAAGCAGCTTTTTGAAAGTGACCTCGGCAACATGTCTAGGCTCTTGTTGGCATCGAAGGTCGTAGAATCTCATATTTTTCCCTTCTGGAATGCTGATCAACTTACGAAAGCTAAGGAAGGGTTGCCAGTTTCTGTGTGGGATTGTGATACAAAGACTGAACATGAGATGATTTTCAGGCAATGGAACAATGGGGCCAATGTGCTCATCAAGAATTGGATCAAGGACTTTGTGAAGAGGAGGGAACTGAAGCTTGGTGACGAAATTGGCCTTTACTGGGACGGTTGCAGTTCAAGATTCAAATTTTCTGTTCTTAACCAACCTGCAAGGCATTAACTTCTTCAAGTTTTTTTTTTTTTTTTGGCAATGGTGATACAGTTTATTGATTTAATATAATCAACTCTGAGTTGAGTGTAGTTGAAACTTAGAAAGTTTGGCAATGGACATCCTCATTTATCTGTTAAACTTCAATCGTTTTGGTTATTTGTGCTTATTTTCTATTAGCTGGTGATCATTATGTCTATCTTGTTTTCCAAGCAATATTAGCAATAATAATTACTAGTAAAAAGTTTATATTTGATGGGTTAAAAGAATACTCAGATTTTCCCCTTTGCATTCCCAAAACTCCATTGCAAAAATTGTCCACGGCAAAGCAAGTTAACTCATTGTTAATCAAATTATGTACTGAATACTGATTACATAATATAGAGTATGCAAATTAATGATATAGTTAAAGTATGCAATTGAAACCATCAAGCTTGTGCCTACAGGGAAAGATATAAAAGACCTCCGATTTATGTCCTAATTTTATGATTCTAGAAGCAATGACATAATAGAACACTGACAATCTTGTTGGAAAGAGCCAGTAAGATGTACTTAGTAAAACAATTATTATTTCTGTTTTTAGATGAGTTTTTCTAAACTGGTGGTAAGATCGTCTGCTTAATATAAACCAAGTGAGGCCTGAAATCATTGACATTGACTATAACGAGAAACTATAGCTCGTGCATCACAAGGAATTGAAAGAAGCAAGGTATATTTGGTATTTACATTTTTGTTATTTTCTTTCAGAATGCAACTCAATGTGCTGCACCAGCAATTTCACAAGTAAAAAACTGCACCCTAAATACTATTAATATAGCTATTTGGGATGCTAATTTTGAATCATAGGTAGAGCACAAATAACAAATTAAAAGAATAAAGTGCCATTACAATTCAACACGGTTCTTGTACAATTCTTTTAAAAAATCTGGTTCTTGAACATGGATCAATCCTTTAAAATGCAGATGCCATGCATGAACAATGAGGTGTACAATAGTGTCTTCAAGGCGTGAGGATATTAAGTAAGGACACTCTATTTCGGATTAGGCATCTAAACAGGCAATCTAAGCCTGCCTCGAGACCTTTGACGCTAGCAGACAGTGTCTCTAATCTCCTTAGTTCAGTCTGTGCATCAATCTTAGCATCATTTTTCGGGACTTGTCCATGGAGTGTATACAAGGTAAAGTCCACAATCCCCGCCGCATTGAAAGGCTTCTCCCTTCTCTTGGCTGCAGCTACTGGTATCAATTTGAAATCAAAGACCAACGTTTTCATTACTGGCATTGAAAGAAATAGCATCAGTGAAACATGAAAATTGTGATGGCTTTGGATTCTCTCAGTGCTTTTACCACCATCGATAGATGGCAATCTACATCAAAGAGAGGAAAGGCGCCATTATTGCTGCATTCCAATCTCTTCAGTGCTCTTAAGGCTTTTAGTAAATTTTTTTTCAATTTCTTTCTAAAGCTGATGTCAGCAAGGATATTGCTTCCAATGCTTGAATCTGCGCCCCTACAACGTAAAGCTGACTGATGGTCTTGTACTTGCTCCTCCATCATCGTAATTAGGTCTCTTGCGGTACCACATGCATCCAGCAATCCAACCGAGTCATCAAGTGCCTCCTCTACTAGTTTTACATTATTTTGCTGATGGCGAAGGAATTCTTGAGTGAGCGGAGACTGAAGGATTTCCTCAATGTTGTTATACAACTTTGCAAGCCTAGTGAAACCTGTACAAATTGTCTCACCACCAGCGTGAATTGTTCGTGAAGCTGTACAAATTACGCCGCAACCTGGATGGCAAGCTAATGGATCTGACTGGAACGTTCACCCCATGAATTACAGACGAGCCTGCCATATTTACGCAGAAAAAGCGCTCAAAAGACTAAATTCGAAAGTCGATATATGCTCAGCCATTCATAATTCTTCTATCTCTTTATAATAAGAAAGAAAATTCAGGCCAAAGCCCAATCATTGGCGATACGATGGTGATGGAATTGAAAGATCCTTGTAGCATATTTAGCCAGCTACCTGCAATCGTTTATCATTCTTTAATGTTAGGTTCAAGAGATGAACAATATGAATAGGTAAGATTAATTTTGTTTATGATCCTCTAATTGTAAACAACCGGTACATGCCGTGCATCTGCTGCCCTGTCTCCCCAATCATTAGTGCGATGCCTTGTTCCCTACCAGTGTTTATTAAAGTCATTAATTAAAATTAGTTTATAAGACATTCAAGGCTGGCAATTCATGATTGCCTAAAATTTAGAACCAAAGATATAAGGTCAATCGACCAACGGTAGCGGAAAAAATATTAGAACAAGAAGAAGTACGAAGTGGGATCTGATTTTGCACAAAGCTAGACCCCAAGGCAAAGAATCTAAAGCGGCCGTTTATATATAGACTTGGAAGACAATGTAAACCTAAACAGAAACAAATAGAGTAAGAAGTTTTTGGTTGAGAGAGGGGCGAAGGGCCAGTAGATTCTAATACTCTAATGCAGAAAATCACATGCATCACATGCTCCATTACATAGCCAAGGAAGTTCAGAGTCTACTTGTCTTCCATGATTTTCTGTATCCTAGACATAAATTAATGGGACATTGAGAAGGACAGCATATCTTCACTTATAAGCTTTCACTTTGATACCATTCTCGACTGCTTGTAAATCTTGAAACCAAAAGTCTTGTACGTGAATGTTCCTTTAGTGGCGTCAACGTTTCTCTGAGATGTCACATGGCGTTCTACCATAATCAGCCCAGCAGATAGAGCCTAGATGTTACAGAAAAATCGAGTGGTAGTGACAATAATTTCATCATCCTGGGGAAGGGATGGTGGATGTAAACAAACCGTAACCGTCCCACTGCCTACCAGAGAATATAATTGTTCTTTATGAAATAAGTGCTGTATACGATAATTTTGGGAGGTTGGCATGACTCGTAAGTTCAGTCGAAAGTCCAAACTATGGGTCGGAGGAATATAGACCCAATTAGGACTGGGCTGGCTAAAGCACCAAAGCTTTGGCCCAACTTGAACAAATTTTATGACTACAAATCTTAGATTTAACTATTTTTACATTACATATATATATATATATATATTTATCTATAGATAAGCAATTTTTATATTAACTTCTAATAAAGCAAAATTTAAATTTTAAACAGAATTTGAGATTTAATGCAAAAAATTCACCAACTTTTTTATTAAAAAAAAGTGAATTTTTACAAGCTTCCTTTATACTAAAAAATAAAAATATTACAGTTAAATTTGCATGCGATGTGGCAAATAAATTTGACAGGGGTAGTCTCTATATAATGTAAACTCAAATACTTTGACTCTACATATTTAACGGTAGTGAGGGATCATCTGCGTGCAATTTACAATTAATTAATTCCCCCCATTCTCATGCAATTATTTCAAACTTCAACCCTCATCTTTCTTCCCATATGTCTACAGTAAAAGAAAGGTGTGTGGGTGTTTGCAGTGGAAAATGACCGTGCACAGCTTATATTGACAAAAACGTCGTCATCTCCATCTCTCATTTTTAGATTTTTCCATCTATGATTGGGACAGACAAAGTCTCAAATATATCTTTCCAAAACAAGAAAAAAACAAACTCGTTACCTTTGATGGCAAGCTAATGGATCTCAATGGAACGTTCACCCCATGAATTACAGATGAGCCTGCCATATTTATGCAGAAAAAATGCTCAAAAGACTAAATTCGAAAGTCGATATATGCTCAGACATTCATAATTCTTCTTTCTATTTATAATAAGAAAGAAAATTCAGGCCAAAGCCTAATCATTGGCCATACGATGGTGATGGAATTAAAAGATCCTCGTAACATATTTAGCCAGCTACCTGCAATCGTTTATCATTCTTTAATGTTAGGTTCAAGAGATGAACAATATGAATAGGTAAGATTAATTTTGTTTATGATCATCAAATTGTAAACAACTGGTACATGCCCGGCGTCTGCTGCACTGTCTTCCCAATCATTATTACGATACCTTCTTCCCTACCAGTGTTTATTAAAGTCATTAATTAAAATTAGTTTATAAAACATTCAAGGTTGGCTATTCATGATTGCCTAATAGTTTAAATCCACAGATATAAGGTCGATAGACCAACGGTAGCGAAAAAATATTATAATAAGAAGAAGTACGAAGTGGGACCTAATTTTGCACAAAACTGTTAGTAAAATATGGTCCAGCCCTATATAATTGGGTTCGTATTAATCAAAAATCATAGGTATTAATTTTTTTTTATATAGAGTCTTAACTACTTAATAAAAAGAAATAAAACTATTTTAAGATGAAAAAAAAAAAAAAAGTGGTGACGAAATCCAAGAAAAAGGAAAAAAAAAAAAGAAGCCAAAAAAAATAGAGAAAAAGAAAAAGGAAGAGTTGGTTAAACGAAAATTGATTTGTGATCTGATTAAGCTGAAACTATATCGACAAGTTTATGATTCAGAGTTTAACATTTTAAATAGTAAAGATTGGATTTAAAGCTCTCTAGAAACAAATCTATGGTGTATTGTTGAGTCACCTATTTGGTGAGATTTCTTCAATTATTTTTCTAGTTATTAATTAGCTCTAGTTTTAGCTATAAAAGAACTTTATATATCTATTATTTGATAGTGAAGATTTTTTTTTTGTGGTCCATGATTTTTTCCTCTATATTGAAGGATTTTTCATCTAAATCTTGGTCTGCTTTATTTATCATGCATTATTAATTGTTGTCTATTACTATAGGTTTATTGTGATATATTACTTTTGCGTTGTTGTGTTTATTACTTTAGGCTCAACAAGTAGTATCGGAGCGAGGGTTATTTTGAGACATAGATACAAAAGTAGCCCAAGATAAAAGTACATTTTATTTGACATTATAGAGAGTAATACAGGTTCCATGATAAAATTGACAGTATCAAATTATTCAATTTGAAAGCTTATGATGGAAAATCCTTTATATTGCAAAGATTTGTATGAACCGATATTGAGTGATTTGGTTAAACCAGTAGATATGAAAGATGAAAGCTGAAAAAGTTAGGCATAAAGGTGTTGGCTACAATTAAAAAATGGGTTGATATCAACGTGTTTCATTATGTAGCATAAAAGACAGATGCTCACACTATTTAAAAAAAGTTAACAGCATTGTGTGAGAGAAAAATAGGTATAATAAAGTTATGCTTGTTAAAAAGCTAGCAACTTTACAATATATGGATGGATGATCGATTACAGAGCACTTGAGTGATTTTTAAGATATATTTGATCGAATAACTATTATGAAGCTTAATATGGATGATGAAATGAAGGTATTTTTTCTTTTGGGTTCATTACCAGACAGTTGGAATACACTAGTTGTGACTGTTCTTAATTCAGCTTCTGATTACAAAGTGACATTGAAGATGGTAAATGATAGTATGCTTAACGAAGAAACAAGATGAAAAGATTCAGACCCTGAAAATCAAGCTTTGATCATAGAAAACAAGAGTAAAAATATTAATAGAGGTCAAAATTCAAAAGGTCGTAATAAGTTTAAACATAGATCTAAATTCAGTGATAAAATAAAGTGTTTCCACTATTGTAAAGCAAGTCACATAAACTAATACTGTAAAATCTTGAAGCAAAAGTAAAAAAAAAAAAAGTAAGAGTTCAAATGATGACAATGTTACAGTAGTGAATTCATATAATAATTTAGTTACTTTGATTTGTACACATGGTGATTGTAATCATATTGGTGATCTGAACATTGAGTGGATAATTGACACAGGAGCAGCATATCATTGTGTTCTTAAGATAAAGTTATTTACAACTTACAAAGCAAGAAACTTTGGTTGTACCAACATGGAAAATAAAAATGTGTGTCACATATTGTTAGGAATAGTGATATTATTGTACAAACTAGTACGAGTTGCATGTTGACTTTGAGAGATGTTAGATATATTTTAAATATGAGAATAAACTTGCTTGCTATTAATATCATTGATAAAGAATGATATGAGAGTTGACAAAAGAATAGACAGTGAAAGTTTCTTAAAAGATCTATAGTAGTTACAAGGAGAAAATTAAGTTGCACAATGTACAAGACATGGATGTAATTAACTAGCGATCAGATAAATGCTGTTGAGGATGATGCTTTAACAAACTTGTGGCAAAAAAAGCTAGCACATATAAGCAAAAAAATGGTTATAGTTTCGACAAAGTAGTCTTTCATTCTTTTGACCAAAGGTATGTCTCTCGATTCATGTGATCATTATTTATTTGGTAAGCATTGTAGAGTTTCTTTTTATAAAAATTATTAGAGAAAAGAAAATACATTGAAATTAATTTATTCTAACATATATGATCCTATTGAGGTTGACTCATTAGACGGTAGCAAGTATTTTATTACTTTTATTGATGATACTTTACATAAAACTTAGATGTATATGTTGAAAAACAAAAGTCAGGTATTGCATTATTTTTAAAAATTTTATGTCATTGTGGAAAAGATGATAGTGCTGCCTTTGAAGTGTATTTTGATTGATAATAGTGGGGAATACATAACTAAAGACTTTCAATAGTATTGTTCAAAACATATGATCAGACATGAGATGATAGAACTTGAAACACCATAGCATAACAGTGTAGCTGAAAAGATAAACTGCACAATTATGGAAAAAATCATGTGCATGTTAAAGATAACAAAATTATCAAAGCCATTTTAGGGTGAAGTAGTTAACACAATTGTTATTTGCTTAATAGATAACCATCAATTTCTTTAGGCTTTGACATTTCGAAAAAAGTATGGATAGAAAAAGATGTTTTATACTCTCATTTTAAAGTTTTTGGGTGTAAAGTATTCATGCATGTGTCAAAAAAATAAAGGTCAAAACTTGACTGTAAAGTCACACAGTGTGTATTTGTAAGATATGGTAAAATTTTGGCTATAAGATATAGGATCCAGTGAAGAGAAAGACAGTCAAAAGTAAAGATGTGGTCTACCAAAAAAAAAATCATAGCAGACCTTAAGAAAAATAAAAAAACTACACGAGTTATGTTGAGTGTGATGTTTTAACATCAATAGGGGTTTCATAAAAAAGAGTCGCAGATGGTGAAAATGAGTAAAAACTGAAATTTAAAGATTTGAATGAGCTAGCCACAGTTAGTGATGAGCCAAATGTAATCAATTTTGTGTAGGTGAGTAACCCTTTCTACCAGAGAGTGTTAAGCAAAAGGAGCTACTTTTGACATCAAGTGATGTAAAGTCTTAATCTAGGAGATCTACTAGATAACACATGCCATCTATCAGGTATTCAAGTTCAGATTTTATTTTAGTTACTAGTAAGAGGAAGCCAGAGACCTTTCAAAAAGTGTAGATTACTCTAAATAGAAAGCATTGGTTAAAAGTAATGAAAGAAAAGATGGAATCATTACAAAAAAATGATACATGTGATCTTGTTAAACTTTGAAAAGGGAGAAGGCAGTTGAAAAATAAATGGGTGTTTAAGTTGAAAATGGATGGTGACAAGTTAGTGAGATACAAAGCTCAATTGATGGTAAAATATTTTTCTCAGAAATTAGGAATCAATTTTGATAAAATCTTCTCTCCAGTTGTGAAGATGAGTTTCATTCGAGTGGTATTGGGATTAGTAGCTAGTTTGAATCTTAAGCTTAAGCAACTTGAAGTCAAGACTGTATTCTTGCATGGTGACTTGCAGGAAGATATTTATATGAATCAACCTGAGGTTTTAAAGTGAAAAGGAAAGAGCACTTAGTTGCAAACTGAAGAAAAGATTGTATGGCTTGAAATAAGCTCTGCGATAATGGTACAAAAAGTTTGATTCTTTTGTGGTGAGCCATAGCTATAAAAGAATAACAGCGAATCCTTGTGTGTATGTTAAAAAATTTTCTGATGGTAACTTCATTATTCTCTTGTTATATCTTAATGATATATTTATTGTAGGATAAGATACTGGTATGGTTTGCAGGTTAAAAAAATAATTGTCTAAGTATTTTGACATGCATGATTTAGGTCTAACAAAGCAGATTTTTAATATAGACATCATCTGGGATAGAAGAGCTGAAAAGCTATGGTTGTCATAGAAAAAATATATTGAACGGGTGCTTAGTAGATTCAACATGCAGCATACTAAATTAGTTAGTAGTCTACTTGCCTACCATTTTCATCTGAGTAAAAAATCTTGTCCAATGACTAAAGAAGAGCAACTAGCTATGTCTAGTATTTCTTATTCTTTTACAGTCGGTTCTTTGATGTATCTTATGATTTGCACAAAGCCTGACATTGCTCATATAATTGGTGTAGTGAGCAAATTTCTTTCTAATTCGAGAAAGGTTTACTAGGAAAAAGTGAAATAGATTTTCATATATTTGAGGGGCACTTCAAAAATGTGTTTGAGTTATGGAGTTTCACAACCAGTTTTAAAAAGATTTACTAATATTGACATAACAGGTGATCTTGATGGTAGAAAATCTACTTCAGGGTATTTGTTTACTTTTACAGGAAGAGTTATGTCTTAGCAGTCTAAGTTACAGAAGTATGTTACTTTGTCAACTATAGAGGTTGAGTATATTACAGCAATCGAAATAAGTAAAGAAATGCTTTTAATGAAACATTTTTTTTTTGAATTAGAGCTGAATCAAAAAGAGTAAGTAGTGTTCTATGATAACTAAAATGCTTTAGATTTGAGTAAAAATATCATGTACTATGCTAGAACAAGGCACATTGATGTTAGATATCACCAGTTACATTCAATGATTGAGAAATAATAGATAATATTAAAGAAAGTTTATACTGATGAGAATATAACAGATATGTTGACTAAGCCACTTTCTAGGGAGAAGCTTGAGCTTTGCACTAACTTGACTAGAATGAGTTCTTTGGCCAAGGTAAATTCTAAATGAAACTACTATAGTGATAAATCTCATCCTAATAGAGCTAGAGGGAGAGATTGTTATAAAAATGGGGTTCAGTCTCATGTAATTAGGTTTGGACTAATCAAATGTCATAAGTCTTTCTTTTTACATAGAGTCCTAACTACTTAATAAAAAGAGGTAAGACTACTTTAAGGTGAAAACAAGAGAAAGTGGTGCCGAAAACTAAGAAAAGAAAAAGGAAAGAAGAAGCCAAGAAAATAGAGAAACAAAAAAGAAGAGAGAGTTGGTTGAACAAAAATTGATCCGTGGTCCGATTGAGTTGAAATTTTGTCAGAAGATTTATGATTCAGAGCTCTACATACTGAAAGGTCAAGATCAAGTTTGAAGCTCTCTAAAAACAAATCCAATGTGTATTTGTTAAATCATTTATTTAGTGAGATTTCACCAATTATCTCTTTAGTTGTTGATTAACTCTAATTTTAGCTAGAGAAGAACTTTACATATATATTATTTGATAGTAAAGATTTTTTTTTTGTGGTTCATGATTTTTCTCTCTACATTGAAGGATTTTTTACATAAATTTTGGTGTATTTTATTTTTCTTACGTTATTGATTGTTAATAGTTATTTATTACTGTGTATTTATTATGATATATTGTTTTTATGTTATTTTATTTATTGCTTCAAGCTCAACAAAAGTTAGACCCCATGCAAAGAATCTAAGGCGGTCGTAACGTACAATAAAAACCCAAAGGCACTGAATTCTGTGGGAACTTATAGGCCACTACCATACATTAAAGAGAAATGAGAGATTGTTTATTGAAAAATATATTAATTTTTATATATAGACTAGAAGACAATGTAAACCTAAACAGAAACAAATAGAGTAAGAAGTTTTTGGTTGAGATAGGGCCAAAGGGGCGGTAGATTCTAATAATGTAATGCAGAAAATCACACGCATCACATTTTCCATTACATAGCCAAGGAAGCTCAAAGTCTCCTTGTCTTCCATGATTTTCTGTATCCTAGACATAAATTAAAGGGACATTGAGAAGGACAAGTTCCACCCCAAAAACAGCATATCTTCACTTATAAGCTTCACTTGATGCCATTCTCGACTGCTTGTAAATCTTGAAACCAAAAGTCTTGTACGTGAATGTTTCTTTTGTGGCGTCAACGTTTCTTCGAGATGTCACAAGGCGTTCTACCATAATCAGCCCAGCAGATAGAGCCTAGATGTTACAGAAAAATCGAGTGGTAGTGACAATAATTTCATCATCCTCGGGAAGGGATGGTGGATGTAAACAAACCGTAACCGTCCCACTGCCTACCAGAGAATATAATTGTTCTTTATGAAATAAGTGCTGTATACGATAATTTTGGGAGGTTGGCATGACTCGTAAGTTCAGTCGAAAGTCCAAACTATGGGTCGGAGGAATATAGACCCAATTAGGACTGGGCTGGCTAAAGCACCAAAGCTTTGGCCCAACTTGAACAAATTTTATGACCGCAAATCTTGGATTTAACTATTTTTACATTATATATATATAGATAAGCAATTTTTATATTAACTTCCAATAAAGCAAAATTTAAATTTTAAACAGAATTTGAGATTTAATGCAAAAAATTCACGAACTTTTTTATTCAAAAAAAGGTGAATTTTTACAAGTTTCCTTTATACTAAAAAATAAAAATATTACAGTTAAATTTACATGTGATGTGACAAATAAATTTGATAAGGGTAGACTCTGTATAATGTAAACTCAAATACTTTGACTCTACATATTTAAGCGTAGTGAGGGATCATCTGCGTGCAATTTACAGTTAACTAATTACCCCCATTCTCATGCAAATATTTCAAACTTCAACCCTCATCTTTCTTCCCACGTGTTTACAGTAAAAGAAAGGTGTGTGGGTGTTTGCAGTGGAAAATGACCGTGCACAGCTTATAATGACAAAAACCTCGTCATCTCTATCTCTCATTTTTAGATTTTTCCATCTATGATTGGGACAGACAAAGTCTCAAATATATCTTTCCAAAACAAGACAAAAACAAACCCGTTACCTTTGATTAGGCTGTCTATAGCTGTAGCGTAGGAAGGACGGATCCTATCTATATTGAGCCTCTGCTGATAATTCCCATCCAAAACCTCACAGGTTAGCGTAAAATAAAACATTACCCACTTTAGTTTCTCAAGTTTATTTCTTCATGTAGGGTCCCGTGCTAGTCCCATACGAAAGCTTTAAAACATTAGATTTGAAAAATATAACCTTTATTTCGAGCCCATATATATTTTGCTTAACGACAATCTCTGATACAGTATCCCTTAGTTTATTTTTCATACAATGCCTGATTCAAAAGACTCAGCCTCCTCAGTCAAGGCCTCTACGGATCCCTACAGTACTCTTAATTCAGAAAGGCGGTCAAGGGCCTTGGTTCTTTTCTTATCCTTAATGCTTCCTGTGATTGCAGCTATAGTTGTCTACCACCTTGACTCGTTCGACGCGGCTCCTATGCCCCTCCAAGAGTTGAGTCAGCCCCCCGAGCCGGCCTTGCTGCGTAACGATCGCATGCTACTAGGGGCAGAGTTATTGGGCGTGGGGAAGTTTCAGGGGCCGGAAGATATTGTGTATGATTCAATGTCAGAGGTCATCTACACGGGCTCTGGAGATGGATGGATCAAGCGAGTCTGGTTGAATGAGTCCGCCAGTGACACGGTGGTTGAGAACTGGGTCAGGACCGGGGGTAGACCGCTTGGCCTTGCTCTAGGACTCAACACTGAAGTCATCGTTGCCGACGCTTATAAGGTGGGCCTGTTTTACTAAAATACATTGTTAATTAATTAACCACCCCCCCCCCCCCCCCCCAAAAAAAAAAAAGAAAAAAAAGGAAATTAAAATATTGTTCATAGACAGACTGCAGGCACTGTGATTAGCTGTGTATACAGTAATATTTTGTAAACTCTGTCAATAATATTAGGTAATTGTACGGACATAAAAAAATAAAATAATAAAGTGATTGAATTTTTTAAAGTTTTAATTTATTTTTAATCCTCGTATTTTTATTTACTTAATTTATATGAAAAAAAAAATTTTGTGTATATACACAAATTTTTTGAAACTCACAATCTTCAAAAATCTGTCTCCCATGTATAGCTCACAAATGGCCAAAAAAAGTGATTAATCTTGGTTATATGTATTCTTGGAATTGATTATTGTTGTAACATGTGAGATGGTTGAGCCGCACTAGTATTTAATATTTTTTTTATTTGTCTTATTAATCTAGTAGTAGTTTAATCAGCTACAAGAATCAATGCAGGCATGGTTATCATTATCATTTTTACATTAACGTCCATCTCAATTACTTTCACATATATAAATAATACTAGTAGTAATAAATTCCATAACTGATAATATATTGTTTGATTCAAAAATCAGCGAGGTCATATAATAGAGTATACTAGCTATGGTAATAGTACTAATCTAAGTAATATTTTAGATATGTACTCTTGCCTAGAAAATAATGTTCGTTAATTTATTGGAGTTGTCAATGATCACATTTTGGGGTTATAGTATGATTATGTGTTATACATATAGGGGCTATTAAATATAAGTAGAGATGGTGCTATAGAGCTGCTAGCTGATGGAGCCGAGGATTTGAAATTCAAGTTAACGGATGATGTTGATGTAGCAGAGGATGGCATGATCTATTTCACAGATGCTTCCCATAAGTATAGCTTAAACGAAGTGAGACAGGACTTTTTTGAGGGCAGGCCTTATGGTCGACTTATAAGCTTTGATCCCGTCTCCAAACGAACCGAAGTGCTGTTAAGTGATCTCTACTTTGCTAATGGAATTGCAGTGTCACCTGATCAAGATTATCTAGTATTTTGTGAAACCACCATGTATGTCTTTAATTGGTTGCTTACACCCTATGTTTAATTAATTGGAAACTAAATGCTCATCTTCCATTTTTATCAGTTTAACCTAATTAATTCAGTGCATGCTTTATTTTTTGGCTAATAATTAAGAGCTGTATATATTTGGCAGGAGGAGGTGCAGAAAGTATTACATCAAGGGCATGAAAAAAGGAAATGTGGAAAAATTTATCGATAACTTACCAGGGATGCCTGATAATATTAGATATGATGGAGAAGGCCATTACTGGATTGCATTGGTCACGGTAACAGTCCCAAATTTATACTTTCCTGTTATTGAACAACAAATACTAATAATGGATGCTCTAGCCTATAATGAACGAAGCATTAATTATTCATCTCTTTTCAATATCACTATATTTTTTTTAAGCAATAATGCTTGATGATGAAATAATGTTTAAATTATAACTAACCTAAATAATGGTTTAGAATGAAATAATTAAATATTGTAGCCTGATGATGAGTGGCAGCTGGTTGTTGATATATATCTAATAACGATGAATAATATTAATTAATTGTGGAGCAATTGGTGACAGGAAAATACACTGTTCTGGGATTTAGCATTCAAGCATCCATTGGTTCGAAAGACAGCGGCAATTATTGAGAGGTTGACTGGGCGAGTGAGTACGATGAAAAATAGTGGGGTGTTGGCCGTCGACATTGATGGAAAACCAGTTGCACAATATCAGGACGTTGAATTAAATTTGGTGACAACTGGGATCAAGATAAAGAACCATCTATACTGCGGTTCCTTCTACCCTTATATTATCCGCCTCAATCTGGATAAATATGCAGCGCAAGCGAGGTCTTGACAATCCAATATTGAGCTATTCTAGAGGATGGAGTACTGCTTTCTTTTCTTCCTAAAGATTGAGTCACGTCTCAATGGTTAGTATGGTATTAATATATGAGGCTTTGTATTTCCATTTCTCCGGCTACAGGTGTCATCTCAACATGTATAAAGTTGTTCTAGTGATCATGGACAACTTCATCTATAAAATAAATTTTTGGTTGGTATTCTAAATATATCAACAATTAAGACGGCTACCAACTATATATTATCTCGCCACATATATACTCTTTCCTGAATAAAAGTGGGAGTAATATAGACGAATGATTTGAAATTGGTTATGCGTGCTTTATTATTTTTCTTTTAAGTAGTATAATTAACAAGGGGCCGGCCGGCCATCAATTTTGTGATCGGCAACTCATCATGGTCATTGGACAGATGAAGAAAATACCTTGTAAAAGGATTCTTTATTTAAGTGAGAATGCGTTCAAACAAGTAAAACAAGATGTGTTGAGAGACAACGGAAAGAAAGATTGGAGCAAACCCTGAAGTATTGATTGCACTGACAAGTGGTGGTAGCTGATGAAGTAAGACTGAGTAGAGAAGAGAATGAGACCGAAAAAAGGGTTTAAAAAGAGAGAATTGCATAGAGAACTAAGTAAATTTGCCAAAAGTCTCCAAAATTCTTTTAATGAACGTGGCAATTCCTGTTTATTGGTTTTAAGAATAAGAGTTACATATATTGAGTATGTAATAGGAATAACGATGAATGATAAGAGAACTTACCGTTATAAAAGGTATTAATATATTGTTTAATGAGAGTTTAATTAACGTTTTGGTAATATGTATAGTGAATATAGAAGTTCATTATTTATTTTAAAAGAAATAGAGAAACACTCATATTTTAAAAAAAGGTTAAGAGAAAACTTCTTAACTATTTTCATATATGATCCACCAAGCCAAGCTTTCTAAAACATCCAATAGTGGAATTAACCCAAGAATCCTGTCTAAAAAATAAAATTATATAGAAAACTAAGAGTAAAAATTGAATGTATATAAAAAAATTGCTCATAAAGAATTATACAAACACCTTAAGTTTATATACAACTAACAGATGGGTAAATTAGGAAAAAAATCTTTCTAAAACTGATATTATAATTGATGGATTGTCTATTCTAATCTTCGTCCTTAATTTTAGTTCTACAAATATTTAATTCTAGAGATATAAATATAAATATACAGATTATAATATTATAACCACTTGTAAATAAGTGTTTTTTCAAACTTCCTCTCAAGCTAGTGAATAGGTGTTTTTCTCACCCAATTTTGAAATAATTTTTTGAAATGTTGTACTGTTAACACTTGTAGTCAACACATCTACAAGTTGACCTTTAGTTAACACATACAGTGTACAAATCAACCTACTGTCTAGTTTTTCCTTTATAAAATGTTGATATACTTCAATGTGTTTTGTTCTGTCATGTTGTATAAGATTGTATGTAATACTTATTATAGACTTGTTATCACAGTAGAGTCTCATTGGTCCATTCCACTTGATCTTTAAGTCGTTTAGGATAATTTTTAACCATAATAGTTCACAAATTTCTTGAGCTACTGTTTTGAACTCTGCTTAAGCACTTGATCTTGTCACTATATTCTGTTTTTTACTTTTTCAAATCACAAGATTATTACCTAAGAAAATGCAGTAGCCTAAGATGGATCTTCTATTAATTATTAAACCTGCATAATCCATATTTGTATATACCTCTAGAACCAGCCATGAATTTCTTTTAAATAAGATATCTTTCATAGGATTAACTTTTAAATAATATTATACACAGTAGATAACTTATAGGTGCACTTCTTTATGACTATACATAAATTGATTTATCACACTCACAGCATATGCTATATCAGATTTAGTATATGAAAGATAAATGAGTCTTTTAACTAATCTCTAATACATCTCTCTATCTACAGTAGCATATTCATTAGTTCCTTCAAGTTTATGATTAAGATTTATAAGGATATTTATAGATTTATAAGCGAGCTTTTTAGTTTTCTTCAAAAGATTCATTACATATTTTTGTTATGAGATGAAAATACCATACTGTGAGTAAGCTACTTCAATTCTTAAAAAGTATTTCAATCTCCCTAGCTTTTTTATCTTAAATTCATTAGTCAAACACTATTTTAGATATTCTTTTTTTTTTCATAATCTCTGGTTATAATTATATCATAAACATACACTAATAAAACTGTGACTTTACTTGAATCAGAGTGCTTGATAAATAATATGTGATCTTCTTGACTCTGCTTATATCCCATTGGTAGCATCACTTTAACAAATCTCTCGAATTAAGCCCTAAGAGACTGTTTAAGGCTATATAAATCTTTTTTTAGCTTGCATACTTTGTTTGCTTCTAGATAACCTCCAAATATCAGTGAAACCTTCATATATATTTCTTCTTTCAAGTCACAATGTAGAAAAGCATTCTTATTCTGCCAATTGTAATTTATAGCCAATGATAATAAAATCCTAACTGTATTCATCTTGGTAACCGAAGTAAAAGTTTTTTGATAACCCATTTCATAAGTTTGAGTGTAGCCCTTAGCCACCAACCTGACTTTATACCTTTCAATAATATCATCCGCTTTGTATTTTACAATGAAAATCCATTTACACCCAATTGAATTTTTTTCTTTAGGTAACTCTACCAGTTCTTATGTCTTATTTTTCTCTAAGATTTTTATTTTTATTTTCATGGCTTGTCTTCATTTCTTAATGGATAATACCTCTAATAATGTAGTTAAAATTGAAATAATGTTTAGGCTCACAAGAAAATTTTTGTGGGATGGTGAAAATTTTTCAAATGACACAAAATTAAAAATTAGGTATAGTGGATGTTTAGTACATTCTCTAGTTCTTTTTCTAATGACAATAGGCAAATCATAATCACTAGTCATAGTTTTAGAAAATTCTTGCTCATTTTGAAAAATAGATTTAAATACTGTAGTTACATCATTTCAAAGTTAAGATCAGGTTCTTGGACTTGCATTGGTTCAAAATCTAAAACGTTTTTTCTTTAATGCACCTATAATTCCTTTATAGAATTAAGAATAATATTATTTTTTGTCACATCTTCTGTGTTTGAAATAGATTCAGACTCAAATTCAATGTTTAACTTGAACTTAAAAGAAACAAATTTAGACTTAGAAGAATTAATGGGTAAAAATATTAAAGAGAAAGAAAAATCAAGCAAAAAAAAGTCTTTATCCCTATCTTTCATGAATGAAGTCTCCCAATGAAGATATAATTGAGAAAGAAATGGTTTATTTTCTTCAAAAGTGATATCTGCATACATATAGAATTTTTTGGTAAGAAGATGATAGCACTTATACCCTTTTTAAGTTGATGAATATCCCATAAAAAATGTACTTAATTGCTCTAAGATCCAAAATTTTCCTATTATGATTGTGAACATGAACAAATGATATACAACTAAATATCCTAAGTGTGATGTTGTTTATGGTATTAAAATTGAGATAAAATTGTGAGAGTAGTTCCATAGGAGTTTTAAATCTCAAACCCCTTAAAGATAACCTATTTATAATGTATATGACAGTAAGAACAGTTTTCTCCCAATAAGATTTAGGTACGTTTACTTGAAAAATAAAGCTCATGTTATGGCTAGTAAATTACTGTTTTTTTCTTTTTGTCATTTTATTCTGTTATGAAGTATTAATATAATATGACTAGTGGATAATCCCTTCCTTTTGAAAATAGATAGATAAACTCTTATTGAAATAGTCTCTTGCATTATCAAACTTAAATATCTTGATTTTCACTCTAATTTGATTTTGGATCATGTTTTGAAAGCTTAAAAATATACTATTTACATCTGATTTAGATTTAAGTAAAAATATCTAAGAGATCTCGGTATAATCATCTATGAAAGAAATAAATCACATTGCACCAAAAATATTAAAAATTATAAAAAGAGCCCATATATCATTATAAATCAAGTAAAAATGAATAAAACTTCTTTTATTGCTAACTAAAAAAGACATATATCTATGCTTTGCAAATTCACAAACATCATAATAAAAATTTTTAACATTTAATCCTTTGAACAAAGAAAGAAATATGTTTTTCAAAGTTCCAAAAGAATGATGTCCAAGATGAAAATGGTAAAACTAGAATTTGTCTTTATTGAGAGATTTTCAGAAAGAAATGATAAAGGTAAATTATTCTTGATATTACTTGTATTGTTTGACATCTCAAAATAATATAGTTCATCCTTTTTCTTAGCAAGTCTAATCATCTTCCATGAACTTTGATCAAGAAATTCATAATAGAAGGGATAAAAAATCACAATGTAATTCATGTCTCTGATAAGTTTTTGTATAGATATCACATTAGTAGACAATCCAATAACATGAAGAATATTTTTAAGAACAAATAAATGATTAATTTGAACATTTCTTAATTTTGTCATTATAATAAGTGAACCATCTATAACAATAATTTTCTTATTACTAGGACATAGGGTAGATGTACTAAACTTCTATGAGAAATGTGTCATATGGTCTGTGACTCCTGAGTTAATAACTCAAGAACTCATAATAGTCTTAACCTAAACATTTAATCCATAAGAACCAAAAGCTTTACCTGAACAAAAGACCTTACTTAAAGAACATACCTCAATAAGCTTTTCAAGAGTTTTCAATAGGCTTTTTAATTTTTCAATCTTTTCTCTATTCAACTTTCTTTGTTCCCGAAACTTTTTGTAGTAATCCAATGTTTTTACCAGTAGTCACTTCTTTAAATTAAGCAATAGTGGCAAATTCTACAATCTTTAGCATGGTTATCTTTTTCAAAACTAAAACAAGTTTTTGATAATAAAGGTTTAACCAGAGACAATTCTAGGCAATGAAAGCCAAAGAAAAAAAAAAGACTAAAAGATTTAACAAAATTTGACTATGAAGGCCAGAAATAGAATTCAACAATGAAGGTTTAAAAAATTTTCTTCCCAAAAAAAGCCTAAAGCTCTAATACCATTTGAAAAAACTAAAAAATAAAACTGTATAGAAAATTAAGAGTAAAACTGAATGTATATTAAAAAACTGCTCATAAAGAATTATATAAGTATCTTAAGTTTGTATATAACTAACTAATAGGTAAACTAGAAAACTAAATCTTTCTAAAACTAATTATATATTTGAAAGATTGTCTATCCTAATTTTTTGTCCTTAATTCTAGGGATACAAATACTTAATTATATAGATACAAATATAAATATACAGATTATAATATTACAATCAGTTGTAAATAAGTATTTTCTTACACCCTGCCACATTCCAAGGTTATTTTCACATCTTCTTTCGATGAAGTAACATTTGTTGAAGCATCTTTTATACAATAACTCTTAGTGAAGTAACTTGAATTTCAAGAGTTTTCGATAAAGGTATTGGTCTTATTCTTTAAAAAAGTTGTTACGAGAATAACTATTCTGTGAATGTGTTGTTTTGTAAAAGAGTTGTTCCTTGAATAATTATTTTGTAAACAACTATTATATAAATGAGTTGTTCCATGAATAGGGTTGTTCCATGAATAACTATTTCATAAAATAACCTTTATTGAAACAGTCTTATCACATATTTCGTAAAATAATCTTTATTAAAATAGTCTCATTATCTGTTCTAACTTATCATCAATTTTAACAATTTTAAATAAATTTAAAAGAATAAAATATTGTGATCAAAATCAAATATTTACATACCCTAACCAAATAAAAACATTTGTTAATATTGTTAAAGTGGTGTTATCACATATCTAATAAATATCTAATTTTTTATAATCTTATATTCATATTGAGCTCATCCACTTATTGTCAATTGATTTTAAGTTGGATGCTTTACATAGTATCAAAATCATGATTTCTTTCTATTACCCTTTCCAAATCTATCACATTTTATTACCTTTTTCAAATCTTTCATGTGAAGTCTAAGATTTCTTTCTATTATCCATCCTTTCCAAATCTATCACCTGAAGCCTAAGATTTTTTTTTATTATCCTTTTCAAATTTATCACTTCCTGTTAGTCTTTTCAAATCTATCACGTGATAGGTTTCTTCCATCTCCGTCTACACGTGATAAAAGCATGTTAAAGTAGTGTTATTCCATATCTAATAAATATTTAATTTTTCATAATCTTATATTTATATTGAATCTCTCCATTTATTGTTAATTAATTTTAAATTAGATTCTTTAAAAATATAACTCAAAAAAATATTTTTTTTAACAAATAAAAATCCCTACCACAATCTTAATTAGGGTTAGGGGTTAGGTAACTTGAGTGTAACCTGTCTTTCAGTTTATAAGCAAGACTAGCGTTTCAACGACAAAGTTTTTATATAGATGATGTTAGTTTTTTTTCATTTTCCTTTTCCTCAAGTTTATTGACCAAGGCATCATTCAAATCAAACCAAAAATGAAAATGATGCCTTAACTATTACTCATCAAAATTTCATTTGTTTCCAATTACCATGATTGAATATATTTGGATATTATTAGCTATAGGACATAAACATTTTGTTTAATTACTAAATTAAATAGAGGGCAACACAAGACTTAATTAAATAACTATGAAAAGTTAGGATGATGATATTTCAATCCAATAATTATGTGATTCGTTGATAAAATATTAAAATTTTAATTTATTTAATTAAAATTTAATTTTTTCATGTAAATAAAATATTGACGAACATACAATTTAAGGTACCAAATTAAATTAATAATATCCAATGATGGCACTAAACATAGGACTTTTGAGGCTCACTATGACACTTGAGAATATAATTGGTATAGATACTAAACACAATGTATATATTTAAAGTATATTAGCAAAATATTTGTGCGTTGTTAAGGATTTAATTTTTTTATTTTATATATTTATTTAATTTATTTTTATTATAAAATTTATTTAATTTAAAAATAAAAAGATGAAAAAAGAAAGATAATAAATAAGAATTAAATTAAAATGAAATTTAATTTAATTTTTTTGAAAAATATTAAAAAAGATGAAGTGGGAAAATTTAAAAAAAAAAAAAAAGAAGAGAAAACAATTTTGATATAAGTGAGTTTCACAAAACAAATTTTAAAAAAAAAATATTTTTTTAAATTATTGAATATAATAAAAAAATAACAAAAAAAAAACCAAGAGGGAAAAATTAAAAATCAAGGTGCGGGTCCACATTAAAAAATTTTAAAAAAATATACACCACATCTTTAAAAAATTAAAAAAAAAAAAAAGGCGTTGAGCTCAAAAAAATAAAAAATGAGAAAAAAAATTAAAATCAGTTGTGGATCCCTATGATAAATTTAAAAAAGATGAAAGCTCCACAATTTTTTAAAAAAGTTTAAAAAAATAGACCTTATGATAAAAAAATAAAATAAAAAAGTTGAAACGTGGCAAGTCACATGACTTACCCAAGACGGCCTCCGGTTGAAATCTGCAGCATCTATATTTCGGCACATAAGCCATAGTAGAAGAGTGCGAGAAGAAATGTTATAGAATTGGTTATTAGTTATTACCAAAAGAAAATTTTTTAAGATTCGTATGCTATCAGAATCATAGGTAGCCACTTGCGTAGGGGAACCCGAAGCTCGATGAAAAGGATATGACCATTCTGACGTTTTCAATCTCCATAAAGGATACCAAGAATTTGTCCAGAACCAGTAACGCTGCAATGCCCGACTCAAGTTCTGAAACGGTTATGCAATATCAGGCTTCTAACTCTGCTAATCAACCAAGAAAGAGGTTATGGCCCTTCACTCTTGTTTTATCTACAATGGTTCCTGTACTGGCAGCTGTGCTTGTCTACCAGCTTGACTCATTCGAGCCAGCTCCTATGCCCATCCACGAGTTGGGTCAGACACCCATGACTGTGTCGTTGCGCAACGATCGCATGCTACAAGGAGCTGAGTTCGTGGGTGCAGGGAAGTTGCAAGGACCAGAAGATATCGCATATGATCCCAAGTCACAACTCATCTACACGGGTTGTCAAGATGGGTGGATCAAGCGAGTCAGGTTGAACGATTCAGCCGTGGAAAACTTGGTTAACACACATGGTAGACCACTAGGACTCGCTCTTGGACACAATGATGAAGTTATCGTAGCTGATGCTTATAAGGTTAGTTAACTTTCTAACACAGTACTTGGCCTGGAAGCAATCAAAATCAAACTTTGTTTTATAATTATTGTAACACACACACGCAATGAATGTTGATTTCTGAATTAAGTGCAGTCTTCCACAAGGTTAGCTGAACTTCTCCATGATCTCTGTCCTTGATTTGTTCTCTGATGAGAGATTACATACCTTAATATTTAGAGCAGACTTTGCTCCTCGATGAGTTGACCGGATCAGTTAATTGATTCTCCTTGATAACAGGGACTGCTGAATATAAGCAGAGATGGTGAGGTGGAGCTGCTAACAGATGAGGCTGATGGCCTGAAATTCAAAATTACAGATGGTGTAGATATAGCAGACAATGGTATGATATATTTTACAGACGCTTCATACAAATATGACTTGCATGATCACTTATGGGAAATCCTGGACGGTAAGCCTCATGGTCGATTTATGAGCTTCGATCCAGTTACCAGAAAAACCAGAGTGTTAGTCGGTGATCTTTACTTTGCTAATGGAGTTGCAGTCTCACCTCGTCAAGACTCAGCAATCTTCTGTGAAACCATAATGTATGTTGCCTTGGTGATAATCTCGTAAGCTTTATTACCAATGGCTTCTGCTGCCATTCTGATGATTACAGAGAGTTTAACTTTAATTGTTACTTGTTTGACATGGGGTGATAGCAAATTTAATTGCAGGAGGAGGTGTAGAAATTATCACATACAGGCCAACAAACAAGGACGCCTGGAGAAATTTCTTGATAATTTACCAGGCTACCCTGATAATATTAGATATGATGGAGACGGTCACTACTGGATTGGATTAGCCGCGGTAATACTAATTTCTTATTTATTATATCCATAAGCATACCTTCTAATTTCCAATTTGGATGAAATTGTGAGATTTGGGTGGTGCTATATTTTCTTGGATAAAAACAACAAAGAAAGATAATTAGTGGCAGTTTGAGCCTCGATATAATTGGTTGAACCATGTGTATTGTATCGCATATAATCTACTACTTTTCTCTTAACAATTTCTGATAATTCAAGCATTGTTGTATATATTGGGCAGGAAACTTCGGTCACTTTTGAATTAGCATTCAGGTATCCTTTCATCCGAAAGGCTATGGCAATCATGGCGAAGTACATTGCACGACTACCTAACGGGAAAAATGCAGGTATATTGGCAGTTGATTTGGAAGGAAAACCAGTTGCCCACTACCATGATCGAGAATTATCTGCGGTTACAGGCGGAATGAAGATCGGAAATCTTCTATACTGTGGCTCTCTCACCTCTCCCCACATTATAAGCCTCAATCTGGATAAACATCCTGCAAAAGCCGCTGCGTAAGCTGCAAACTTTTCAAAGTAGTATTCCCTGTAGCTGCAGAATGCAAAGGGCAGAGAGAAATTGAGGCTTATGCTGTCAATATGGCTTTGTTTAAGTATCTGTGGATCCTAAAAACATCACAATTTAATGAACCATAGAAAAATAATGAGCAACTTTGAGAAATTTTATCTTCCAGTTTTGGAGGAAACTTGGGTTAGCACATTATCATTTTGCTCAAAAGAGGCTGCCAAGGACCTTTGCTTTTTCTCTCAATATAAACTTCTGTATCTTTCCGGTTGAAGTTCTTGGCAATTTACTCAAATATCACTGTTTTGATAGCCATATAATGTTGGGAGTGGTGTCGGAAAAACCTGATTAGTTCTTCAGCATTGACATCAAATCCCTCTTTTAACTTCATAAATGCTCGAGGGATCTGTCCTCAATGATTATCTGGCCATGCAGCAACTGCAGCCTCAAGAACTGTTGGATGTCTATACAAAATTGTTTCAACCTCAACCGTGCTCATATTATCTCCACCTGAAATTATTATATCATTGAGCCAATCCTTTATATTTATATAACCAGATGATTCACATATAATATTTGTTTGGAATTGGTTAGATAACAAAAAGACTTGTAGAAAAAGAATTCTAAAAAAAATAGATTCTTAATAAGTAAGTTTGACTTACAGAAAATGAATTTTAAAAAGAAAGATATTTTTAATAGACAAGTTTATATGATTATAAATAAGTGAAGTTTTTATAGGATTAGATATAAAAAAAAATGTAAAAGAGTTGTAAGATTTTGTGAAATAAACAACCCATAGGAGTACTGGAGATTTACGTCTTATGAGTGTGTATGTTTGAATGTTTAAGAGTGGACTAAAAAAAACTGATAGGTTCACATAGGTATCATAAATATGTACATATGAGTATGTGTTTATTCGTGTTAAAAATATACACATGGATTTGTGTTTGTTTAGGTTAAAAATATTCCGTAAAACTAGAAAAAATTGAAAGAGCTTATGAATATTAATTATTGAGTGAGATTTATTTGATGTATATTTATAATTTTTTATAATTAGTGAATCTTGTTTTTCATTAGTAGATCTTATTTTTCATCTTTAGATGTAGGTCGATTGAATTAAATTATATTAAATTATTATCTATTGTATAATTAATTAATTATTGGATTTCACTTTCGTTGATACGATTGGATTGAAATTTTTTAGCCTAAAACAAATACTTTGTTGTCTACAAATACAGTCTTAGCTTCTAAATATGCCAGAGGACTGAGACCATGGACGAGACAAGTCAATGTATCTGTTGTCCATTCTTATAAGATTCACCCTGAAAATTGGCCTTTATCCCATTTAGCAATGGCGTCTACCTAATTCTGATACTAGAACAATTATTAGATAAAGAAACTTGTTTTAGGAATCAAATTACTGGGCTATAAACACGAGGAAATGTGGATAAAATAGTGGCTGGGATTATAAGGGGACAAAATCCAGGCATCCATCAGTTCTATTTCGTGTACAATGCTATGTACTGTGCTAACAGCCTATACTTCTTTCCAGTTTGATGAATCTGGTATGGTGCGTAGGTTACAAGGTATGCTTAAGTTTATAGACAATGAAATAGGGAGATATTGAACAATAGATTCGGAACATTATGTAGTATAATGATAAAAAACTGATTAGGATCAATCAACCTGCTGAAATTGTATATGCTGCAGAAGCAATTAACTTAACCCACCTCCACTGGCTCCTGCTTGGTTAAAATGGCAAAATTGTTGGACTTACGACTACCCTCAAGTTTTGGAGTTTGGATTCAGTTGGGCTCGCGGATGTATAGTTAAATAAAGAGAGAGAGAGAGAGAGAGAGAGAGAGATGATCCAAGATGTTCAAACAGAGAGCTAATAAGAAAAAAATGTGAAAGAGCTAAGAAACTTTTTGGAATTTGCAGTTGAAGTTGAGCATGTTTGACTTCAATTGGCTTAGCAGTTAGCTAATAGCCAGTGGCATCTGCAGTCTGTTGATTCACCTTGCTTGCGGCTTAACATAACTGTGTCCTTGGCCCACTGGAAGCCCCTGCTCTTTGACTGTATGAAATGTACTACATATATGAACGAAAATATATAAAATAATAATAATTAACGGACAAGTCAAACGACCAGAAGCAGGTAAAAGTATAACGCTCGAAAACAAAGTCCCGCCAACCCATCAGAAACGCATTAATTTAATATTGAGTTGATATTGGGAATCCAAATACGTGGATGTCTTGCATATGATTCCCCCATCTACGGGACAAAATCCCAGAAACAGCAGAGAATTGTCCAGCAAAGTTTTATATTGTCATTTATAGAACAAGCGTGAATATGCTACGTGTCTGGAATCTCAACTGTTTAAACGCTTCATTAGCCAGCCACGGTAATGCCCTGTTCTGTTGACATGCTCCTTCCCCACACCATCTCCTCCTCCTACTAATCAATCACAATATTATTTTCCCTCTATGAATGAAAAGTTTTTTTTTTTTTTCTTTTCCTCAAAATCTGATGGCCGTCGGCAAGGGAGAAAAAGCTAGAAGACAAAGAAAAGCGAAAATGTTAGAGTGGGCAAAGACGAAGAAGTAATTGATTGATTCAAGTAATGACTCCTGGAAAGCGAAGGTTTTTATGTTGGGTGACTATGACACTTTGCGTCTTATGGTGGGACTCTCTCTCTCCCCCACAGATATTATTATCCCATTGTCCTTTTTTTTTTCTCTTTTTTATTACCATACTTTGGGGCTTTTGTTAGATTCATTCTTTCACACTCACTCACATTTACGAACCCTAAAAATTCCTTACTGTCTCAGGCTCAGCAAATCTAATGTTAATCTAGTCCTTCCTTAAAACCCCCAAAGAGCCCAAACATAAAGAAAAGCGCTTTTTACTTTGAGTTTTTTTTTTTTTTAATGTCAAAAAGGTCGTTTAAAACACTAGAAGGGATAGAAGATGACTCGGAAACAGAGAAAGAATCAGAGTTAGAGGAAGAAGAAACAGAGAGTGAGCATGAGGAACAACAAAGAGAGGAGAGAAAAGTCATGATAAGGGTGGTTCCCAGGGAGAGATTTGAGAGAAGGAATTTGATAGAGCACTCACACAGTGCAAGCTGCGGTGGCGGTGGTAATCTTTTTTGTTGTCAAGTTGATGAATGTGGTGCGGATTTGAAAGATGCAAAGCAATATCATCGGCGCCACAAAGTCTGCGAGCGACACGCAAAGGCTGCCTTTGTTTTGGTTAAAGGCATTCGCCAGAGGTTCTGCCAGCAGTGTAGCAGGTTACTCTTTGCTTATTTTGCTACTTAATTATCGATATCTCTTTGTCATTTGGAGTTTTACCAGACATTAATGTCCGAATTAAGTGTTTTATCTGTTTCTTCTCGTCATACTTTGTTTTAGGCTTTAAGGTCTCATTCATCTCTATGTTTTTTAAATAACTCTGCTAAGTTGGTTAGATACAGAGGCAGGAATTTGCTGGTCTAGTTTTGCTATTGATGAGGAGGATGAAAAAAATGGTGTACGTCTTTTTTTCTGAGGTGATTACTTTGCTAGTATATCAAATAATTGGACTGCCTTAGACTCTGTTGTCTAGCATTGAAACTGAGAATTTTATAGGAGTGTTCATGCAAATTCCTTGAATATTTGAATGAGGTGACGTCTATAATGTGAACAAATATTATCATGATCAACTTAAGCCTAAATATCCATGATAAGACCATCGTGGAGACAAATGTTAGTCGCCTATTTGTACATTTTTTGAGTTTCTACTGAATTTTGTACTACAGCCTGGTTGTGCATATCCATGGGAATATCCAAATGAAAGGAATAGTAGCTTGTAGTATGACAAGCATAGATCTTTGTTATGGTTTTCTGTACATCCGGTGATTTTTGGACTGTAAAACGCAGGTTTCATGAAATTTCAGAGTTTGATGGCGCCAAAAGAAGCTGTCGGGATCGTTTGGCTGGTCATAATGAGCGTCGAAGAAAGGTCCATCCAGACCAACAAGCAGAGGATGACATCAAGCTAACGGGTCTCGGCCCATGCAACGTCGCCCGGGTGTAGCATGTAGGTGATGGATGGGGTGGGTGTGAAGTTAGAACAAGGTGAGGTGAAGAATTGTTTGAAGATCGGAATGAATGTTGGGGGCATCGGGTTTGACACTTCCCTTTATAAAGAGTTTGAACTTCTTTGCAGCAGCGGCAGGAGGAAAAAACTATTTTGTTTTGTCTCGTATTTTTCTCTCTTGGTTTTTACGTCCTACTACTTCTCTTAATAATAATTTATAACCCATTAATTAATTATTAATTAATGATTAGTAGTTGAACCTCAATGAAATGATATATAGACAGATGTGCAAAGATCAAGTAGCTACTCATATTATTATTCTTCATATTATATATAGGAAAAAAGGATTTCTTCAAAAAGGAGTATTATTATTGTTGAAAAAGGAGTTTCAGCACAATGTCCTTTTTCGTGATGTATACTTTTTTATAAGTGAATAAGTTGCAAGAAAGTCATGAATGAATTAATAAGATGCAAGTAGACCACAAAATGCTCTCATGTTTTAATTATTTTGTTATGTTTTAATTATTTTGATTCAAGAGGAGCACAATATGGTTCAAACTTTGCATTTCAAACCAAAACGCCATCCTCCGTTGCTTTAGTTTCATTAGTGGTTATATCTCTGCCCTGATAGTAGTGCATGTTATGATGAACATGCAGGTGCTACCACAGAATTTTTCAAAAATGTAGCCGCTAGTTATAGAGAGGGAAGATCCTAAAGTAAGTATTCTTTACTTCCCTGTCTCCATCTTTTTGAGAAAATACTAACAGGGTGTTTCAGCGATTATGATTTCAATGCCGTTGGTACGCCAACATCTTTGATCGGTGGAACTATCACTTTGACTTTGTCTTTGTTATTGATAGTGATATTTGCTTTCCTAAATTCTAACCAATTTACCTTATTTTTCAAAGCCATTGTATCTGGAAAACAAGGATGCTGTACCTGAGGGCGTCCATGGGCATTGATGTCCTCTGCCAATGCCAATGAAATTGTTTCGTTAAGGGAGAATGGTTGTACTTTGTACTGAGTAAAAACCGTTTATATTTAAGACAATAAGAATAGAATTTTTTTAATGTAATAGCCATGAGTCATTTGATCCCTCAAATCATGCCCAAATTGTTCATGTCCCAGACAGGAAGAATTCAATGAAATTAACGAATAAATACATGTCAGTGGCTTCGGGCTTTGGCACGCAAGAGCTAAAATAGGTTTGGAGTGCTGTAAGATTAAGTGCACAATGTTAAGGTGCAGTGCAATTTATAATGGAAAAAGGTTGACATCAAAATTCCAGCAACCTTTATTAGATCATTTAACATTGTGCGACTAGGAATCTAAATGGGAAATGAAACTAGCAATCATGTAAATCTATTACCAAAATCTTGCTAAACTCCCCCTGCTTGGAACTTTCAGCATTTCCCGAAGAATAGCTTGAATTTATCATAGTACTACTTAAAACTACCCAACATAAAACCAGAGCAAACATAAATGAGAACAAACATGAGACCAAAAAAAAACCAACCTTGTTGGAAGAGGCATGAATCAAGCATGCCTTGACTGGAAATCCTTCATGAAAGCAACTAACTTGTCAACTCCATCCAAAGGCATAGCATTATAAATAGAAGCTCGTATGCCTCCCACCGACCTATGTCCCTTGAGCTCCACCATCTTCTCCTTAGCAGCTTCCCTCAAAAACTCAGCTTCCAATTCTGACTTCTCCAATGTAAATGGCACATTCATCAGCGACCTCACTGATTTCTCAACCGGGCACTTGTAGAATCCCGTACTTTCATCAATGGCATTGTACAATATACCCGCTTTCTTTTTGTTCTTCTTCTCAACCTCCTCTAATCCTCCCTGCTTCAAAAGATCTTCAAACACCAAACCACACATGTAAATTCCAAAACACGGAGGTGTATTGTACAAAGAGTTGTTCTCAGCGTGGATCTTGTAATCAAGCATCACAGGTGTAAGCTCTTGTGCATTTCCTAGAAGATCCTTCCTGACGATGACGATGCAAACCCCTGCTGGCCCCACATTCTTCTGCGCACCAGCATAAATCAACCCAAACTTGGTTACATCAACAGGCTTGGAACAAAAATTGGAAGACATATCAGCTACAAGAACCCCACTTGGATTGCTAGGAACAGGATAGTCCTTGAACTCAACCCCATAAATAGTCTCATTAGCGCATAGATGCAAATACTTGGCATTTGCGCTTTGCTCTAAACCATCACATAAGGGGACGCTCACGTATTTCTCCGATTTCCCAGACCAAATGACTTTTGGCTTGCAATATTTCTGGGCTTCCTTGAAAGCCTTATCTCCCCATGAACCAGTAACCAGATAATCAACGGTGTCATCGGGCCGACAGAGATTCAAAGGGATGGCAGCGAACTGCGTGGTGGCCCCACCTTGAAGGAACAAAACAGCGTAGTTTTCAGGGATGTTGAGAAGGGTACGGAGATCGACCTCTGCTTTTTCGATAATAGAACGGAAATCTCTGCCACGGTGGCTCATTTCCATAACGCTCATGCCCGATCCGTGCCAGTTGTAAAGATCGGATTGGGCCTTGAGGAGGACGTTCTCGGGTAACGTGGCGGGTCCAGCGGCGAAGTTAAAGACTCGATCTTGAGGGTGGGATTGGAGGGAGGGTCGATCTTGGATTGGGGTAGTTGCTGAACATGAGATCGAGAAGGGTTTGGCACACCTTTGATTGGTGAGAGTGAAGGTGATGGAGTTGGGTTGGAGAAAGGCATGATTTTGAGGGATCTTTTGGAGGAGAATAGAATGAGGGGTGGTTGAGGCTGTTGCCGCCATGGCTATAGATTTCGGAGAGGGAGAGGGAAAGCAATTTTTTTTTTTTTTTTTTTTAATGTTCGAGGGGGTGTTTGATGGAAAGATCCGAAAGTAAGTGGGAGTGTTTTATTTAATAAAAAATAATGGGTTTTTTTTTTTCTTTTGGGTTGGTGAGAAGTGGACAAATGCAGCGGTGTCGTTTTTGGAGTTACTTAAATCACACCATCTCTTGGTCACTTGTGTTGTGTCTGTGGTTCTCAGTGAATCGTAAGTCATATTACAAGTACGATTGGAAAATTGACTAATGTGTAATCTGGATGGATTTAGTGTGATATATGAAATATTGTAGAAATATGTATTCGATTTATAAATATTATTTATTTTAATTTTTATATATAATTATGATTATATATTTGATTAGTGATCATTTTAATATTATTTATAAAAATTTATATTTAATTTGTAAAATATATTTTATTCTGATTCAAAAATTATTTTATTTTATAAAAAATATTTTATAATATTAAATTTAAATATTAATATATATATATTATATTTTTACATTCTTTTATCGTGAGAACGAGGTTGTCATAAATAAAAAAAATAAAAAGTAAAAGAAATGAGTTGGTGATGTTTCTGCAATTCAATTTTAAATGTACTTCCTTGAGGAATGAAAAAGTAGGGGATCCGTCAGATTAATTGTTTTTGTTTGGTAAGACTCGAATCCAATAGCAACTCTACCAGTACTTGCAATAAATAAAATAAAATAACTCATTTGGATGCCATAATATTTTTGTTTTAGACTTGGAAAGAGGTGAACCAAATTTAAATATTTGGCTTTATTAAAACGAGAAAAAACGAAGGTCAACATTGATCTTTATTAAGAATATTTCAAATTCACATCATCAAAATTTAAACCGTCAAGTATAATGTCATATTCAAAGCACTTTTTCCTTGCCTTTTTTTTTTCAAACATATTTCCACAAAGGTACCATCAAAAGAAGTCACAAGGAAATTATGTTCAATTTGAAACATACACAGAAATCAACCATGGCTGTTGCAGGCTTAAAAAATTTTCAAAATTTTTATTTCCTAATTGCAACACAAAGTTGCTCCTTTATTATCTATCTGTCCTCTCTTCATCAAATCAGGTATAGTCAGTAGTTGCTATACACATTCCTTCCCTATGGTTGGGTGAGAGTATCTTCTAATAGAAATTTTGCTGGTTCACATTTTGCTGTGTACCCAAACTTGGATGTGCAGTACTTTCTATGTACCCCTGTTAGTTTTCCTGTTGCTGCCCTCTGATGGAGACCAACCATCAGTCTAGAACATTCTCTGCAAGAAAGAACAAACCAAAATCCTTAGTAACTTTTCCTATAGATTTTACATTTGTTGATAAGAAATTTTGAAGGAATAAAAGGACTCACAATAGCTGATCTTCCGAGCAGTTGCTATGCCACTCGCTTGTCCTACTCCACTGCTTGAATCCATACAGACCGCATTGAGCAGTATAGATTGCAGCAGCTGCTAATAGTGACGGTTGGAACTTAAGCATCTCATATTCCACTAGGGCAAGCTCAATCAAGAAGAATGATAGAAGCTCAAGCTGCTTTGATAAAAATCCATTACAAATTTTAGTAATTTTGCAATAATATCAAAACTCAAGAGTCGCTGAGCGGTAAGTTCTAACTGACCTTCTTGTCGGACTCAGCGGCTTTCAGGAACCTCCGCATGAAAACATACGGTGTTGGAAATGACATGTTAAACTGCAATGTATTAAGCATCAATCTCTCCTGCAGCATGTGAAAGGGGAACCCGTTAGTGCTCTAGCTCTTTCGCTTGGCAGCTTAACATAATGGCAGAATGGTATCATTAACTACCATTTCGAGAACTTCTTTCTTAGAGTAAGCTTTATCTGATATAAGGATTAGATCTCCCACAACAGGAACAGAGACCTCCTCGTACTTGCATGCTAAGAGCATAGCAACCAATCCAACCAACTGAAGCTTTTTCCTTAACACTGTTTGCTGGGACAAAAATCTGTCTATGAGATTAACAGTAAGAAATAATGTCTCGCCCATGAGGTCAAATTTGTCGTGCACCTGTTGATTTGCGCAAGCCAATATGATCCTTAGAGTTGATGATTCGAACGGCATTCATTATATCATTAAAGTTTGAACCTGCAGAACCTAATTATTTACCATTTTAAGGCATTGGTTCAGTAGCTAGGGTATATACCTCAATAAGCCAGTCAATCAGTATAGCCCTCATTTTCTCATTAATGTCAGACTGCTGCGCCATGTAGTTTGGTGAAATCCAGCTAAAATTCTGCATAGAGTGAGTTGGTTTCAGTCAAGTTTCAGGTGATTAAATTAATATACCGTAACTAAATCTCAGGCAGATTTAAATTTTAGCTTAACTAGGAAGCAGAATAAATTTGCAGGATAACTAGATAAATGAATGATGAAGTATTTGACAGTACTAGTGTTTATCTAACCAAATTATTACTCCTACGTCCTTATTTTTATTATACTTATACTGGAAGTTGACATCCTATTATTATGACCTATCAGAGGAGACTAGACCAAAGAATTCAAAATGAGCTTATGGTTTTATCATCACTTGAACTTTTAACTATCATACACCGAGAAAGTTACGTGAACACCAGACTATCTAAAGAGGAAATTTTTCTATATGAAAAGGATCTAAGATTTCAATGAAAAGTGCTTTATATGTACCTCCATCTTTCTATAGAAAGCATACAAATCTTCAACGTAGTCGACGACTGCCAGTGGGTTCTTAGCATCACAGCCATCAATATCAACACTTGGCTCCTCAACTAATATATCCTCCATTTCGACTTCCTCCTATGCAATTTCAATAAACCCAGTTTAATGGAATTGTAGACAAATAATACATTCCAAGAGGGAGATAAGAACATGAAGTAGATACCATATCATCAGCTTCATAGAGCCTAGTTGCTGTTTCTTCTAAGAACATGGGTACCGGCTTGTCTACGGATGATGCCTTGTTTTCCTCCACATCTATAAATATACAGTCTCCGAACTCATTTGAGCTTGGAATATTGGATGGTTTCAGCTTCTTAGTTTCCTGTTGAGGGGATAAGACATCCATCAGAAATAATGTTCCTATCATGGATTAGTAAGTTTAGAATATTTTATGATCCCTAAAGAGAGATGGAGTTGTGTGTGGTACCTCGGGGCAATGCCGTTGACTACTCGAAATTTGAGCAGCACACTTCCTGAAGTTCAGCATATATAATTCAAAATGAAGAAATTAAAATTTGAAGATTAGTCCCAGATGCATACAGAAGCAAGCTCATTTGTTTACCCTCAAAACATACAAGATTAGATAAATATGTCTTCAATCTATAATGGTCTTTTTGATTTGTAAATAATGAAAAAAAAATCACGAAAGTTTTTTCTGTCTTGGACATTTGTCTGAGATCTAATTAAGATCCAAAATTTGAACTTTCTTTTCTTTTTGTACTTTTACTCATTAGCCAAGCAAGTAAGAGGAAAAAGTGAAAAGGTTCAAAAACTAACCTGGTAATAGGTCTGTGCACTGGATCAAGATGGCTGTTTTCAAAATTTTCATTTCTTCTGTGTGCAAGAAAGCATTCTTAAAACTCATATTCAAGGGAAAACAAGGAAGCAAAAGATTTAGAACTTGTATATAGCAATTGAGAGATATATACTTAGACAGGCCTCTCTTATTAACAACACAAGGGTATGCTTTAGCTCCTAGTAAATTCTGATTAACGACACTTAAAGCTCTTCTGTTGTGTGCCCTAATCTCCTGTCCAAACTTTCTGCAACCCATAAGTACTACTCCTGCTTTATACGAAAGAAAAATGAAATGAAAAGCCATGTTAGATTATTGGGCTTGACACCCAAGTTTCAATCTTGAACTGAGAAGAAGTCAAGCCAAATATACCTTGAAAATTTGTGGGCTTGATAAGATTAGGGTTGTTGTCATCAGATATATGATCCATTTTGGTTGATTATCTAAAAGAACAAAAACAACCACCAACCGCCCCAAAAGAAGAAGAAGAAGAAGAAGAAGATGAAGGAGACCAAGGGTAAAGCCTTTGAATTAGTAAAAGAAAGAGCATTTAAAGAACTCAAGGCCCCCGGAAGCGTAAAACTACAAGTACAGGAGGAATGATAGGTAAAGAGGGGAGGGGGAATGAGAGAGAGAAAAAGGGGGAAGGTGTGGTATTTTCAAAAGCAACGGCTAGCTTCTAGTGGAAAGTGACCGTTAGATGATTAGGAGAGGGGTATGAGTGTGTCCTAGCAACGGTCACCTAGCTAGGTTTTAAAATTATTATTACTACACTCATTGATGTCATGAACATTGATTTGATTGCTTTTGGTTGTCAACAAAAAGATGGGTGGGAGAGATTAGATCGTAAACGCGCTCTCTACTCTCTTCTCTTCTGCCCCACTTCGGGGACATCATTCATCAATCATTTATTTCTTTCAATTTTGTTCCATTCATTCATACTCTCCATAAAAGAAATGTTAAAATATTGAACGAGTATTTTTCATTTTAAATATTCAAAATTTAATTTCTTTTGCACTCCCAAGAGAAAAACAAAAACAAACGAAGCATTTCTTCTGAAACGAAAATAATACCAGTAAGAATAAGAAGGATTGAGCTGAGCACTTTCAAAATTTACTCTTCACTGCACTGCACTGCACTGCATTTGAATTCTTTATTTCCGCAACAAAATGTAATACTAATATGTTAATAATGCTTGCAACCATATCTAACGTCAGAAATTTTGTTAACAAATCACAATAGCCTACATTAATTACGTCTTATTATTTTATCACGCATCTTTGGTACACATGAAAGTTTCAGTACGGTAACAAAAAAGCACACCCAAAGCCCCTAGGGGAAAGATAAATTTACTGCTCAGTTGTTGTTGCTGTTACAAAAAGTAAAAAGTGTAGCATGCGAAGAATGAAGCCAATCACTTGAAAAGACCAGAAAGTAACGTTGGACCGCTTCTGTTCTTTACTGCTATAGCTTTATGTTTCTCAGGGTTTTCCTTCACCTCTTCCTTTCCTAACTGCTTTTCCCACTGTAACCATCTCATCCGTCTCAAATTAAACTTGCTAACTACCCTTTGTTTCTTCTTAATGACTGCATGTGGTGAAATTTGGTGTTTCAACTTCTCTACTACCTTCATATGCTTCTAGGCTTTCTTTTTCTTATCATTCTTGCGCATCTCTTCCTTTACCACCGCCCTTTCCCGATTCACTAAATGACCTTTTTCCTTCTTTGATATGTTCCCTTGCATCGAGCTTATCTCACTTTCAGATAACTTGCATGCCTTGACCACCCTCTGGTGCTTCTTAGACAACTCTTGGAACTCCTCTTTAGCAACCATTTTCTGCTTCTTTGTAGCAGTATATAGCTCAGAAGGATTCCGGTTCCAATCAACCAATTTTTGCTTCTTTGGCATCCCTTGTTTGGCCTCAAGATTCAATAATGATGGGGTACGTTTTTTATCCTTCTTCAGAGGAAGTTGATTATTTGCCAGAATTTCCTCAATTCCCTTTGGTTGCAGGAAGCCCTTCTCACCATTGGCTATCTCTGTTGCATCTCCAAGGGGACAAGCCTTCATTGATTCTAAAATAATTTTGCCAAGCACATATCTAGTCTCACATGGATCACCCTTTCCAAGCAAGTGGTAGTTAATCTCGGGACTCTCCCCACGTCTGTCATTTATGAAAGATTTAATATCTTCTACCATCAGATCAAAAATTTTAGCAGTAGCTTTTGCAGTTTTCTTTGGTACAAAGACCTGAAAAAAAAACCTAATTTACTAAAAAAGATACATATACAAATACATATAAATAACAGAACAACACCAATTTTTTGGTAACAAACGAAAAAAGTCCATTCACAAGCAAATCAAGGCATGATCTAGGTCCATTTCTAATGGCAGGCTAATTTACCTCAGGCAAGGGAAAACATGAACATCTCTGATCAGAAATGCTAAAAAATTCGATGAAGGAGATGTCATATTAATGGCACTTACCAAACCAGGGCATGGAGAAGATGGATATCTGGACATTGATTGAAATAAACTGCTTGTCTCCGTTAAGGCCCATACAGAATCTTGCACCAGAGTTGCAAACTGAGAAACTTCTTTGGCCAGGTCTTCATCTGATTTAGTTTCAGAGAAACCTGAGATTTCAGGTACAAATTTTACTTCCACTTTTGTTTGTTCTCTTGCAAATTCAACACCTACCTTCCACTTTCCATGATACAGAACAGAAGCAAACGTCCAGACAACAAGACCATCTTGAGGGTTGTTTACCAATGCCAGGTGAAACATCAACAATCCAACCCTGTTCTATGTAGAAAAAATGATCGGTAGAGCAGATCACGAATACTAAAAAACATAATAACATGTAAATGCAGTTGATAACCATCCACCAAGTCCTTGGATTTACATATTATGATAGCTTCCATCCTGTTTATTTCTTAATGTGAACACCATCATCTGCAGTACAAAAATATTCCCACAGACATTTATGCTCATTCTTCTTCAAAAATAATATTTTCAACCTAATCTGCATACAGGTTTAAACAGAGAATTGCCAAACTTGCTATGAAAGTCGAACTGCTCTTTTCAATGGCCAAGTTTTTGTTGATAATGATAATAACAAAGATGAAGTCTTATGATATTATTCTATGCTTGAGAAGACACAAAAAAGACAGGTAACTCACCATAGACAGCTATCAGCAGGATGATCAGAAGAAACCAACTTATCCAAATTGAAAAATAATTTCTGCCAAAAAGACAAGACAGAGATTCAGGAAGTAAAACCATCAAGCCAAAATTCATGTGTTTGAGAGACCTTATGATAGTTCATAGGCATGCAAGCCAGTGGAAAGAATCTCACTTCTTTGAAAAGTGCCATATTCACAGGAATAATTTTTTGAGAAATTTCCCAAAATAATGTCAAAACTGCATCAAATGTTCATGTTAAGCATACCAAACCAGCTAAGCATAATTATTATCTTATTTTGCAGAAAACAAATAATTATCAAATTGTTAGCAGAACTCAAAAAACATTCAGATTTATCTTTCTATAACATAAACCTTATCTTTCTAGACAACTATCAGTAAAAACTTAGTCAGAATCTCAAGACAGTGCACCAATATCTCTAAATTACTTTGAATTTCAAATACTTTTGAAGATTGAGTATTTATATTGTCCCAAAAGTAGGTAAACAGGCTTGATAAAGTCAACTTGAATTGCATAGCTACCAAAACTCTCATAAATCCCTCGACTCTACAAATACGGAGTTCCTTCATCAACAAAGTTAGAAATACAGAAAACAACATGTTCTTTCTATGAATCCAAGCTCACCATCAGCATCGGGGAATTCTTGGCGGATCTCTGCTGATTAATGTACGCTGCCTGTGTAGCAAACAAGTCTCATATAACCTCTCTAATAACTAAATTCAAGAAATTAAATTACATAAAACCAGAAGCTAAAAATGCATAAACCTGAAACGGAAGTAAAATATGCAGCAGGTTAAATCTCTGAAGCAAGCAAATGGACAACTCAGCAGCTCCAAAAGACAGCATGTAGTTCAGTTCCAACATTAATCTGGACTAGATAAATGAACAATATTATGATGATAAGTATCATGTAAAATACTGATAGCAGCAATTTAATTTTACACCAAAAATAAAAGGATCCAAAGGCAAAGGGTTGTAAATTAGCCACAGTCAGTTTGGTTCTTTGCACCTAGTTTTGGTGTAGCAAAAGCAAAAGTGAATGGTGCAAGAAAGGGGGCCAAAAAAGACTCACAAAGGAAAAAAAATGGAGAGAGAGAGAGAAGAGACATTATGTGGAAAGCAAGATACTCTCAACTAATATTTCTAAACTACCTTATCTAAACCCTCAATGGAGGCTGAAAGTTCGTACATTGCACTCTCAGTATCCTTTGAAAATGACAAGCCTAGACGAGCTGCAATTCTTAAGCCCCGGAGAATTCTTGCTGCACAAGAAAAATAGCTGTAATTTTCCACTAGCGTCTAATAATGTAGCAGTCATTCCATCCAAAAATCTTATAAGAGATTGCACTCAAGAAAGTTAGAATCACCTACCACAGTCATCTCGAAATGACACATGGGCAGGGATTAATGTTCGTAGCTGGGCCAATGTAACCGAAACGAAGATGCAGAGGGTAAATATTAGTTTAGGTTATGAGACACATAAAATTGTTATTAGCAGAGTTGGAGAATCACCTTTAATGACTTCAGGTCTGACATTCCATTGTTGTAATCATAGATATTACATGTAAAAGGGTCAAAAATTAAGCTGCATCCACAATTCAAATAAAATCCTTATGAATTAAATGGCATCAAACTCAAGCTCTATCAAGGAGAAAGCTGGGGGAGTGGGGTCCTTCATAAATGGAATGTGATAACTTTTTTCATGGAATAAAATGGAAAGTATATATATATATATATATATGAGAACTAATACCTGTTAATAGTAAAGTCCCGTTTCCTGGTATCTCTCCAGCGGATTAGGTCTTTTTCATCACATCCTTTTGGGATTAAAGATATTAAACCTTTTTCTTTGTCTTTATCATGTTTTGCAGCTGTCTCAAAACTTGTTACCTATTTGAACACACAAATTCAATATTGCATATTAAGAAACTTCCCACTATTGAGGCAGTTGCAATCCAGAAGAAATAACATAGAAAGTTTCTGATAGCACTAAACCAGGAAATTTACCTCAACTACAGAACCTTTTATATGCACAATGCATATTGGAAATCTTCGTCCAACAATCTGTGCACGGTAAAATTTCTTCTTGACCTGTATCAGGCAATAGAAAACATTGTACATCAATCAACATTCCCCTAAAAATTCCGGGTAAAGAAAGGGGAATGAGAAGAAAAAACAAAAATATTGTGACCAAACCTGTCTAAGTGTAGCAGTTGTAATCACGTCAAAATCTTTAGGTATTCTGTTTAGTAGCAAATCTCTAACACAGCCGCCAACTAAGTAGGCCTCAAAACCTGAGATATGTAAAACAAGAAACTTATTGAGCATAATCAGTATTGATTTTTTTTTTTTTTAAATGTGATCAAATAAGTAGACTTGACGACCAAAACAAACATAATTGAAAGACCCACTTGCATGTTAAAGCTTAAAGAACCTACATTAACAGGGCTTTGGAAATAGGAAGCTAAGTTGAAAAAAAAAAAAAAAGTAAAATGTCAGTAAAACAAAAACAAATGGGCAGTGAAAGATGATTACCTCCTCTGTGAAGATTGTTCAATACAATCCACGAGGGTAATGAGATCATAGAATTAGTTATTCCCACCTTACTTGCTTGAATCTTCTTCCATTTTGACGGGTCAACTTCATCATTATAACAAGAACCGAGAGTAAAATTCTCAGTTAATGATTTAAAAAAAAAAAAAAAAAAGGGCTAAACAGAAAGTTAAATTAGATAAAGAGTGAGACTTGGATGAATAACAGGATTAGGCGGTGGAGCCATTTCAGAATGCAATTCAGCTTGTAAACCCCTTTCACCTAATGTGTGGTTGCATCTCTAAGTCAAAAACAAATACCAAGTAAGACTCAGCTTTATTGAAAAGAAATTGGACGAATTGCTTCAAACAAACGCATGGAGAGACCTGAAAGCGAGTTAAGGATTTGATACGAGGCGAGAGGAAACTTTTGGTTCTCATAAAAATCGCCGTGGATATAGGTCAGAAACTTGGCGTTAAGTCTTGTTATGTTAATGTGCCTACTCTACTGTGCTCCTCCGCTCCTTCCCGATATCAGATTCTTTAAAGAAACCCGTTTCTCAACTTGTTGCGGTGGTTGCAGTAATTTGTGAAAGCCTCCTGATTTTATAGATAAGATTTGAGTTTGGTCGTTGGGTTGAGGACCCTTGGACTGGGCTGGGAAACTAGTATAAAAAAGCCTAATTCAACTTCTCTCCATGTCAGTATTCCCGGCGTTTTTTGGTTGGGTTGGGCCTACACAAACTAATTTATTTGGTCTTTTTTTAAAATAACGTTTGTTATTTTGATTCGTTAACACAAAAGTCACCCATGTAAATAAATCAAAGCCTTAAATCAGAAAAAGTGACCGCTTGATTATTTGATCCGTGTACTGTGCAAAAAAAAAATATTTAAATACTTAATGTAGGTTATGAAAAAGTATATAAACTAATTTAGGGTAAATTATATTCATACTTCTTAATCTTTTATTTGGCTTCGTTTCAATTCTTAACTTTTGAACTGTTTTTATTTTGATTCTTAGTTTTTAAATTTTTTTTCTTAATCTTTTTATCATATTTTTATTAACAATCAGGAAAAATGTCTTCCTTACCTATGTGTTACAAGAATGTTCACATAGCATTTATGAAAGTTACAACAAGAATGTATGATCAAAATTAAATCATTTTTAAAACTTAAGAATTTAAATGAAATAATTTAAAAATTAAAATAAATCAAAATCAAAGATTATGAGTATAATTTATTTATTTAATTTATATTCAAACATAACTAAGTTATTAAAACTTAATATATATAAATATACTATAACGGTTATACCGATAAATGATCTAACAGTAAACGGTTTAATAATATAAAATAAGATCGATTATCTTTGTAAAACTTAATTATAATGTATTTATTTTTATGAAATCCATAAATTCAAACATACATAAGTTTTTGAAATTTAATATATATAAATATGCTATATGATAAATGATTTAATAGTAAACGGTTTAATAATATAAAATAAGATTGATTATTGTTGTGAAACTTAATTATGAGGTTTTTTTTTTTATGAAATTCATATATTCAAACATAACTAATCAGTCTTTAAAACTTAATATATATAAATTTACTATAACGGTTATACCGACAAACGATTTAACAATAAACAGTTTAATAGTATTTGTTATAATAGATATACCGAAAAATGATTTAACAATAAATAATTTAATAGTACATCGATAAACGATCTAACAATAAACGGTTTAATAATATAAGATAAGATCAAGTGTAATCTACACTAGGTAAAATCTATTTAATGCTCACTCCAAAATTTTTCCTTGAAAGGAAGTAAATCCAGTAAAATTAATCATAGCATCGCTGTATATAAAGAGAGAGAGAGCTTCTCTTAATTTATCCAAATCATATACATGTGGGCATCCTTAAACAAATGGGTGTATACTAATAGTGGAAAACAAATAACTTGCCTGTATTAATTTAAAAGGAAAGGTGAGAAAGATTTTTGTATCTCTGCTGGCAGCTGGATTTTCAAATGCCACTTGCTCTCCAATTTCATCTTCCCCTTAGCCTTGAAAAATATGGAAACCACATCACCGTTTTACTTATAAAGAAAATCTGCCATAAATGCTTAGCCAATCGTCTGAATATATAGACAATACTGAGCTTGGCTTCTAAATATATATATTCGGGGCGAATTTGTCATTCCATTAAATAAAAACGCGACGTTCTAACGTTAGTTTTCCGTCGACAATTCCATGAAAACTGATGCCATCCTCACCGTACGTTGGGGCAAGCTATATCGACGTGTACGGGCCACAATGGAGAGACGTACGTAGCCTTTTGACACGTCAAAAGGGCCGTTCAAGATGAACAGTCACACCCTCTGATCATCGAGTGAACAGGAATTTAACCGCCAGCGAATTCAAAACCAATATATAAATGCAACCAAGGGCCAGGGTTGACCCTGCGCTTCGTCCTAACTAAAGAGAGACGCATTTCACTACCTTTCAATATGATCAACCCCACAGAATCAGCCGAACGGAAACCCTCGTCCTCAGAGCATCAACCACAGGAGAAGAACAGCCTTCAAAACAGCCTGGGTGCCCAGGAGAGAACAAGCCAGAATGAGAGCAACATGGCTCAATCTGAGAAAAGTACCGATGAAGAAGATAAAATGAAGATGAGTCATGGTGGTAATGATCAAGAGAAGATAGGGCAAAATAAGAACAACGTGACTCAAGCCGAGGGTGATGCTGAGACAGAAGGAAGTGGAGGAGACAATATGAAGGGTCAGGCTGACCTTGAGAATGATGGCGGGCAGAATGAGAGCAACGTGACTCAATCTGAGAAAAGTACTGATGATGGAGATACAATGAAGATGAGTCAGGGTGGTGATGATCAAGCTAAAATAGGGCAAAATAAGAACAACGTGACTCAAGCTGAGGGTGATGCTGAGACAGAGGGAAGTGGAGCAGACAATATGAAGGGCCAGGCTGACCTAGAGAATGAAGGCCGGCAGAATGAACAAAACGTGACTCAAACTGATCATCAGGGTGAAGAGAGTGGTGCAACCGGTGGAGGTTCTTCCAGTTCAATTCTTGGCACAAAAAGAGGAAGAGACCGTGATCCTATTGATGTTGGGTCGAGCAGTGGATCGAAAGCAAGTAAGAAAGGGAAACTGGATGTTCCCAGTTGTGCCCCCACATGTTACGTATGTAAAAAAACTTTCGCGTCCTGGAAGGCAGTGTTTGGACATCTCAGGGCCCATCAAAGGCAGACCCCCGGGGCGTTCCCCCCGCCAACATTTACTCCTGAGGGGTCTCCAGAAAGGAATAATGGTGACAAAACCCTCAAGGAGCAACTGGCTCCCACGCTGTTGAACTTGGCTCGTGAAACCATACAAAAGATGATTCAAGACTCAAATACAACTGATGCAGCGGAGGCTGCTTCTTCGCCGAGGAGGGGCTTGGATATTGATCTGAATGAGCCAAGAACCAATGTTCTATTAGATCTAAATTATCCTCCACCACCAGAGAAGGAAGATGGTGACAAAAGTTAAATTAATACATGACTTTTCTGGGTTTTGCAGAATAAAGTGAATTGGTTGTCTTTAGAAATAAAACGAACTATATATATATAAAATTCTCTTGCACATGTTTGGAATTTTCTTTAATTTTATTTTTAAATTTGGTTCTCATGTAATGAGGTTGAATTAATTTATCAAACTATCAAACTTTCTCCTACCGCATCATATAAATAAATATATATATATATCTATATATACATAATAATACTTTATATCCTGCAATAATATTTTTTTTCTCCTTGCATGCTAATGTGTCTGTGATAAAATTCTTTCTTGTATATATATACTTACATATAAAGACTGTTGATTACCATTGGTACGTATGTGCAATCAAATTAATTATTAACGCAGCCTCCAAACATCATTTACAGTAATTATCTAACAAACAAACTGGAAAACTAATGTAAATTTACTAAGAAATGAAAAGAAAGAATTTGCAATATATATTTTGGAATTAAAATTAAAGTTTTGATGTAAACTCTGAACTCAATGCATTTTGGATATTTGTTGTCTGGGGAAGCTACAAATTGCTTTTTAATTAGGCCCCAAACACACTAGGGCTTGCAGCTGAATGAAAGTTGATTAATTCTTGGTAAATCATGATATACATATACTAAGGTGGGATATGATTCATTTATTCTGCTTTTTTTCTTAATTATTTTTTCTTTTTTTTGTAATTCTCAGCCAATATATAGAAAACGAAGCCACCATTATGATATTAGGGGGCCAAGTAAAGCTAATAATAAATTATATTAGAAGAGGTTCAAAAATAAAAATAACAGTGCCAAAACTGTAATTTTAAGGCTATCAAAATTTTTTTCGAATGTCATGACCCATGCCTATCCCCTAAATTCGACTCTGAATATATATACACACACACATATATATATATATATATGTATATTACACTATTTCTTTTGTCCAAATATTTGGGTCTTCTTGTTTGCATGTAGCATACAATATAATTAGTTAAGGGAGACTTTTGAAAACATGGGATATCTACCAACGATAATTGAAAATTCCAAAATCTTAAGGAGTGATTAATTTAAAAAAAAAAAAAAGGAGTGTATTTCCAAGTTAAATGTGCTTCATCAAAGGATGGCCAGAAGTCAAACCAAAAAGAATCACCATTGTTATTGCTTTTTGCATGCCATGCCCATGCAAATGAAGTGTCTGAATGCGCTTGTGAAGAATTGTTGTTGTTAATATTTCAATTAATAACACATATAGCAAATAAAGATGAACAACGTTCTTTTTTTTTTCGCTGAAAGGAACTTGGATGTTTTTAAAAGTTGCTCTAAGTACCCCAACAAGCCTAGCCTTAGAGCTAGCGCAAACAAAATGATTTCAGTTGGAAAGCTTGAGAATGCATGGCGTACGTGCTCATTAACATAATATTATTCTGAGTCTATAAATAATTTAACGTTAAGTTTGGTTACGAGTCACTCAAATAGAATATCTTCATTTGATTAATTCTATGTATACATATATAGAACAGTATATATCTCAAATGCAATATTTAGCAGGTGCAAATGATCATAACCAGAGCTGCAGTGACAACAGGCCACTAGGAACCATATTTGTTTGATCAAATGAAGCAGATGGGCCACTAGGAAGCCAGCGGCTCTACCATGCACATCCACCCTTTCGCAAGTGCCTTTGGTCAGCTAGAAATTCAAATGTGCAAAAAGAGAATAAGAGATGATGAGGGGTTTTTGCCAACCACTCGAATTCATCTTCTCTCTATTTGCTCTGCTTCTCCTACTAAGTCCAAACCTTTGGGCCTATATATGCACTAATTGATGAACTTCTTCCCCCTTTTTTTATTTTTTAATTTTGGATCATAGAAATAGAATGAACTTTTTCATTAAACACCAAAATACTTGAAATATTCCAAATCCAAAACGCAGTAATTTTCAAGGAATCCCACCTCATTTTCAGTCATTAGTGAGTAAAGGTTTCTCATTGAACTCTACAAATATAATCATGATTTAACCATATTTAATTTGTGGCTTGAAATATCCTTTACCTCTGTCGGAGCAAGAGGAAAGTTATATAATTAACTCTTGTTGTGCCTAATATCATGGTTTAATGTTTATTCACAAATTTTGGAGTTTCTAAACCATCAAGGACAAGTGGGTCAATTTGGATGCGCTTCCCATATACTATTTTTAAATTGTTAAGGTTTTGATTTAATTTCTCAATATTTTCTTCCTAGATTGATTGTTAGCGTCAATGAATTTGAACCATGTTTCTTATTAGACATCAATGCTTGTTGAATATTAAATGTCCCAAATGTTATTGTCAATGATCAGGTTTTTTTTTTTTTTTTGGTTTTTCAATCCAGTAAGAGGCATCACGCATCAGACTTCTGCGTGGAAAGTGAAGAATTTATTTCTTCATTGATTCTAAAAGTCTTTACTTTAGTGCATTCCAAATCTAAAATTGCTTTGATCATACAATCTCTTCAATGGGTTTGATAACTGATAGGATTTGGGAAGGGATAGCCCCCCAGCAAAAGGGCAAAATAAAAGATGCATGAAATAAAATCCGAGGTTGATAGAACAATTTTTTGACAGACCCAATTCTTCTTGAAGATTATCCATCATTTGGTGGAAAAGCTTGCTAATCTCAAATGTGTTGATTTCCTTGGGGCCCCTGGGAGTCCAGACCCCTGCCATTGTTAGATTTTCCACTGTCTACTCCTGAAACTTTGTAAGACCTTCCAGGTTTTGCTGTGAAATTTTACACTCTAGAGATAACAAGATTTGGTTGAATATCTAAATTTTCCTAACATTCAGGTGGCTGCGTTTTATTGTTTCTGTTTTCTTTATTTTGTTTATTTCTTCATTTTCCTTTTTAAAGGATCAACGTAACAGTACTGTGGCTCTATTTCTTTATACTTGCACAGGCAGCTAAGAGATAAAATCAGAAAGCTCTGCAAAAGATATTAGCAGAAATGTCTAGCAATTTCATTCACAATTAAATATATATATATATATATCTCCTGAAATACTCTATGTTCACAATGAAATAACTAAGAAGATAATATAGCAATAATTATTCTATGTCTAGAAACGCCTGCAATAAGATGTATTACTATTTTGTTGTAAATGTAAGATTTATTATCCTCTTGGCCTTGGTATCAGCCGTTAATGCACCAGTTGAAGGTCATCTCTAACTAAAAGATTCGAAACCTTTATGTCAAATTTCCCCTTCAATTATATATAAATATATATGGGTGCACTTAAAGACCTGAATTATGTTACTAAAGGAGAATACTTATACATGCATTAAAAGCTTTTGAATTTTCAATCTCTCTTCCATATACCTTAGTTTGATGAATTCAAAATATGATGTGTTTGCACAGGAGCTTTTCTGTTCGTGTGCCATGGCTTACGTACAGAATACTTTTTCCTCTATAGCTAAAGCTAATGATGTGGTTTATTTTACTAATAATCTCTAAATGGGTTGTTAGTGTTTTAGTTTCAAAAATGGAACAGTCTGCTAATTCTTGACAAAGGTTTCTTTTCTAGACAATCGGGACAAGCCAAACTTGAAGAAGATATAATATTATACTAGCACAATTTGCCAGTTTTCGAACTTTGAAATGAAATGGAATTAAGTTGGTTGAAGAAAGGTTAATTTTTGCACTCGTTTAGAATAAAAACCCAAGAGGAAATGGGAAAAAGATGTAGCATTTATGAATCAATTACATGAAAAAGAAAATTTTCATCTGCATACACTCCCGATTTAACAGAAGTTAGCATTGTTAGAGGATTTACCACTTGGATTATCATATGAATTACTACTACTAATTTAGAGGAAAACCCAAAATTTGTATTTGAGGATGGAACCGGAAAATGTAAGCATTTGACCATGTCAATGATGTCATTGGTGGCAGTGAATGAAATCATCCGTTGATATAATAAACCCACCCGAGACATGGGCATAGACGTCCGTCCGGCTATCTTTTATTAGCCAAAACCTGTTACGCAGAACAAAAAGACACAAACAAAACATTGCATTCAACATCGACCGTTGATCCCCCAGGCTTTCGCGTGCCTCTCATTATCGCTTCTTACTGTTTGCAAGACACGCTGCACTTGAAAAAGGGTGTCTTTCCTTTTAGCTGCTTTCGACACAAAACGGACACCAAACCTTCTTGCCTGGGAAACTTAGATCTAACTCTCGACGTAAAATGTTTAGCCTTTATTCATCTTTTAGCAGGTACCCTCTTCTTTTTCCTACAATCATACCTCTTTCCTTTCCTTGGCTGATACATAGATTACATAATAGAGTCAAGGGTTTTATCTTTTTTTGTGTGTGCTTGATTGATTTATGGAGTTTTTTTCTTTTTTTTTGGTTTTTTTTTTGGTATGATTTTGTAGTGAAATAAAATTCCAATAATGATGGAGAGGGCAGAGTCATGCCGAAAGCTATATACAAGAATGCGGTTATGGGAATTCCCTGATGAGTATGTGATCGAGCCCAGCGACGGCTCTTCTGCTTCCTCTTTGTCCATTGGTCGTGTTGATGCTTCAATGAAGCTCATTGGTGGGTTGCTTTATCTTGTTACTCATTTGCTATTCCTCTTTATTCGATATTGGTCTTTGGTTGGTAAATTGCTAGATGATTTACTGCACGCATATGTCTGTTCTCTAGATAATGTCCCAGAATGCAGCTCTATCCGCGTTCCTAAGATTCAGACGATTTTTGGAGTAGTTGGAATGCTTAAGCTTGTTGCACGTGTGATAGTCTACCAAATATCTGATTTATTATTATCCTCTATTCAGCTGGTTAACTCGGACAAATGATTGTCGCTTCTGTACATTGTGGTACTGTCATCTTGAAGGCAGCTTCTTAAATGAAGAAAACTTTAACATGGAGCCTAATTGAACAGTGAAACTTTAGTGCCTGATTAGATCTGTAGGGCAGACAGATCTACAAGATTAAACGAGAAAAATGATTTTCTTTTTTTTTTCTTTTTTTTTTATTATATTCTCAGAATTGGCCTTGTGGTTTCTCAAATAATTTTTATGTGCTAAACTTTCATGTGTTTAGGGTCATATTTAATTGTTATAACAGACCGAGCATGTGTTGGATCTTACTTTGGGCATTCTATCTTCAAAGTCATATCCTTGAAGGTTCTCCCCTGTGATCATTCTGTTAAAAACTCTTCGGTAGAATAGGTACATTGGCTGTTTGTTCACTTTTTCTTCTAGAAAGCATGATTATTGATTGATTAACACAAGATGTTTCTTTTTATACCAACTTTAGCAGGAAAAGGTGGAGAATGAATTTTCAGGGATGCTAAAAATTGCAGAGAGGACTTCTGGTCTCTATTTCTCTTATGACACCAATTTAACACTGAGGTAAACTGCTCTCTCAAATTAAACCTTGTATATGACTGACCAGAAATCGGATACACGTTAGCTTAGCCTAGGTGCTCGGAGAAAGGTAGCTATAATTTCTTCTATTAGGAGAAAAAAAAAAGGAGTGGAAGGCAGAAGAAGGTTGAGTGAATGGATCAAAGAGGGAATCAATCTATGCCATTCATCTCTTAATAGCATCAACCCTAAACCCTCCACGCTACCGAATCAGCCTTATAAATGCATGTGCAAATTGCGAAGAATAAGTTTATATGTGATGATCCTAGTAGGGGTGAATTGTCATTCCTATGGACACACTGGCAAATGAGTTGACTTTAAAGTGGTTGAATATGCCTTTGTTCTGTAGATTTCAGACAAAATGTAGGAAGCACATTCACTATCAACATAACATGTGAGGCAAAACAGGATGCTGGCCTTTTGAACATACTAAAATTAACCATCAACCACTAAGTTATTCCAATATAATCATCAAGACTCTAATTTGTTAATGAGGGACAGTCGTACACGATCAAACAGCTTACAAACTTCCAATTTTTATCCAACAAGCATAGGCGCCTTTGGGATTATTAAAAATTATGTTTTTTTTTTCATTTTGCAAGTTTTTTTTCTATGTTTTCTTTAAATGTAACATTTATGGTAAAAGTAATCATTATACTATTTGGTCACAACAGTGCTCAGCGATCATATGATCTGGGAGATGAATCTAAATTGCTTCCTCTTTGGAGACAGGTAAATTGTTCATGCTCTCTTGTTTTCCTATTTTATGAGTTTTTTAGATGATCTGCCACTGGCTTCAAACAGCTTTGCTTTTATGGTAGTCTTTATGAGTGCAGTGTTCGATGTTCATCAAAATTTCTGTGTAATTCTTCATTGCCACTAAGTTACTAAGAGGCTTTTCCTTATGTCAGCAAATGTTTTCCACAGGCAGAACCGAGATTTCTTTGGAACAATTATATGTTGGAAGTACTTATTGACAGCAAGGTGAGTCTTTTTCCTGAGTACCTTTGCAGTTTCATGCACCTCCATTCCACCATTTACATTTGTACTTGCTAACTACTTTTTTTTTAATTGGTTTCTGTGGCTGCAGCTTGATCCATATTTGCTTCCAGTTGTTCAAGGGAGTATCCTTTATGAGACTATCAGTTTCAGCATTTTGTGGCATCAGAAGTTCTTATCCCATTTTTTAACTTATTCATTATTGGTTTTGGCGTCTCTGTCTTTCTATTTGAAGAATCTCCTTAACTGCCAATCAGGTTTTCAGAACTTCCAAGCAGCCATTGGAAAAGAAATTGCTGATGTTACACTTATTGCTAGGAGATGTACGTGGAGAAATGGTACTCAATGCTAGAAATGCCTCTTCAATTTTTTCTAGTCTGGTTTATCTAGGTGCCGACTATTATTTCTTAAGAAAAAAGGTTGCCTGCTAAATTTTTTTAAAGTTTCTTACAGGTTCTCCTTTCTACTATGAACAAATATATACCTTTTGTAAGTTCTGTATCAGACTTGTATTGGTTAAATTTCATCATTTGCATGAAACTTTACCTCGCAGGATTATCCTACACACTTTGAGCTTCTGGGGAAAAAGGAAATGAATTTACCAAATTGATAGATAAATAATTTTTAAAAGCCGGTGCATCTTCATAATTCAAAAATTCTAGGGCCTTATTTAGACACGTTAGTCTCATTGATTACAATTTGCATCCTTTGAAAGGAACCCAAATGTGGAGAAGAGGAGCTGATCCTGATGGTTATGTTGCAAATTTTGTGGAAACAGAGCAAATTGTGCAGATGAACGGATTTACTTCATCAATTGTTCAGGTAACAGTTACTACTAGTTCATTCTTTATGTATGAAATGCAACATATTATGAATTCTGGTATCCTTTTCAGTCCTTACATTTTTTAGAGAGGTACCAAACACAAATATATATGGTCCTTAATGCTAAAGGAAAAGATTACTAGTAAAAGTTCAGATGCGTTTGTTGCTTAGTCCTGGCCTTCAATATTTGGAATGCAGTGGGAGATATTGAATATTGTGATTACTGTAATAGTGAAAGAAATATCAAGATGTTCAATGCAAACATTTGACACTGCATGTGAAGGGGGCTGGTTGGGGGGAGGCTACATAAAAGAGAAAGAAGTTAGATTTTCCAGTGATTCTGAACTCAATGCTGGAATATGCATCACATCAACTCCATCAGGGACTTGACAAGTTTTCTACATGAAGTGGTTTTATACATCATTTTGGTGTAAAATGAACACAAGTAGTTTAACAATTTCAAATAACCTGAATGGACTGCATTTATAAATCCTTGTAAGGCTTAAATAAAGGTGTATGAGAATATTCAGCATCCATGTTTTGAGGGCCATATTTGTCATTTTCTACGAGTTACCTTGTCAGATTGTTTTAAATTCCTTTCGTTATTCTGCCTCTTGTAGGTTCGGGGGTCAATGCCATTTCTTTGGGAGCAAATTGTTGATTTGACTTATAAGCCTAAGTTTGAGATTGTGAGACCTGAAGAAGCTGTGAGTGTGTTCACTTATTCCCTCTATTTCATTATGCACTTGAATTCATTCTACCTTCAGTGACATTGCTGATATACAACATATTATGCAGCCATGAGTAGCTGAGAGGCATTTTCTGGATCTAAGAAAAAGGTATGGATCTGTACTAGCTGTTGATCTTGTCAACAAGGTAAGCATTGGCTGATTAGTTGTGCGCAGTATGCAATTATACTTTGTTATAGTCAACACTACTCAAGTCCTCTTATGAAATCCATAGAGAACACCTTTGACAACGTACTGACTTTGTCCTTGCAAACAATGAGTTGTTTACATGTGCATGGGATGTGCATGTGGATGGGTATAGGATTGTGTATTTTAGATCTGAACAAGCATTCATTCATTATCTCAAATGTTTGATCACGTGCCACTTTCGTTATCTCTTACCTGCATGGAGGTGAGGGACACTTAAGTGAAAAGTTTGCAAATTCAATGCAGTCCATAGTTAGTGACGATTTAAGGTACAGTTTCTGTTTATCTAAATCTTTTTTTTTTTTTAGTTTTGGATGTCATTATGTTTATGCAAAGACCTGTGATAATGCAGATATCTGCACTTCGATTTTTATAAGATCTGTGGACATGTTCATTTTGAGCGCCTTTCCTTCCTCTATGATCAAATTGCAGATTTTCTTGAGAAAAATGGGTATGTTTTGATAATTGCAGTTTTCTGTGATTTACAATATGATAATTGTTGCTAGAGTACTTTTGATTCTATTGTTTTTGCAAGAACAGGTTTTAAAATACTGTTCCCTTAGTAAAGGTTAGAACAATGAAATATAGCCATTAATACTGGGTTCTCTTTGTCTGAAACTGATAGGTACCTGTTGGTGAATGAAAAGGGCGAGAAAATGAAGGAGCAACTTGGGGTTGTAAGGACCAATTGTATTGATTGCTTAGACTGCACCGATGTTACAAAGGTAAGTCAACTTAAACTGGAGACATACTTCTCATCTTGGCTTTGTCCATAGTTGCACAACATTTATGCAGCAGACATTTTCTTTTAGGATAGAAACTTGTGCTTATTGCTTACCTGTCATGACAATTTCAACTCCCCTGTTCTAACCTCAACAAATTACATACATTTGCTGAATGCTGTTCCTTCTGTATGGTTGTTACTCCTAAGAGTAATACAAGATATTTTACAACAGGTGTATTAACTACTAGAATGAATTCCAACTATTGTTATAAACTAGATGGGTGTTTCTGACCTTTGAAAGTGCTTCCTGTAACTAAATCAATAACTCTATAAGTTTTCAACTTGATGTATGATGACTATCTTTTAGCACCTATGTTGCCTTTGTTGTTTAAGTTGCTATGTAGATCTCTCTTTCAGAGACGGACACATACTCAAGTAGAGGTGTGTGAACACATGCATGTAGTTACCTGTTATTCATGTTTGCCACACTGTTAGTGTTCTTCACTTCTGTAACCACGCTAACTATGTCTGCAAAGCATGATAGGTAGGAAAATATTGGAACTTCAGCTATGGAGGATTGGTGTTTTTTCTGCTGAAGAAACCATTAGCTTACATACAAATCTTGATGAAAGCTTTAAAATATGTCAGTATTTCCATTTTCTTATTCTAATAATTTGCTTTCAGAGGGTGTTCATTCTTAACATCTTTGTACTTAGTCTATTGTATATCAATTTGATTTCCTAGCATGTGAACTAAAATTTACTTTTAAACATCTTCACATCTTCAGTGTGAGCTAATCATGGGGATGACATAAGCATACAATATTCTGGCGCTGCTGCATTAAAAGGAGACTTTGTCAGGTACATCTATATCTTGACTTTACAAGTAGAGCTTTAATTTGTATATCTAGCAAATGTTATATTCTTAAGCTATTTTGATGCATCTTGGTGCAAATAGCAGTGTGCTGAAATTTTTCTGTTACAATGTTGATTGCTATATCAATGATTGCATAAGAATACTATTATCAATATTAAATTAGAATGGACACTAATGTTCTGCCCTACTATGAATTTGTTCTTTTGGGGTTGTAGGTTTGGTCAGCGAACAGTTCAAGGGATACTTAAAGATGGATATAATGCCCTTGTACGCTATTATTTGAATAACTTTTCTGATGGAACAAAACAGGTACAAATACTTTGTTACTTTAAGTAATAGTTGCAATAATTAAAAATTAGGTTAATATTTCAATTTTTTTTGCCCTTACCATCACCATTTATGGCTGTATGTGAATGTTTGGGGTGGGGTAGGTGAACCCAATGTTTTAGTTCTTTTCATACCATAATTCTAATGCTACAAAATCTTTTACATACATAAGTGCCCTTTAGTCCGTAATAATTGTTCACATCAAACTTTCGTTTGAGCATTCTTACTGTTAGCATAAGTATTTTCTGAACAACCATCCATGCTTTGGTTGGCCAGTCATTTATTAACTTGTAATTGATGCAGCAGCGCTGTGCCTTTTTTTCTACAATAACTTTGTTATTTTACACCATTTATGAATGGATGACTCTCTCTTCTGGGATAGTTTTCCATATAGATCCTGACTTCCTCTAATTCATTGGTCACATGCATGAAGGATGCGATTGATCTCCTGCAAGGACATTACATTGTCTCTGTCAGCCGGGATATGATGCATCCATCTCAAACAGGAGGCCTTGACGCTATAGCCGTAAGTATAAATTGAACAACATTTGACTATTAAGATTTCACTGCTCTTCATGGTGTTGCCGAAGCTCTATACTCTACATTATTTCTTTATTTTTGAAGAAATTGCTTTATTTTTTTGCGGATTATATGAGAAGCTTTTATGCCAGGCAATAGTTCATTGGTTTATCCTTGTCCAACACAGTTTATCAACACTTTACTGCTGGTTTGAAGCCTGCAGAGAGAAACAGCATTCCATTTGTACACGTTGCAAACCTTCTGTTGAAACTTTAGAAATGTAGATCTTACTGAAAAAAGTCATGCTGCCACACTAAGTTATTGAGATTATGGCTTTACTAGGCAAAGTTGAACTCAGAATTTAAAACATATGGCCGGACGGTTCACACTGATACCATATTTGAAAGTGATTTTTGCAAGAATATTTCAGATGACCTTTACAATCCCACTAGAATGGTAAGGCTTTCCAGCTTTTATTCCACCTGTACTTAGCATCTCATATTCATAGGTATACTGTGATGTTTTTACCGGCACAAGGTGAATGTACTAGTCTTACTTTACCTTCTTCCATTCTCGTGCTATTGCTTTTTTATTTTAGTTGCTGGTGCCGAGAATGAGCAAAGATGCAAAAAAAATGCTTCTTTTTGTGATTTTACTGTACATGTCCCTTATATGTATTCAATATTTTTGCTGTTTTTAGACCTTAAGTTCATATTTTCTCTTTCTGCAGTCCTTTCCACTAGCTTTATGTTTGGTCTCTATTGGGTTGTTTTTCACAACCATGTCACTGAGGCAAGGTGAGTTTACTTCTGCTTAATCCTATGATCATAAAGTACAGCTTCATTAGCATAAATAGTCCTTGACAAAAGCCTTGTCTTCATTCTCTGCAGTTTGATACGATCTTGGACACTTAATTTTTTTCAGTTTTGTGGGCAAGCATAAGCACTGCTATTGCGGCTTTTGTTTGAGCTAACGGCAGGATTTTCTGCAATCGGCCTCGTTTGCATAAACCTCGGGGTTGATTACAGCATTCTGAATGCTACGGCAAATACAAACTTGTTCAACAGTGTTCATCTTGCTGAATCATATTATTCTTTCATACCAATTTTTGTAGTCCATTTAGTTGCTAATTTTTAGTACCTCATTTATTTTTTTCAGCTATGTTTCTCACCAACATAAACTACCGGTGGTGTATTTTTCTTTTCACTTTGTTGTTTTCTTAATACACACACACACACATACAAATGTTATTTCACCTTGTGCCTTGTTCAATGGTTGCAGCTACAATCTTCTTTACCTTACCTACCATTGACAACTCTGTTTAATTGAAATTATGATTTAAAGTAATCATGGGAAAAAATCACTTTTTAATGTATTAACTGTAATGAGTGAATCTTCAAGTGATAGTATTGGTTGACTTGATGGTGTCTGCTCGGATCTTTATCAAAACAAGAAAAAATAAAAAAGGATAATAGTATTAAGCTAATAATAAGAACCAGTGCTTAAGCAAAAAAAAAAAAGCAAAAATGGAAATAGAGGAAGAGCCTTTGAACTTGAAATTAAGTTGGAATCAACATAATGAACAAGAGATATTCCTTCGATCACGAAGTTTTAGCTGCAAACGGAGGCCAATAGAGGTGAAACTCGATTTTGTAGGTAACAGTAAGGCCCTTGAGGTTCACTGGAGATGATCTCACGTAGCCTTGCACAAACAAGAAGTCACCTGTACCTCCTACAACTGGATGATCGGAAGGTTTAACATTATGTGTGACTCCCACGATGGAAATGGATCCTATGTGCTGCTTCAAACGTAGAGTGATCTTAGCGACTGAAATGCTCCGGAGCCCATCAAAACCCGAGGTGATGGAAGTTCCTTCCGCTATGCCTATAACTTTTGAAGATGGGTTAGCTGTAGCAGTCATGGGATCTTGGAAAACAAATATGGTACCGAAAGGAGTGGTGGTTTGACTGATGCCTGGCCCTGCCACACCATTTACTACTATATACCCGGTTTTATTTATGGTTTCATGTTGAAAGAGAGCGAAGTGAAGCGAATTGATTCCATGATGTTGGTGGCCGTGGGTGTCAGTGGAGATGGCCTTATAACATGGGAGAGCAATTAACAGAAGAGCAAGAACAGCATAATTGTGCTGAGTAGGACCAGCCATGGCAGTGTAAATAGACAGGAAAATGTGAAATTGAATGCTTCAACAAGAACAACCTTTTATAGACCTGATAAACACTATTCAGAGAACGTACTCGGACCGGAGATAGAGGTCAGGTCTTTGTGTCACAGGTCGAGACTTAAGCTTCGAATCTGTGCGACTCTCGGATCCGGGCATTCACTCTTCTGACGTCTCGAATCAGCCTGACCGCTACGATTCACACCCTTATGAGGTATTGTCCGCTCTGACCCCTCTGGCATCACGGTTTTGTCCTACAAAAAGCGCCTCATAAGGCGGAGGTGGTGTGAACCTTTATATACCCTAGTGACCTTCCTATTATGTTCGATGTGGGATTCAGGACTCTTTATTTAGGTCCGTGACATTCTCCCGCACCCAACCTCGTGACGCCCTCGTCACAGAGGCTGGTCACCCTGCCTACCTCCCTCGAAGTGTTTGGCATAGATCAAATGGTTTAGGGCTGGCTCTGATACCGGGTCGAGACTTAAGCTCCGGAAGGCTGACCACCCTGCCTACCTCCCTCGAGGTGTTTGGCACGGATCGAACGGTTTAGGACTGACTCTGATATCATTTGTCACGGGTCGAGACTTAAGCTCCGAACCCGCGTGGTTCCGGGACCCGGACATTCATCCTTCCAGCATCCTAGATCAGCCTACCTACCACGGTTCACACTCTTATGAGGTATTGTCCGCTCTAGCCCCCTGATCTCACGGTTTTATCCTACAAAAGGTATCTCACAAGACGAAAGTGATGTGAACATTTTTATACTTCAAGCCTTCTATTATGTTTGATGTAAAATTCAGGACTCTTTCTTAAATCTCAGACATTTGGACTTATAATCTCGACACAATTTACCCCAACAAAGATAACTACTATTCCCACTTCACATTAACCAAAAAGTCTTAGGGTACAAAGTTTTATCAACATAGTCTGTCAAGTAGACAAAGATTAGAAACAAATTTCTAACTTTCAGACGCTGTTTTTAAAAAGGAGAATTTTAGGTGAACCTTTACTTTCACAAGCGGCCCTTGACCTATAAATGTGAGCATCGGATTGGAGCACGATAGAGCACACCGGCGGTGAACCAATAGATTACGTTATAGAAAAACGATCAAGTCAACAAACAAAAATAAATCCTTTCTGTCAATGATGCCAAGTACAGAAGGACCAGGAATCCTTGTGCGTTTATGGACAATATATATGTGCTTCTCAACATATATTGCCTTTATTATAGGATGCTCCGGATCTCAAATGCATAAATTCTACTTTGCTTTGGACGTTAGAACTTATCCCACTCAAGACTCTAAAAGATTCATGGGCAGGCAAGATATACGGCACCATTTTCCTTATGATGTCCTCCAATCACCCCATTGCAACCTATGCTGGCCTTTAGTCCTTGAGATTCAGCCAATCTATCACCACAGAAATTTTGCACATCAACTCATGCTCAATCTCACCCTCTTCTATATCTTCCATCATTTCATCGTATGCTTCACTTGAATTCCAAAGTTGAATTTCTTTCCTTTCTATCTTTACAGGATTCCTCGGTCGACAGCATGCACACGAATTTCATCAGATGAAGTACAGGCCAGTCCACACAGACTAAAAGCACAGCCTTGCTGTTATCAGCATTGACCGACTCTCATGAACTTGTCCTGACGGGCTCACTCAGTAGTTTCAAATTACCTATAAAACACACCCTGATACCATACTAATTCACAAAAGCTCTCTTTCATAAAAAGCAAAGCCATTAAGCTTTGAATTACCTCATCAGGCCCGGCCGCCTCTTAAAATTTTCAATGCTGAAAGCATAGACAGTGACAAACTTAATTCCTAATTCATAACAGTAATGAAGTAGAGACGTTAGAGGCAGACAGGCAGCCTTAATTAAATATGGCCATCCCCTTCTTCCAGATTCTGCTTCTTTGCATGCCTTGGGTTTCCGTCCATGATAAAGAGAAGGTAAGTAGGGATGGGATGGGATGGGATGGGATGGGACGCATAGATAGAACTCGAAATATGCATTTCCTCTCCTCTCCTCAGAAAACTAGCTAATGTCGCCAAACAGCCTATTCACACCATTCCCACTTTATTTGGAACTGGAGCCACCATTGGGGGCAATTGAGCATTGACCGGCATGCTCAATAGAGAAAATAAATTATACCTACTTAAAAATAGGCAATTTCAGATGGAATTGAGCCTATTGGATCTCTACCACTCATTAATTAATTAATTCATCCATTCATTAATAAAACCAAACCAAATCAAAACCAAACCATGATCATTTGATATATACACCAAAATAAAAGATGAAGAGTCCCATTGCAAAATTTGTTAAAAATATCTAGAGAAATCTCTAAAAAGAATCATGATCATGTGATCATATTAATTAAAAAAAAAATTACCATCGCCCCAGAAGAACATACATATGCAAAAAACAAAATACACACAATGCAGGATCTTGAGCCCAAGTTTTATTACTCAGACCTTGTTCCCAGGTTGATAGTTTGAAGATCATGCTCAAGCGCCATGTTGCCTTGAATGAAGCGGGAACGATAAGTAGATTGTTGGCCATGTCAAGGAGTACTTGAGGAACGATTAGAGCCGGATTTAGAGGAATCCTTTGGTTTTTCCTTATTAAGTGATTCAATCCGTTCCAATGCTTCCAAAACTTCTTTCATGGATGGACGGTTTTTAGGATCATGCTCTAGACATTTCAGTGTGAGCTCAGCTGATTGTGTTGCTGCCTTGGACGAATACTGGCCATCAATCCGCACATCCATTATGGTTTTCAACTTTCTTTTCTGAGACAGTTGGTTTCAGCCAATCAACCAAATTTTGCTGCCCCCCTGGTCGCTTCGCATCCAATGCTCGCAAGCCTGTCATCATCTCAAGCAACACCACTCCAAACCCATACACGTCGCTCTTCACATATAAATGGCCTGCTGCAACACCATATAATGGGAACTATAATGTTAGCAAAAGCTAAAGTTCTTTTCAGCACATTGCTTTTTAATGTTGCACATCAGCACATTTTTAATGTTGCACATCAGCACATGGCCACCTAAAAATGCAATTTGAGTGACCTCATCTTTAAGAAAACATTTCCTTTTTCATATATTTATCCAATTAATTCAAAAGCAAAGTTGTTTCATCTAGAAAAGTAGCTTTTCTTAAGCATTTTTTGAATGATATATCAAGAATTGAATGCTATATCAAAGCATCACCTGTTGCAATGTATTCAGGCGCAGCATAACCATATGTTCCCATAACCCTGGTCGTTACATGTGACTCTCCACCAGCAGGCCCCAATTTGGCCAAGCCAAAATCTGATATTTTTGCATTTTAGCTCTGTAGAAAAAAACAAGAAAGAAAATCTAATGTTTGCTCCTTGAATGGGAATGGTACTTTATAATTGTAAAGCAAATGATGGATGCCTAAACTTAGAAAGCCAACCACTCATTTATAGCAAGACAGGCACACATTCCTTCACTCTATTGGGTGGTCATAGATTTTCGGTTGAGATCAGTCTACTTCATTTTGAATCCAAAAAAAAAAGATGTTGAAAACTATATACATTGAAATCTTGAACCAGTCCTCAGACAGTAAGTAGAGCATAATGATCTTGAATTAGAATGCACGCACTTAAGATAAAAATCCAAAGGTATGTGGCAAATAATTAAGGACTAACCCCATCAAGCAATATATTAGAGGCCTTGAAATCTCTATAAATAACCTTCTCTGAAGTATGCAAAAAGCTAGACCTCTAGCTGCTCCAATCGTAATTTTAAGCCTTAAGTCCCAAGATAACGGTTCAATTGCTGGATTTCCTGCATAACCAAATAACCAAGCACTCAACATGATTTACCCATTGGACGTGAACTTCCTTTTTTTCTTATTTACTTTCAAATTCTTAATCTTACGTCTGAATAGATGATTTTCCAAACTTCCTTTCTGCATGAACTCATAAACAAGGAGCAGCTCTTTTTCCTCCCAACAGTATCCCAACAGCTTAACCAAATTGGGATGAGACAACCTTCCTAGAAAGTTCACCTCTGACTGCAAAACAATGACAAATTAAGGAGAAGAAAACAAATCAAATAAATTGCTGCCACTGACAGAGAGAGTCATGAATAAATTATAGTATACTAACTACTGACTATCCCAAAACTGTTAAAATCAAGAAAATTGCCTAAATACAGCTAGAATGCGATGTCATTGAATACATTGAATATTGATACCACAACAAGGCATCGTTAGGTTTATAACTCTGAAGGTGACATCACTCATTCCAGACAATGACAATTCCCATCAACAGTACTTAGAAAATGATTAAACGCCCAAAGGTTTTTTCTTCTTTTTTTCTGGAGGGTAAGGATTAAAGGTTTAATAAAGCTATCAAAAGCTTTTAGCTAAAAAAAAAAGCTAACTAACAGCTTGGGCTTCTTCTTTTTGGCTTTGTTGTTCGTCTACTGAAATACTAGCAGTACTTATTAATAGAAACAAATGAGAAGATAACAACGAATAAACGCCTTGTTATTCCTTCCTTGACGGACAAGATATAAATGAACAGAAACAACAGAGCTGAAATTGATGATAACATGAGAATTAATTAATACCTGCCACTCTTCAAAACCTTGCATACTTTCATGGTTCAATTTCTTGATGGCAACAATCATTCCAGAGCCAATCTTTGAGGGTGTTAAAGTTTTCTCATCCAACCAACCTTTGTAAACTTTACCAAAACCCCCTTCACCCAACAGTGTATCACCTTTGAAGTTCTTGGTTGCTGTCTTCAGCTCTGCAAAAGTGAAGACTTTCAAGTTTGGTGTTTCCAGGATCCGCCCATCTGGGCATCCCTCCTCAACAATTTCACTTACAGTCTCTGAAAATTGACTCCTGCAATTGCTAGCACTGCTGGTTGCTGAAAATTCTATGTTGTTGCTGCAGTTATTTGATGTACCTGTTGCAGATAAAAAAAAAAAAAAAAGGCTTATCTAGATTAACACTCTTTACTATGTGATTCTATTTTTTCTCCTTTCATGATCCAGGGGAGAAGAAGGAAAAAAATGAAACTTCTTACAAAACAGATTAATTAGAAGCCTCAAAAGAATCAAAGGAAAACTTTTGAAATGAATTAGAAGAATATATGGTATGGTAAGAATAAATTACCTGGGGTAGTAGGAATGTTGGCGGAGCTGTACACGTGACCAGTATCTCGATCAGAAGAAGATCCCTAGCAATTACCCATATGAACAACAACTCTATCTCTCTTACCAACCCTATCAGGAGAACAAGAACAGCATTTTTTGCAGTAGAGCTTGTTAAATTTCTTGGCAAAAACGCAATTAGAAGGAAGGACAAGATATATATAAAGCAGAGAGTGGAGAAGGTGGAGTTCCTGGCTTTTTTTCTTTTTTGCCTTTCTTTCAAGGCTTTTTCCCGGCTGTTGCAGGTAATCAACGTTTATTGCTTCTCTGACCAAAAAAGTAGAAACTTTCATGCTTGCTTATTAACGAGTACAAACCGTAGCGATGCGTAGGTCAACAAGGACGTGTGAGTTGTAACAGACAAGCGCAGGAGGAGTTGGCGTCAGCTGCGTGTCTGTGTGTAGACATATTTTTTTAACTGCGTTGGACATGTTTGAATTTCGTACTTCGTAATTCTAACTTATAATCAATACCATACTGCTACACTTTCAATACCCTTTAGTCTGCTCATACTTCATACAATGGAGTGAACTGTCTCATTTTTATTTTACCAAAAATTAATAGTGTTTTCCTCATATGTACAAAAGGTTAATGTTTTTCATTTTCTTATCTATTTGTGTTGAACAATTTTAAGACCTTGCTTTAAAAACTTTTTTTTATTGACTTATTCTCTTGATCTAATTCTCCTTTTCTTATTAAAAAAAAAAAAGACAATTTTTGTATTTTATGTGGAATGGTCCATGATATTTCATACACAAATAAAGTCACCACCCAACTGAGTGCCAAATAATAGCATGAAATTGAACTTAATATTGCGCAATGCACATAATGTCCTCCAATTAAATTCACAAATTTGTTCATTTTTGGGCCCGAATTAATTAATACTATTAAGTTGTAGGACTTGGAAACTCTTCTAATTTTTTAGGGTTTGTTGGTTAAGTGGGCAAAACTACACATAGAATCTCTAAAATCTAGTAATCCAAACCTAGCTAATTAAATAAATTTCTGGCCCAGGAAACAACCTCCGAAATTATAGTTTCTTTTCCTTTTTAAAACTATTTTTCTTTAAAACTGTTTTTTTTTTTAATATTAGTTTTCGGATAATAAAATTATTTTTAATTTTCCATTGAACTAATACAACATAGGCGGCCGAAATTATATTATATTCTCCAATGCAATTTTCCGAGGATGAAACAAAGGGAAATGATTAATTGCTGCAGCATGTGGCCAAATAAAGTGGAAACGTGGGAACTAATTAAGCACTCTGAAAATGACCAAACCTCCCTTCCGAGTTTTTGACACTACCAAATCCTAAAACTGCTAATACAAACCCATTATATCTACTTTTACATCCCTACTGGATTTGATGACCCATGCTTCATTGGACCATTGAACTTCTTCTCGTGGAGTTTAGGATGGGCCCAACACCTTCTTTCATCGTTTCTTTATGTCACATCGTTATTCTCCCTCTTATTCATAGTTCATTTCGTTTCATGCCATACATGGATGGATAATGGAAAATAACCTGTCCTTCCAACTTTTTTCAACGACCCAAAAAGCTTATTATTAGGCACTGGATGCCACTGGCACTGCATTCCTGTAGTACTAGCAGTAGAGCTGCTGACAACGACAAAACAAAGCAAACTTCCATTGCTCTCTGGTGAAATACATTGATCGTGTGATAATTAGTTTCACGAAATCCAAAAGTTGGAAAAAAAAAAAAACGAAAGGTTATGATATGCTTTATATATATATATATATATATGAACAAAAAAGGACCCAAATGGTATCAATCAAAGACAGATACTCTAAAACACACCAAGGGAACAAACACCAGCAAGAATTCAACCTCACTTTCACCAGAGAGCCCCAAAATTTGATTATGTCCCACATGCAAGGCACATGATATGATACCCATCAGCTAGGTAGACAGTTCTCACAGAATAGATCACAAATGATATATTCAAAGGTAATAACAATGGGGAAAGCAGTTCAACAAGGAAACAAAAAGATAACAGTTGATAAAATTCATCAATGTAAAAATACAGACAGAAGATAAAACTTATCCGCTTCAGAAACTAAACCAAACTTGCATGTCTGGCCGACAAACGGCTAAATTGCTACCTTTCTGCAGAAGCCTGATTGACATAACCTGCACACGATCAAATGCCAGAGGAAAACAGAAACAAAACGTTATTGCTTTTTTATCTTCGTTTCTTATCTTCAACAAATGCCAAAAGAAACTGATCTTACATCTTGGAACATATAAAACCAAAAAGTTTGATATATCAGGCTGAAAAGAAGTCTTTGTGATGCATATGCCCCCTGCTAACTTTCCTCTATCATCCCTCAAACTGAACTGGAAGTTTTTCTTGAAGTGGATGCAGTCGGGATGAGCATGATGGCTATGGGTCAAGGATCAGTTTCTTGCTGAACATATAAATCCTGACCCGAAGCTAATCTAACACCCTTATAACACCAATTATCCAGCAAAGTTCTCAAAAGAAAAATAGGTTCATTTAGGGACAGCAAAATATTTAACACAATTTAATCAACGGTATCCTTCCATATGTTGTCTATAAGCAATGCAGTAACTGGCAATATGCAATACCTGTGTCACATTTACCCAGACAGATTAGTATCTTAATTTTACAGTTAAAACATGATAATTTCATATTAAATCAGGTTGCTGATCACACTGATGAATGTTACAAGCCACTTTATTGGTACAAGGTGTAGGGCATGCTCAAAGAAATGATATGCATTCAACCAACTCATAAAGGAATGGAATATAACTGAAGAGAACTAAATAAGATAAACTACTATTACATATCTCAAATTTGGACATAGGGGGATATTTTGATGATTTGTTGTCGCTAGGCGGTACTGATGCTGAAATCATTGGTAAGTGAAGGCACCATTCTGGTACCTTTTTAGCTCAAAATTTTATTGCTACTTTTTTCTTTAGTTTTCCTACAAATTTGCATTAATTTGCTTTATAACGGCTTCCATTGACTGGAAGTAGCAGACAACCAAGCTTTTAAATATCAAGCAACTGAACCCAAATTCAAATTAAAAGAAATAGGTAAGAAATACCATGTCAGGAAAAAAGAAATGAAAACACAAAATCAGGTTAACGTGAGATGATAAGCAAGGTAACCTACAATGGCAGGGAATGCATCAATAACTGCATTAATAGTAATCAATGAAAAGAATTTTCTCCTCAGTACAACTTATATAAAGGCAACCTTCGACAGCAGCACGATTGCAAAAGGCTTGGGATAGCTCCCCTTGCCCATAGAAACGATATTTTAAAGCCCCAAATGCATTTGGAAACCTAGAGAAAGAATAATTGCATTTAACAGAAAACTAGATGCATTGTACTACAATAAGCTTCTATTAAAATTTCAATATGGAATTGAATATAATTGAACTTTAGTTGAAGGCTTGAAGCATCAACAGAAAGAATAAACATTAACCTGCCAACAGATGAATTTTACGGAGCCAATTGATCGATCCCATTTTTTTGTCTTGAGCAAATATCTACAAACTCCAACATCTTATTGATCATAGCCCGCCATCGGTATTGCATACAGTATAAACAATGCGAAGTCAAGATCACGCCAATGATTAAAGCAATGAGGAGGCAACTAGAGATGAGAAAATAGAAAGGAAAAGTGATGAGTAACAGACGATTTAATCGTGGGCGGCAACCCCATTTTATTCAAGAAGTCCAACAAACGGACTCTGCAAATCCTCCTGGGAAATCTTGACGCCTTGTTCGCCAGCCAAGCGTCCATGCACCAGCTTGAAGAACCTCGTCAACTGATTCTTCTACATGAGTCCCAGACTCTTGTCTTTGAATATGGCGCTCCGGAGTCTGGCACACTCCAGAGGTTCCGCTTGTCATCCCCTAGGAAAGTGGCGTCAATACTCTTGAACTCCAAATGCTGGCAGGCTCAGGATTTAGCATCAAGTCAATCGATTTGTCCAGCCACATGGATGCTGAACTTTCTGGAGTGCTGATAAAGAAGATGAGGTGAAACGCTGGAATCTGGATATGTCGAGGGAGGAGTAGAGAGGATGAGTGGCGAAATCCGAGACGGGGTAATCGTGATGGTGATGGTGACGATGAGTGGGAAATAGGTGAGAGAGAGAGCGAGAGAAAGGAGAAGTGAAAGCCATAGAAGGGATTGGGATGGAGATGGTAGAGGCGACGGCTTGAACGGATTCGGATCGGCCGGTGCGTAGTCCGATCATAGTGAAGCCAAGCTAGCAAGACAATGAAGGAAAGTAACCACTTTCAAATCCTTATATACCCACACTGATATTATAATAATTCAGACAAGATGGTGTGATTTTGTTTGGAGTTAGAAAGGGAAAGAAAACAGTAAGCCAAAAAGAAAAATGAGAGAGCTAAATCTTAAAAGCTGTTGATGAGTAATTTCAGACGCCGGTCTAAAAATTGAGGGGCGGCGGTGTTAAGAACAAACATGATTGAAACATTGGATTTTCAATCCAAAAAAATATGCATGTCGAGCTGGGCCTTTTCAAATTTGAACGAACGACGGCCCAAAATTTACTCCGAACAAGTTGGCAGACACAGACAGAGACAGACAGACGGTTGTAACAGATTAACAGCTATTCCAATTCTCCAATGAAATGAACTCTTTTTTTTTTATTTAATTAAAATAATAAATTTAAAAAGGAATACTCCTACTAGTCAGTATTCAGAAAATGCAAAGAGAGGTAGCGTCTAGCTCTGAAGATTTCAATATTTAAAATGGAAGAAGACTAGAGGAAAATAAGAATACAGACGGAATTAATTAATAAATGAAAAAAGGGTAAAAGGAAAATAATCAAACCATGTATATTTATTTCATAGTTTTCATGTTTGAACCAACAATAAAATTGAAATTAAAAACATACGAAAATGACCAAAAAGACACATCAAAATTTTATCACTTCTGTTTCTTGATAAATAAAATGAATGAATTTTACAATAGATTTTAATTCACAACTTCAAAATCAAAACTACATCACGCAGAGCAAACATCCAAAAGCATATTGTTAGATAAGCCCCTTGTTCTATTTGACGAGTCGACAGACAAACTTGCTAACCCTGGTACACAATATCAACCAGGGTATGATCCCAACCTGCAATCGACGTCATTAATCAGAACACCCATCAAAACCATAATTGTATTCTTTTATTCCATACAAGGGAATGGCAAGTTTGACCAAGGTAAAATACTTGTGCTTATGGCAGCATTACACACCTCCATCTGGGTTGCAGATAGGCCATGTTATAAACAATTGGGATAAGAAAGACAAAAACCAGAGAGTGAATCCTAATTCTATCACATAAGGAAGAAGTTAAAATTATGATTAGAGGTTCTAAAATCGAAATGATTCCAAGATTTTTTACCATGACATTGTTGTTTAAAGAACCCCCAGTCTTCCAGGATAACACCTTTCCTGCAAAAAAGGATGTCATATTCAACAAACAACCGATTTTCTCAGATTTTCTGTAATTCATATTTTGTCCTCCAACTGCTTCTTGTCAACTCTTTATGTTCTCATGTAATTTAATTCATTTCTGGCCCTAGGGGCAAACTTTATCTAATTTTGTGAGTATGTTATAACGAAGCATGCATACCAAATTTAGCAGGCAGTATGATCAGCGCAAGCATATTTAGAAAAAGTTGTAGTCACACAGCCAACAGGAAAACAAGCTAAAAACTTAACACAACAATAGCCACAATCATTATAGTGCATTACCAAAGGGTTGCACAAATTGCTGAGACACAGAAGCAATGGGAGACCTCCAAAACCAGAAGATTAGCACAACATGAGTTACGACCTGCACCAGAAGACAACCAATCTCTTAAGATATTAATTAAGCAAACAAACATATACAGACTTCTAGACAGTTTCATTACAAACAGAATCACCTTTAAGATGAATAAAACTTTCAGATACAAATCAAATGACAGCTTCACCTCTTTGCTTTGTTGTGCCTGATCTGGACATCACGTGTTTCTTCTATCAGTACAGGTGATACATACTTAACAAATTAGGGGGGGGGGGGGGGGATGGGAAAAAAGGAAACAAATAGACTATAGCAAACAAGAGATAGCTGTTTATGAGATCAAGATCTCTTTCTTGAAAAGGAAAAGAAAACATATGAACCATAAACAAAGAAAAGAAAGAATATCAAATAAAAGTTGAAGTAATTGAATCTAGTTCTTGTCTAACTTAAAAAGTTAAAATACATGTACAATATACAGCAAATGAAATCAATCTCATTAGTCTCTCAGGATTAAATTTATCCTTACTCTCCTTACTTGTTAAACTTCGGTAAATAAAACACCATATCAACCTGATAGTCCAAAAAATTAGAACACTGAAACTTTTCTCCATGGTCCTAATCAGATCTCCATATCAATCATTTAACTGATCAAAAGTTGAATAAAATCCAAAACACCCCAAGAAGATTTTTCAAAGAATCAGATTCATATAAGCTTAAGCAATGAAGAAACATGAACCAATGGCTAAAAAAGGAAAGTGGCCTCACAATTTGCAAGTTCCTTCTCCTTGGCAGCAGCCAACCTCCTAAGCTTAGCTGCTTGTGCAAATGTAGACGGCCTATGATATGAAATATATGTTGTTTATCATGCAATTGTGAGTGCTAGGCCAATTAAATGGAACTATACACTTTTTAAATCACTTACTGCGAAAAGGAGGCAGCCTCTTTCAAAAGCCGCTTAATCTCTCCACGAAGCTGAATTTCCCTGTCAGTCTTGGATGCTCCCTAACCATGAAAAAAGAAAATCTAATCAAAATTGTGAAAAATCACAAGAAATTTTATAATCTTCAAATTGAGCAATCGGATATGACAATAACAAGCAGACTTAGGTACCTTCTTTAAATCTTGGAGCCGTTTGGTGGCAAATTGGAAGAAAATGACAATGAAGAAGATGAGAGGAGCTGACAGGGATCTTCTTTGTTCTAGGATTTCTCCTTCTCCCATATTTCTCTTACGCTCTGTTTTCATGGAAAATTTAACGAAAAGAAAAATATAATAAACCCCCTTATCTTGTTTGGAGGACAAAGAAAATATGAAAGCAAATTTCCTCTTTTCCTTCTTGGGCCTGACTTGCATTTTACATTTTTCATGTCCTACTACAAATATTTGTTCAGTTGTAAATTTGAGCCTATCTTCTCCCTACTTATATAAGCATGTGTTTACTAACATGATACTTTGTCAGCTTTGTTTCCCCAAAACAACTCAAGGTAGATGAAATCTCCTTCAACTCCCTACACAAACTTTGCTTTAAATGACTTTTTTTTTTCTGCATTAAAAACCAGCACTATAAACTCCAAAGATTTGACGTTTAACTCAAAGCCATTAGTTCCACATGAACGGATAATAATAATAATAATAATAATAATAATAATAATAATAATAACGTAATGGATATTGCAAGACCTATTACAAGGACTAGGAGACAAACAAGAGACTAAAACACCTAAATTCAAAAACCAGACATCAGTTCCACCAAAGCACAACAAAGACCAAGGTTATGGAATTAGGACTCAGACAAAAATGAAAATCAGCCATGGGCAACCATGGAAATGCGATCGGGAATCAATCAAAACGAAACTTATTGAAATTAAAGACAACCCACATGAAACTTAGGCTTTTTTCATGGCAAAATTTTGAAATCATCTCATTTCCCCTCTAAACCAGACCGCTGAACATCAATATCAATAGGCGGCTTTTCCCATTCCCCTTCAAAATATGAGTGCTTAAAATATTGGTACGTCAACAAAAAAACCGATGCCTCACCGTCAAAGAAAGAAAAAAGAGCACAGCAGAGCCAGAAGTCGTGAAAGAATAAAAGCGTCGGCCGCGGCGTGGAGGGCCAAATTGATCTAGTTGGGAGTAGAGATATGGAAGACGATGAAGGAGAGAGAGGAAGAAATGGAAGTGGATCTTGCGCCAAATTCAGAAAACCGGAAACTTTCTTTTTTAGGTATTTCTTTTTAGGGTTGAAGTAAAAGGAAAAATATATATTTAAAATTTTATTTCATATTTTTCTTTAATTAAAACTTTTTTCATAGCATTAATTATTATATGTACCACCTTAACCGAACAAAAAATCTATGAATTTGTTTCTTTTTTTCAAAAAATAATTTATCGTGAAATATGTCTTATTTATTAAAAAAAGTCACTTTCCTTGATTATATATTAATAAGTTTTGCAAAATATATTATTTCTATAACTTTCTTTATATTATATACTATAATTTGACTGACTTTAATATTATAATCAAATTACATCAATTTAATCAATCAAATTATTTAAAAATAAAAATATTATATTTATATATATATAATAGAACTAATTAAATTTGATATTATGAGTCAAAAGAAATAAACTCAATTAATAAAATTATTTAAATATTCATATTTTTTAACTTATAATTAATATATTTTAAAAAATCTGTTTTTACTAAAGAAAAAATATCAGGTTATCTTTTAAAAAAAATACTAATCATATACTTAATTTTTTTCATCTAAAATAAATTTTTTTCTAGTCAGATAACGTATATATATACATATTTGTAGTTCATTTTAATTTAATTTTTTTCGTCTAAAATAAATTTTTTTCCTAGTCAGATAATGAATATATATATACATATTTGTAGTTCATTTTAATTTATATCTCCCAGTCCTGGGGTTCATGGGTTGGTACGGTAGGCGGAGGGGCCTACTTCTAAATATTTCTTTTGGTGACTTTCAAAAGAAAGCTTAGGTCTCCCGCGAGTGACTCTACTAGCACTATTTTTTAAAATTAATCTTTGCTTCTCGAAATATAAACGTGCCTTTTTTTCGTTTTTTCTGAGAATTTTTTTTTTAAGATATTAATGGCTTGATATTTTTTACTATATTGACTTTGGAAGAATTATTTTCTTTTTCATTGTCATTTTTCTTGCAGTGTTACTCTTCTAAATAAAATGATTTGCAAACGTTTAAAATTACATTTTTTTTTTGTGTTTAAATGCTTTCTTGAAGTTTCTTCATAAAGTTGAAAGCTTGTTAATTATAGAGAATATAATAAATTCATCATCCATCTGTATTTTTTGAACTTATTTAAAATAATTTCAATTTAAAAAAATTGATCCATTATTAATTTTGAATCAATCATTTTGTACTTATTTTATCTTGAAACTAAGTACTTCTTGGATGTGGTATCTTTTTCTCATGTACCTTATAACCAACTTTTTTCATATTTTTTTTGTCAATGTAAAAGTTGTTAGAAAAAATAATTAAGAGAGGAAGAATACTAGAAAAAATTTTGGCTTTGAGATGTGAATAATATTTTTTAAAAATAATTATATCTTTAGAATATAACAAAGCTTCAAACTTTCTAATCAGAATAGTAAAAATAGTTATACTAAAAAATTTATTTATAATGAATGAGTAGACATAAACTTCTATTTAAATGATTATGATTTTTTGTATAATCATAACTTTTATAAATAATAATTTATTTATATTCAAATAGTTATGACCATTTGTTATATGATAATTATTTTTATTCAAACATAATTATTTAAAATATGAATAAAATTAATACAAAAATTAATTTTATTCATCAATAATTAAATTTTTTTATTCAATATGGAATACACCACATTCTAAAATACCAATAATCCGTCACTAGTTTGGAATGTTTGTACTTAATTTTTACCTTTCACACAAATAAATATTATGAATACAAGAAAGTATCTCTCAATTTATCTGCAGATTAAATCTTAACTCTTAGTGTTAAAATTGAAGATATAACACATATAATACTTATTTATTCTTCTGTCAAGAGGTTTACAATCGATTTTAATACTATTATGGTCATGTATTAATCCTATTCATAAATATTTACAATAAAGACCCTAATTATTCTTGTTGAAGTGATACCACTTCTATGTTTATATAGGTAAAATTTTCATTCTGTCTACATTACTTTAAATATTTAAAACTCTATTAAGAGTATAAAACTCATCATCACCGTACAATGGATCACACTAATTTTTAAAATTTGAATGGATTTTACTAGTATTTAACAGACACATAACAATAATTTATTTTTACCCATTAAACTTTGTAATTAGATATTATTAATTCAAAGTTAGGTTCCCATTATTGGTGTCTAATAGTAAGGGCTTAAATCTATTTTACTTGTAGTACTACTAACCAAATATCCTGAAATTCAATTTGTTTTATCGTAATTACCAACACTTGAGATTGAATTTCTAATATAATCACATCAGGCTAATAAGTCCAAACTTTTTATTTTGCATATCATTTATATACTCCAGACATTGTTGCCTTATTCCTATTATTTTAAGAAATAGTTAGTTTTGCTTATGGCCATAACTCTTATTTATTAATTTTAACCATTCTATTTCTATACTTTTATACATTTTTAATACAATTATATTTCTAGTACAATTGGATAAACTTAATGAATAAACAAAATGATTTTAGTCCTTTTAAAATTTTGAATGACCTTTTTTTATAGCTTTACTTTAATAAGTGTTTAAACTTATCAGCTAATATAATTTGTTCATAAAATTATACTAAAATCTTACAATACTATGGTGGTAGTTTTTATTTCTTTTGATTCTTATCACCCCCACCATGTGCAAGTATGCATTCTTTTATTAAAGAATATCTCATTTAATTATTAAGATATCATATATACTTAATCATGTTGGTATTTTATTTATCTTTTCACTATTTGATGTTTTTTTTAAATAATAGGAGGCCTCCAAATCCACCCTTAGTGAAAGATAATTAGCTGATATCATAATATTTCAATAAATATTTTAAAACTTTTATATTTTAACTCAATATAAGAGTTTACATCAGTAAGTAGATTTCAAATATAATCATGCTTTTATAATCTTCTTTTAGGACTTTTATGTCAATTCATAAATATTTATATGAATCTATTTCATCATGGATACTATTAATAATTTTTATTAGCACGAACAAAACCATTTTTATCACTCAAATGAATCAAATAGCATTCTTTTGCTATTATAAAGTTTTTTAAATTCACAAGATCTTTGAATCACTCATGGCTTTCAAAGTAAATATACTTTGAAATTTTCACTATATAAAACTATAGATGATAAATCATTTGTACAATCCATGAATTAGACCATATACATAACAAAAATGGTCATAACGTGATCAAGATTATGGCATCAATTTTGGTTTATGGCTATTCTAAGCCAACTATAATAATTCACCTCATACCTACAAATCATATAGATTTGGCTATTAAAATTATCTCATTTATAATGATGGCTTTTAGTGAAAACCAATTATCTTAAATGTTATCATGAGTTTTCAATGCATATAATAATTGTCCAATGGCCAATTTCGAATTCATCATTATTGAAACCTCTAAACTTGATTTCAAAATTTTATGTGAACTTTATTTTTTCATCATTGTGTAACCTATATATCTCTATTATTTATCACTTTTAATTGGTCATAACATTTTCAGATATATAATAAATTCAAATTTTACTCATAGGACCAATATGCTTATAAACAATAAGAGTCCATAGTATATTTAACTCCAATTTCAAATACTTTCACAATCATTTTGTGATCAATATATTAATATCTAGATCACCATATCAATGCAAGTCATGAAATATGAATCCAAAAAATCATTTTCATAAAATAATATAAATAATAATTATAATATGAATTTTACTCATATTTCATGTAAAAATTCATGATGAATTTGCACAGGTTAAATCATTGATTGGCTAACTCTAAGGCTTATGGCTTTCACAAACCAATATTATTATCTAAGCCCATATATTAATATGGTATATAACTAGCCACATCCTTATCATTGTCATGAACTATTGAAAACCTCATAAACTTGTTCATTTTTTATTTTAATAGCCTACAAAAGATCATTTTTTCAGGTACAAAAAGCAAAAATACATGCATTGTCTTTAATCAATAATGTATTAATTGGATGATGGCATTTTATTTCCATAGTCCATATCTTTCTTATATGTATAAGAAAGAAAATTTCATCACATTCAATTCATTTTTGTAATATATGACAAATTGTACCAATATTTGTCATGCTATCATAAAATAAAATTAAACACATGCATGCATTGGTGCCTTTGGAACATTGAATTTGCATGTTATTTTCTAATATATAAACACGCATAATTAGACATTGATGAGCATCATTTAAAATGCTAGTAACCGACAAATACTTCAATATTTTTTAATTATATCAACTTTTGATTTATAAACAACCAACAAAAAGTATGATCATATAAATAGCTTAACTCAACTTATTATCTCAATTTTGATGCCATGATTTAATAATAAAACTAATCTTGTAGTCAAATCTTATTTTTTGCATATATTCTCTACTTGCATCTAATTTCTCATGATAAATTTCTTGACTCATTTCTGATTATCTTCATAGAAATTATGGGACAATTTGCCTATTCTATATATAACGAAGACATGATAATTAAACAATCGGTCATTCCATTAGAATCCAATTTAATTCGTTACTTAATAACAAGTGATAATTTTTTTGGTTGTAGATCAATTCATGTCTTTCTCTTTTATGTTTTCAGGCTATTGCCCATTTCAATCTTCATAAGTATCGATTTTTCAAATATATATAATATAATTCATTAAACCCAATTATGGAGTCAATTTCAGTATATGCATAAACTTATGCAATATAATTATTTTTTTTGTGCATAATTGCTAGTAAAAAAAATTGATTGAATGAAATAAACACATTAATAATTTATTTCATTAGTATGTAAAAAATAAAATACATATCTCTAATGAAGATCTTTATGAAAATTAACATTTTAGTCTATAAAAACATTAATCCTTTGACACCTTAAACATTTTCTAATATTAATCTCCAAATCATGCTAATTTATTTTCCTTTTATCTTACTCATATGAAATATAAATTTCTCATAATTACCTTTAAATTGTTAGAAAAAATAATTAAGAGATGAGGAATAATATAAAGAATTTTGGCTTTAAGAGGTGAGAAAACACTTTCTTAAAGGCAATTATGCCTTCAAGATACAACAAAACCTCAAACTCTCTAATTAGAATTAGTAAAAATGGTTATACTGAAATATTTATTTATAATGAATGAACAGACATAAACTTTTATTCATATGGTTATGACCTTCTATATAATCATGACTTTCATGAATAACAATCTATTTATATTCAAATAGTTATGATCATTTGTCATATGATAATTGTTTATATTCAAACATAATTATTTAAAATATGAATAAAATTAATACAAAAATTAATTTTATTCATCAATAATTAAATCTTTTTTATCCAATGTGGGATTCATCATATTTTAAACTACCAACACAAGTAATGTAAGTATCAAATAAAGAATCGAACATACTATTTAAAATGTAGCCCATACATTTATAATCCTCATTATCTTATTTTTGCCTTTTGTAAGTTTCATTGTGAGATTCATCTTCTTTCTCTTTTGATTATAGAATGGTGAGAACATTCATTCTTCAATGTGGTAAGGAGGATGTGTACCTTTTGTTATCACCTTAGAAAGCTACCTCCATCAAAATATTTGAAATTTTGGAAGTTTGTTGTCCATATTGCTTAAATAATCATTAAGATTGTTAGAAAAATAATATGGATAACAAAGTTATAAATAAAACTTGATACTTGATTGTCTTGTGAACTTCTTGTAGTCTCTTTATTGACTAGTAGGAGTTAAGCAATTATGGACCTTCAATCACAAATTAAATGACTTTAATGCATACTACAAATATCACTTTCCTTAAAGATTATTTCACTCTAACTACTTATAATATGCAAAAAGGTGAATGAAAACTTTTCCAAAATACAATGAAACCTTGTTTGTTTATACCTTGTATTAATATAACAAATCATTAAACACACCTTAGTATGAATAGAAAATACCTTGTTTTTGTAGGGTTTTTCTACAACAAACAATACTAAAGCAACTTGCTTTGTTTATGAGAAAGAAATGAGAAAAAAAAGAGAGTAATTCATAATTGAATCAGATTAAATTGAATGCCAAATAAATTCACATTAATCTTTATTTATAAATATTGAATCCTAAAGTTATGATTCATTGATTATGTTATCTCAATAAAATATTACTTCTTTTTAATTATAAATATATTTTTTTCAAAATTTGCATACATATTTATTCATTTGAATAATCAAACTTTTTATATAAAAAGAAATCATTTTTTACGTTTTTTAAAAGTTGTAAATTTTCACACAAAACAGTTAATTGCCCTAAGAAGGCAATCGGCTACTTCTTTGTATTTCTAACTTTCATAATACTTTTAGAAGTAGGGTAATCGACTCCTTTATAAAATAATCGACTCTTTTCACATATCCGAATGTATCTTATACATGAGTAGTCGACATAGCATTTGGTTTTTTTCAATTCAGAAAGGTTTCCACATTCCGCCTTATATAGCGCAATCGACTCAAAATTTATAACAATCAATTATTTATAGTACAAATCTATCTTTGAAGATTATCATCTAATGCTAATCGATTCCCAAATGGTTTGAAATCAATTTCACACTCTTTTCAAACATAGCAATCAATTGCTTTAAATAGATAATCGACTATTATTTATATAGAATCTAAGTTCAATTTTGATATGACAAAACTGTCTATTTTATACCCTTAACAATCAACTATTTTTTCTGAATAAATAAGGAAGTCAACTATTCCAAATATGTCAATTGATTACTCTCTTATATAATCTTTTTATATGATTTTTTAAAAATCTATAATCATATCTTTGACTTTTTAAAAACTTTACCTTTAATGGTATACTATCAATATAGGAAAATATCTCTTTAGGCATTCTATTTTATTTTCTATACTAATAGAATGGAGATATACTACTCTTTGGAAGTTGAAGAGTTGAATTTTCGTGACTTGCTTTTGAAATTTCCCTTTTTAATGGGCAAATAGGGCTGTAATGTAAGAAGGGGAAACATCTGCTGTTATTCTATATCACAAGTGCTGTTCTAGGTCGTTGTTAAATATTAGGCTTCAGTTGTTCTTTCATCCAATTTTTGCATTCGACATTGCTCTCTCCAGGAATTGACAGTGTGTCTCAGGCATTTCTAGCTTTCAATCTCTTTTACTTCTTTGAGAAAATTTAAGGGGAGGGGGGGGGGGGGGGCATACTGCTTAAACAGAATGATGTATAGCTTATTGAAAAGATAACTAGTAATTGGAGAATTGTGTTGGGAGTTTGTATGTAGCTGTGGTTATTAATCATATACAATTGTTTTAATTGATTCTCTTCGAAGGAGCTGCGCCGCCCTCCAATGAAGATATGGCATTGTGTTCTAGCATTGACAAGGAAAGTCCAGTCCAGTCCAGTGAATTTTGTATATATGCACAACAATTAGCAAGCAAAAAAAAAAAAAAAAAAAATTCTGGATTGCTGCAGGTAGTAGAGATAGTGGAAAATGCATAATATCGTGGAAGTAAAAGAAGCTGATCCATTGTTGTAGAAGTGGATGAAGATCAGAGATTTTACAGCATTTGATATAATATAATGTATTCATTCTTTGAATAGAAAATGAATCAATCTTTACGGTTTACGGCTTTGTTTTCATTCCTTTAAATCTAATTAATTAATTGAATTTGTTAGAGGAATAAATAAACAATTTATTAAAGAATAATCGGATGTGATGGTGATGGTGACGATGAATAAACAAGACAAAGCAATTTTAAGTTGGTGTTGGAGAAATGAATTGAAAACACTTGCTTTTACTTTTCGCCGAGCCAGCGTCTCTGTTTTGTCAGGAAAAGAAATATTTGGCAGAAAACTGCTTTTGGCTTGCCTTTGGTAAGAAAAATTTTGAAAATGAAAAAAAAAAGCCTTTATTTATTTATTGATTTAGGTAATGAAACCAATCGGAATTGTTTGTGACATAAGTTACGTGGACTAAATCTCTCTACTTGAAAAATCAAAATTCAAAACCAACTGCTTATATATATATATATATATATATATATATATATAAGCCCTAATTTCATCCTTGTCAACCAACTCTTTCTCGTCAATCCAACCATACAACCAAATAGTCTCTCTTTCTCTGAGACGCCAACCAATCGCCGGCATAAATAAATGATCAGGTATTGAATCAAAATTCACTCTCTTTTCATTCATTCATTCATTTATTCAAATCTTCTTCTCTTTTCCGTTTATTAATCAACGTCTCTTTTGTTTATGTTTTAAGTCATTCTCCTCTTCAATCTTGTTGCTTTCATTGTCAAAATCTTCAACTTGGCTATTCATCTCATTGCATTTGTTCACTCTCTTTTACCTCAACTTCTTATATAACTGAATCTGTGTATAGGGTTTTCAAATTTCCATTCTTTATTCCATTTACAACAGATGAAACATCTTTCAATTCCGATTCATCTATTAATGCCGCTTCTACTCAAATCTATACGTTTTCTGAATTACTAATTTGATTTTTGCCTGAGAATTCAGATTTTCTTTACCATTTAGCACTGAATCTATATATGATTACTGTTGTTTTAGGTTGGAGTTGGATGTGATTGGGGCGGTTGGATTGTTATCCATGTAGGTTTTTAAGATTTTAATAAATTGTGAGAGGAATATTAATGGAGGCTAACATTTGTGACCTCAATCACTTGGAGGCCGATGTCCTTCTGCCTCCTCGGAAGCGCCTGCTTGCTGGATTTAAGAAACAAGCTTCAAATCCCAATGGTGCTTCTGATCAGCCTACGGTTGCTTCTTCCTCTTCGTCTCCTCCTTCACCCTCACCCTTCCCCTCCCCGTCCCCTTCTACTTCTTCAAGCGATGTTAATGCCCATCTTGATAATTTCTTGAGTTCCCATTTTAATAACCCACATCTTTCTCCCCAAGAGATTTTGGAAACATCAAGAGCAGCAGCTACTGCTGCTGCTAAGGCTGCAGAGGCTGCCAGAGCTGCTGCAGAGGAGAAGGCTGCAATTGCAGCTAATGCTGTCGTGGCAGCTAAGAATGCTTTGGACATGGTAGCATCATTTTCTGAAGACACCATTAGTAAGGATAGATACCTGAAAAATAATAAGCTCAACAAGAAGCATGTCCCAGTTCAACTCTTATACAAAAAGCACCAACCAATCGAGACTTATAAGACAGATGAAGATTTAGCCGGTAGATTGCATCGAGCAGTCAACACTTCTCCAAGAATCTCGAAGAATTCTCCAACTTCTGAAAGAAGAGGTCATAAACAAAAAAGGCCTAAGGGCTTACTGACTCTTGAGAAAACAATGGTTTCCAATGGGGGTATAGTCTCTGGAGGAAGCCCATCTTCTACATGCAATGGAGGTACTATAGCAGGCAAAATTGATTCTGAGTACTCCATTGAAGAGTCCGTTAAAGCAGAGGCAAAGGGAGCCACATACGAAAAATCTGGACAATCGGAGATGGATGATGGTGAAGCAGAATCAAGTCATTCAAAGAAAAAAGCTTGTGAAGATGCGTATTCTCCTGGTCAAAAGAGGGGAAGAGTGAAGCTAAAGAAGTTGCCCTTAAGCATTTGTTCCTACAGGAATCGAGTGAATCCCAAGGAAGAGATGATAAATAAGAGCTCTCCATTGACGGAAAAGAAGATGGGTAATACAACTGCTGCTGCTGCTAAGCACTTGTTTTCTCTAGAGCCCTCTGCTGATGGTGTTATTTCGATTGAAGGTACACCTATGTGGAAATGCCAGGATTTCAAGGCTCCTGCATGTGTCAAACAGAAAAAAGTCATCCAATCATAATGTTAAGTTCCTATTCTTATAACGGATGGCTTTAATGCCCTCTGCTGATGGTGTTATTTCAATTGAATGTACACCTATATCTGGAAATGCCTGGATTTCAAGGCCCTTGCATGTATCAAACAAAACAAAGTCATGCAATCATAATGTTCAGTTCCTATTCTTATAATAGGTGGCTTCGATGATAAAAGTTAATAGCTGAGGTAGGATTTGCGGTTCTCTTTTTGTAAGAATGACTTTACTCCATTTAGCTTTTTGCTGGTTTTTAGTTTTGTAACGAAGTTGAATAGACAGAATGTAAATTTGAATGCTCAACTGCTTGCCTCTACACTTTACTAATGGTGCTTGCTGCGTTAAATGACAACAATATTTGGAGTAGAGATAAAAAGGAATGCAATAAATTTGGGCCGTTCCTTGTTAATTTTTTGCATATTCATCCTGCTTTCTGGGATGATGCTAGATTTAATGCCTTTAGTATTGTTTTTCCAGCAGTTGATTCATTATTTTCTTCTACTTTATCTATATTCTTTTGTGGTTCTCCTTTGTTTTAAATTATTGCTGTATGAAATTCCTTATTGTTAGATGCACTGTTGATGGATATAGAAACAATTTCATAATTTAACGTGTTTAATGAAGGATATCTGTGAAGTTGGTGTTTCTCAAAAATGGTTACACCATAGTAATCGATCACCCAACAATGGTGTTTTCTTTTACCGACAATGATTGTTCTTGTCAACGAAGGATTTGCCTCTTCTGTTTTTCCTCACTATCTATCTGTAAATTTGATGAATTGAGAAATCTTTGTCTGGAGTTCCATCTTTGACATGCTGATGGCTGCTGCACTTTAGCAATGTACTCTCCGTTTATTATGATTGGCTTTTTTAGGGATAGAAGTTCCTTGCATGCTACTTTGCTTCAGGCCATGCTGTGATTGTGAAATGTTTTAAGTTTTAACAAAATTACGGAAGGATATTTGCTTAACAGTCTTGTCGATCCTCCTTAGTAGTAACGTGACTTATGTGGGCGAGGATGAGAGTTGACTAGGTAAGTAGGCGCAACACGTCAAAATCTGCTGATAATTTATGAACTTAATCGGGCAAAAAACCAAATTGAAAACTGTCATTCACATTTCATATTTAAGAACTACCTGTAATCACGTGCAGTTCAGCGCAAGGATTGGGGTATTATTATTGTGATAGGCAACCTATAGGGTGCAAGCAAGAAACTTGCCATGTTTGTTAGCTGGAAACGATTGTCATGTTTTTGGATCTTAACTGCCAATCTGGAACAAGAAAAGACAGACAGGATCTGGGAAAAGTCTTAGAGCAGAATGTAGACGAATGGCTTTAGCACAATTAGTTAAAGCACAAGGCAAGACATGTTTCATTCCTTGGTTGATGCTACTATACCAGCGGGACCAGTCCCACCTATCACTTGACCAAATCAAATGCGCAAGCAAGAAAAATCGCCTAAACGAAGCAAAATGTATCCATAAATAATAAACCTTTTTATTACAAAAGCGAGAGCATAATAAAGCTATACACCAACGGGCAACGGCTGTCTCAGGCCAGGGTCCAACAGGATATTTTCCTTTTTATTATCTATTCATTCATGCATTGCTCTTCTCGCCTGTCTTTGTCGTGCCAGTATATGCTCTTTTCTTCCCTGGTATTCAGGCCCAATGCTCCAAGGAGCAGTGCAGAAGAATATGATGTCCATCAGGGTTCACCTTGAATTCCCTCAAGTTAGTTGCAGCCACAGCCTCCATGCATTCATATATACTGTACGGTACTACTTTAGTCCTACAAAAAGATATAAGTAGTGATTTGGACCTAGCTATATCAAATAGAACGCCGGTAACAGCTAGACCGGTGATGAAAGGCGCAGCAAGTACTTGCAGTTGCAGGTCTGGTGGACAGCTAAACTGCAAGAGAGATGTTGAGAAGCACTCACAAGTCAAAGCTTAATTAGGCGACAGGGTAGCCAGGGCCACGAACCAATGATAAGTTGAACCAGTGTTCTTCTCTAAGCTAATTGCTCTCAGCACCTATAAAGGCTATAAACTCTACTAGCCAACGGCTGGGACCAAAGCTTGTAGTCTCTTGATTGGAATTTGGTTAAGTAACCCAAATTCCGTCCTTCTCTACTCTACTACAAGAATCGCGAGGTAGCCAAAAGCACAAAGCATTCAGGCTGGTTGATATTCAAGATCCTTTTACATGACATGAAAAAACATTGAAAGGATTCAACACTTACACGTGATTCAAAATAATCAAAACTTTCAGCATAGCAGAATCACCATATGCATGCATTAATTAAAGAATGTGAAGAAACACGTTTTATGTAACAAAAGTGCCACTAGTTTCTGTCATCGCAGTTAAACTCCCCTCGCCCATGTCATTTCCTGGCAATGGTTATTACTTTACATTTAGTTAATCATTAATCAAAAACTAAATCTTATTAAAAAAATTTAACAAAAAAAAAAAAAAAACCACAATTAATACTCGTACAGGTGGAGGGAGGGGCAAGAAAGTAATACGGCTGTACATCTTTAATCCCTTCATCACTTGCCCACTTTAAATCTGAAGGTTGCTCATTCCAACATCCACGTTAGATTGGCCATCCATCTCATTCTGATCTAAGCTCCTGAGATTGAGCCATGAGTGTTGCAGGCACTGCTGAGCAGTTGGTCGCTTCTCTGGTGAAAAATCGAGAAGAGGACAAAGAAACTCTGCAAACTCACGTGCATCACTCTCAGAGAATTTGCATTTATCCACCAACAATTGATCAAGTAGCCAAAACTTCAGCCTCCGAATCCTCTTCAGATCCCCATGCCTGTCAAAAAAATCCTTTGACCGAGCTCCTCCAATGGCAATCTGCTCGCAGTCGCAAAAAAAGAAATTTGTATCAAAAGAATTTTATGAATGGGAGAGGACATTAATCCAGAAATAATTTTACCTTTCGAGGTATCTTTCCAAGAAGTTCCATCATGAGAGCAAGGTGATCCTGGGAGCAACCCAATGAAAAATTTTATTCCCACGTCTTTTAATTTACCATGTCACCGTCATTAATAACGACCTATAAATATAATTAAACAAAAAATAGTTCGCATGCTCATAATCAATTCTAATCAAAGACAATAATTAAAATCTCACTTAGAAGTGTCTTTCTTAGAACCATTATACACTTCATATATATATAAAATTTAATTTGCATTATAAAAAGACAACAGGATTAGTATGATCCAGGCCTGTATTCTACTTGGCACATCTCTTTTTTATTGCTTTTTCCGGATGACAGCCAGGAGAAAAGAAAGCAAATGACACCTTACTGGCAGGAACAGAGGGGAAGGAGGATAAAAACTCTACCGTCACAGCTGCAACGCATGAAGAATCCCTAAATAAAATAGGTGGAGAACAAAAATGATCCTGACCAGTCATCATCTCAGTAAAATATAAAACATCTCTTGTTTTCGTCATTTGCCTTTCTATAACTATATCCAAACATATACCATGCAGAAAAGGACAACGATAAGGCAGTCAGCAAGTGCTTTAACGACATTTTGAGAGCATGATGCAAGAACAGTTGTACCTCATCATCGCTAAATCCTTGTCCACTTTTAGGGGCAAACATCATGTGACCAGTAGCGAGCTCAAAGACTGTGCAAGCAAATGACCACACATCAATGGAAAAGAAATACCCAGTGCGAAGTATGACCTCAGAAGCTCTATACTGCCTCGTTTGAATTTCTTCTGTAAATTGTTTGTCAGCCCAACATGCATTTCCAAAGTCCACAACCTTGCAATATATTGTCTGTAAATTGTTTGTAAAGTCTTATTGGCAGGATCGATGGTGGAAAACAGAAGAATATTTTCAGGTTTTAGGTCAGTGTGGATTATACCAAGTTCCCTATGCAAGTAATCCAGACCTATCAAAATGCATTTGCAGATATCCCTAACTTTATTCAATTCAAGCTCTTTGTAGTGGTAAAATCTGATTAATCGAAGTAAACTATCACCAAGGAATTCAAAGACCATGCAAAGATGTTGCCCATTTGGGCCACCGTGCTTACAGTGGTCGATCAGGCGCACCACACACTTGGAATTTGAGGGGTCACCATCGGCAATAGACAAAAGGACTTCAATCTTATGAAGGGCAGCCCGAGCAAATAGTTGTGCGCTTTTCTGAATCTTTAAAGCAACATATTTCTGATTTAAAAATAAAAAAAAGGTTTAGATAATACAATCATGCTACTCAAGAGAATTCAATTCAGAAAATTTAAGGGATACCCTCTCCCTCTTAATACTATTCAGATTAGGTTTTTTGTTTTATTTTTAATGTTTATTCACTCTGATTATTATTTCATTTTTCATACTATTGGTTAAGCGGATTTCAAAAAAAGAAAGAAAGGAAACGGATGATGATATCCTAGAGATTCTATATATTGGCCTTAAAAAATAATATAACGGTTAAAGGGAAAGAATCATAAGAAAGTATGAAAAAATGATAGTTACCTAAATAGATAAGAAAAAAGAATGAATAATTGAATTAAAAAACCAAGATGTTAAGCAATTAAGCATCAGAATCAAAATTGTGTAAATTAAATGAATAATAACAAGGTCATAAACCATCAATTCATGGACATGCAAATATATATTATGATGAAGAAGAAAGATTAAAGAAATTATATATATAGATGGAAAGAAGGGCTTACAGAGGATTCAGTATCGTAAGCCAGCCATACAGAGGAGAACTGACGCCATCCCAGCTTCATCTGCGCGATGTAACGACCACCAGCGAAGGGATGGCCAATCACCACGGCATGATATCCTCCTTTCCTGTATGACTCAATTCCTTCGTCATCTTCCTCCGACCCTGATGATGAAGAACACGGCATCTCCCAACTCTGATTCGATCACTATTTCGTCCGTTCTCTGTTTATGATTTTAATGGATTTCAGAGATAATTTTGTTGGATTGAATCTTGCAAGCCCCTGTTCCAAGGAGACCAATTTTTTTTTTTTTTTGGTCTTGTTATTTTTTGGAGGTGTTGACTCTGTTTAGAGGAAATTAATGAAAAAAAGGGAAATTTCTAAATGTTTTTTGTCCGATTTGTTTGCTTTATTTCCTTTTGCTTTTAATTTTTGGAGTGCTGCTATTTGCAGTTGAATTTTTTTTTTAGTACACCTCCAAATTTTAATATTTAATGAAATTACTTAAAAATTTATTAGTTAATTATTTTTTTATAGTTTACATTTTATTTAAAAAATTTATTTTTTGAAAATCTTTAAAATTTTTTTAAAAAATGAATATCTAAAAATCATTAAGATCCATTTTCAGAATCTTTAGATTTTCATAAGTTTTTAAAAGTTTTTGGACATTTTTTTAAAAAATTTTTTAAGAATTTTTAAAAATTTATTTTCAAAAATTTTGAATTGTATCTAAATATTTAATATGAAATCTTATGAAATTAAATACAAAATCAAATAAAAAATAGAAAAAAACAAATGGCGTGCCTTTGATTTTATTTTTTAAAATTTCGAATGAGTAAAATTTTTTTTGAATTTGGATTTATTCGGATTTAAAATCCTTTAGGTTTTTGATTGAAAAAAGAGAAGAGATGAGATGTGAGGTGATGAGATTTTTGAGTTTTTGATAAATTTGTATTTTAAGTTTGAGATGTATTGAATAAAAAATTAAGTATTAATAATAATGAGGAGCGAAGAGAGAAAATTGGGTGTAAACTTTTAATTTGGGGAGTTTTGAGAGGGTAGGGTAGAGAGAGTTTCAAAATGTGTGTGGCTTTGAATACAAAGTATGCAACCAGTGGTTGTGACTTGTTCCTTTCCCATCATTTCCTCTATGTTCGCGCATTGATACTTAGGTACGAAAAAAAATATAAAAAATTAATTAATTAAAAATTTTAACATTCGATTTAATTTGACTCTATTTTTTATTCGATTTATATTAAATTTGAATATTAAATTATATATTAAGTTTAGTTTGGATTTTAAATCAAAAAGTAAAAAATTAAAAAAAATTAAATTGAATTCAATTATATATTTTTTTATTAAATTTTATATATATTTTAAATATTTATAAAATAAAAATAAAAATAAAAATAAAAATTGTATATTAAAATTTATTTAAACTCTGAATGTTTGCACATTGTTGTGGGATTAAAATATTATTATTATTGTACATTTATCATTTATTAATATTTTATTAATTTCAATAAATAATTTTACAATTACTTAATTAGCATCATATATGAAAAAGTTTCTAAGACACATTAGAATAATTAAAAAGAACATACAACATCATTGTGCCACTAATCTCACACTAAAATATCTGATGAATCCAAAGTAAGGTTAGAAATGTTTTTTAAGCTTGGAATCACATTTCAATTATGCCTAAAAAATTTGTATTCTCTCTTACACCTTAAAACTATAAATACTTTCCACATATACTATATATTGTTAATAAATTCACTGTTAGTACAAACACTAAAAATCTGAAATTACTACTTTTGGTAAATCTAAAATTTTGAGAAAAAACTCCAAGGTGTGTAATAGTGTTACTTTCTTTAAGGTTTTATTTGCCTTCACAGTATTATTTACTTAGTAAGTGTGTAAAAGGGTTACAGGCCATAAACCTTGAGGATACAATAAAACCTAATGACTGATTGCATTTTGCACTAACGAAATCAATTTACTGAGCAATCATTGGCATATTATAAGATCACTAAACTTTTATAAAAGTTTTCTGCAGCAAAACTTTTATAAAAGAAATTTGAAGTTTGAAGAAAGAGTAAGAGTTTTAAAAATTATTTTTATGTATTTTAAGAAAACCAGAGGAACCTTTTATAAACAGATAACTGTCATTTCTTATAGACATGACTGTCTCTTTTGAATAGACAAAAATTATTTATTTTTGAATAGTTAAAACTGTTCATTTTGAACAACTTATCTTTTTATTTTGAATAGACTTAACTATCTGTTTTTATTTTTTTTAATGAGGGATTATTTTTCATATTTTATTTTAAAAATCTCTAACAATCCCTTACCATTTTCAAAATAATCCAGATTTATAATGATCTTGAAAATCAATTGCAAAAGTGAAGGTATCTTCTGATTTGAACGTTCATTTAGTGAAAACAAGTTAAAGTTAACCGAAATCGCATGGTAGACTACGCTTTGAACCAGTTATTCCATTTGGTTAATCGAACTTGTCTTACACAATGATTTCAACATCCAATGAATGCTTGGTATCTAGTGACACATTTATGACCATGTGTCTGCATCATCTTTTCATGAGTGTTGTTAGAGGCAAGCTCTTAAGCTCCTAAAAGCAGCCATCTTTCACACTTACATAAGTAGCTCCCATCAAGATTGTTCCGTAACTATAACACTATAATATATTTATGTTATGGGTCTATTAAGAGTATATTACTCATCCTTCATTTATCATTATAAGTACCTAGCACTTTACTTGGGATGGCATTAAACATAACTATAGTGCTAGCAGTCACAAATATATGATGTACTTTATCTCATTAAACTCAAGACTTGATGTTATATCAAGCGTTGAGTCGAGTTTCCATCATGGGTGACTTTACTTCATGAGCTTAAGCCCTATCCCTATCAAGGTTTTTTTTACCAATTCTCTAGCAAGACTTTTTGTTAAAAGATTTGCCAAGTCTTCATTTGACCTTACATAATTTATAGTGATCACTCCATCTAAAATTAAGTGTTGAACATAGCTATGTCTTAATCTAATATGTCTGGACTTTTCATTATATACTTAGCTATATATCCTTGATAGAGTTGCTTCATTATCACATTAGATAGAAATTGAAAAAAATTAGTTTAGGCCATAAAGGTACCTTATATAATAAATTTATTAGCCATTCAGCTTCTTTAATTATTGTGGCTGATGAAATAAACTCGGCTACCATGGTGGAATTCATTATGCATGTTTATTTCTTGGAACCTCAAAAAATGGCACCCCCACCAAGTGCAAAGATCCACCTGCTTGAAGAAATATGATTTTTCATATTAGTAATCCAAGTAGCATCAGAATATTCTTTTATAACTGAAGGATACCCACTATAACACAATCCATAATTGATTGTTTTCTTTAAATATTGAAGTACTTTTTTAATTGCTTGTCAATGCTAGTTACTTGGATTACTTGTCTACATACTTAGCTTTCCAATAGCAAATGCTCTGTTTGGCCTTGTACAAGTCATTGCATTCATCAGACAACCAATCACTCTTGCCTATTGTAATTGATCGATTATTTTACCAGTATTAGATACTAATTTTAGTTAAGAATCCATGGGTGTAGATACTAGAATACAATTGAAAAGAACAAACTTTTTAAATATTTTTTCAATATAATGTGATCGTGACAAAGTTATGCCACTATCATTCTTGATTATTCTAATTCCAAGAATAACATCTGTTACATCTATATCTTTCATTGAAAAGTTATTTGATAAAAATTTCTTTGTTTCCTTAACTTGTTCTTAATCAATGCCAATTATTAGCATATCATCCACATATAAGCAAATTATGACTCATTTGCCATTTCTAAATTTACTATATATGCACTTATCTAACTCATTAATTCTAAAACCACTAGCAAGAACAATTTCATCAAACTTTTGGTGCCATCGTTTTGGTGCTTGGTTAAGTCCATACAAGGATTTTACAAGCTTACAAACCTTATGCTCTTGACCTAAAATGATAAATCATTCTTATTGTTCCATATATATTTCCTCTTTTAATTCACCATTTAAAAATGCCATCTTTACATCTATTTGATGTATAACCAAATAACCAATCAAGGCTAATGAAATTAGAACCTAATTGTAGCAATTCTAGCTATTGGAGTATAAATATCAAAGTAGTCTATTCCTTTCTTTTGTGTAAAGCCTTTAGCTATTAACCTTGCTTTAAATTTATCTATGGTTCCATCCACCTTTATTTTCTTTTTGAAAATCCATTTACAGCCTATTGGATTAGAACCTGGTGGAAGGTTAATCAAAATCCAAGTGTTATTTCCCATTATTGACTCTATTTTATCATTTATTGCTTATTTTCAAAAAGCAAGATCTTAAGATTTGATTGCCTCTTCATATGTGACAAGATTAGACATCGCATTAAAACAATAATGAATTTTATTATCTACGCTTTCATCAGTCCTTTCCATAAGGAATATAAAAAAATTTGGTCTAAAATCTTTTACCTTTATAAGCTTTTTGCTTGTCTTTATTTCTTGATAAGATTCATCATTAATTTTAGTTTATTCTAATGGATTTAGAATTTCTTTTCCATCTGTAGGATGAATTGCTTCTAGTTATCTCGAAATAGATTTAAATCTATCTTCATAAAAATTTGCATCTCTTGATTCAATAATAGTGTTAATTGAAATTAAATCATTTGGTTCAATAACCATGAACCTATATGCTTTACTATTTTGTGCATATCATATAAATATGCATTTTATTCCTCTTTTACCCAACCTTTTCCTTTTGTTTTCTAAAATTTTACCTATAGCTCTGCATCTCTAAACTTTTAAATAATTAAGATTTAGTTTTCTTTTCTTCTATTGTTTATATGAGGTTATTTTTGTTTCATTGTTAGGAATTCTATTTAGTATATGAAAAGCTGTTAATAAAGCTTCACCAAAAATCTTTGTCCAAGACCAGAATATGATAACATTGTATTTACCATTTTTTAAAAATCCCGTTCTTCCTTACAGCTACACCATTCTGTTATGGTGTATAAGGTATAATAACTTGGTGGATCATTCTGGTGGATTCAAAGTAACTTGGACTATAATATTCTTCACCCTTATCCAACCTCAAGCACTTGATAAAAGATTCACACTGAAGTTCAACTTCAAATTTATATATGGATTCAAAGTAACTTGGACTATAATATTCTTCACCCTTATCCAACCTCAAGCACTTGATAAAAGATTCACACTGAAGTTCAACTTCAAATTTATATATATATTTTAAACTTACCAAGTACTTCATTTTTGGAATATAATAGATAAACATAATAATATCTAGTATAGTCTTCTATAAATGTTATAAAATATTTCTTTCCAGATAATATAAGAGTGCTATGCATGTCACAAACATCATCGTGAATTAACTTAAGTAACTTTGTATTTCTTTTAACCTTAGGAAAATGATTTCAGGTAATTTTAGTCAACATGCATGTATATTACATTTATTAATGTCTTGACTAATTTCAGAAATTAACAGAAGCTTACTCATATCATGCAATGTTCTATAGTTTAAATGACTTAATCTATAATGCCATGAATATGAAGATTCAACCATGTAAGTAGAAACAATATTCTTATTTTTTATTAATAATATTGAGTTTGAATATTCTCTCATACATATACCTTTTCCTAACAAAAATCTTTCCTTTAGATAGAATAAATTTATTTGTCTTAAATACAAGTTTAAAACCAAACTTGTTCAACAGACTTTCAGACACTAAGTTCTTCATAACTTTTGACACATAATAAACATCATTTAAAGTTAACGTCTTTTTCATAAGTGAATTTGAGGTCAACAGTCCCTTTGCCTTTAATTGTTGCTATAGAGGAATTTACCATATAGAAGACACTGCCATATTCACTTGGTTTGAATGTTGTGAACATGCTTTTGTCCTTGCACTCATATTTTGTTGCCCTAGAATTAACCCACCAAGATTCATCATTTTCAAGCATGTTGATTTTGAAAATCATGGCAACAAAATTTTTAGAAGTATCCCCTTTTGAGGAATCATTTTTCTTTTATAGCAACCAACATTCTTTCTTGAAATGTCATGGCTTGCCACAATGGTAACATGAGCCTTTCTTATTCTTTTTGAATTTAGGCTCATTAACAATCTATTTGAACTTGAACTTTTGTTTGTTAGGCTTTATAGTTTATCTTTCCTCCAAAACATGAACTTTAGCATCATTAGAATTGAAATTCTTGCTTTCTGTATTTCTTTTCAATTCCAAAATGATTAGCCAAAGCCTCAAGAGTGATTTCTTCTTTTTTATGTTTTAGACTTCTGTTAAAGTCATTCTATAATGGAAGAAGTTTGTATATTACGAAGGACATAATAATTATTTCATCCATACTCATATTATATTGTTTAAATTGATTAAGCATTCTTTCAATTTCATGTAGTTGTTCAATCACAAAATGTCTATCAACTATATAATAATTATTAAATGACTAATGAAAAATTTCTTACTTGTTGCATCCTCGGTCATATATCTGGTTTTCAATTTGTCCCATAACTCTTTTACAGTAACCTTATTTTGATATGTATCAAATAGGCTGTGAGACAGACCATTCAGAATATGGCTTTTACACCTATAGTCTGCAATATCCCATTTCTGACTCTCTCTTGTTGCAACAACAAATTCTTCTATTTCATTTTCTTCTAGCTTAGGAGTAGTAAGAACATATACAACCTTTAAGGTTGAAAGTAAAAAATGCATTTTCTTCTGCCATTTTCGAAAATTACCACAATTAAAATGATTTAATTTGACAAAACTACAAGCCAATTCCCTGAGTGTTGCTTTAGTAGCCATAGTTGAACCCAATAAAATCTTAAGATTATTAGAGCAAAGATTGAAAATCTGGAATTACTATTTTTGGTAAATTTCAAATTTTGAGAAAAAATTTCAACAAGTGTAATGGTGCCACTTTTCTTAAGGTTTTATTTGCTCCCACTGTATTATTTACTTAATATGTGTGTAAAAGGATTGCAGGTAATAAACTTTAAGTATACAATGAAGCCCAGTGACTGACTGCATTTTGCATTGATAAAATCAATCCACAGAGCAATCACTGGTATATCACAAAATTATTGAACTTTTGTAAAGGTTTGCTGCAACAAAACTTTTATAAAAGAAATCTAGAGTTTAAAGAAAGAGGAAAAGTTCTAAGAATTGTTTTTATGTATTTTTAGAAAACTAGAAAAGCCTTTTATAAACAGATAAATGTTCTTCCTGCAGACATAACTATCTATTTTGAATAGATAAAAACTATTTATTTTTGAACAGTTGAAACTGTTAATTTTGAATAGATTTATCTCTCCGTTTTGAACATACTTAACTATTTGTCTTTATTTTTTCTTTTCCAATATGGGATTATTTCCTATATGTTATTTTGAAAATCTCTGACATTCACTTAAATTTTCAATAAGTGAAACAAAAAATTTGAAGTATAAATATATTAATACAGCTAAAACACAACTCTTAAAACATAAATTTTAACACATAATTACTAAAGGTCAATATATATTTACTTAATTCATTCAAAACACAAAATTACAACCTGTTGCATGAAGATCAATATATATTTACTTAATTCATTCAAAACATAACATTGAAACCATTGCAAATTATTGCATATGGGTATCGGCTAAACTTTAGAAAAAAAAAAAAACTCAAACTTCAAACTTATAACAATTTAAAATGAAGAAACATATAGCATCAAACAACAAACAAATAGCCCACATGAAGTAGTAAAAGTTAAAAATAAATAAATGAAAACAATGAAAGCACATATGATATGAACAAGTTTAAGAGTAATAAATGCACAAACATTTGACAAACATAGTGCAACAGACAATTGAAAATGCTTATAGTCTTTTTTTATAATGCCTATTCCTTTAATTAAAGAAAATTGCATTGTGATTTTGTAGACACTCCAATTTGTCTAGGGTTGTAACTATTTTTTTTAAGATGTTAAAAAAATGAAAAAAATAAGGAAAGTACAGCTTGGCTATACTTTTGCTCAGCCATCAAAACCATAGGAAGAAAAAAAAATCCAAATAGGTGTAAGTTTGAGAATCCTATAGGATTCTTTTTATATTAGGTAATATATATATATATATATGAATTTTTTTATATTTAACTTATCAGTATTATTATTTAGCCAATAATAAATATAATTTTCTTTTAAAATTAAAATTAAAAGCTATACTAACTAGGGTTGATAACGGTTCGGTTCGGATCGAATTTGATTTAATTTTTCAGATATTACATAATATTATAAAAATTTAAAATTTGATTCGAATCTGAACTGAATCTTCATTCGATCTGAATCGAATCGAATCAAATTTTACCTGTTTGATTCAGTTTAATTTATCGATTTTTAATTTTTATATATTATTTTAATATAAAATTTTAATATACTTACATAGATTTTAATATAAAATTAATATTTTTATTTTATAAAAATTTAAAATATATAAATTAAATAAATATATAACTCAATTCGATTTGATTGTTTTAAGCTTTTTATCTCTCAATTTAAAATTTAATTTGAACTTAAGATATATTTTTAATATTCAAAATTATCTAAATCAAATAAAAAATTTAATGCAAATGAGCTAGACAATATAATTTTAAATTAATTTTTAGATTTTTTTTTTCTAACTGCTAGTACTAACCGGTAACTAATAAAGAGGCTAGTTGGCTATCCGAGTAGTCAGTCGGTCACGATTTAAAAACGACGTCGATTAGCTCGTTAATCCAATAAAAAGTTGCCACGTAACAAATCGTGATCACGGGCATTTAATCGAATCTATTTTTGATTTTCCTCCGGTGCAAAGAAAGAAAGAAAGAAAGAAAGCGGGCCACTTTCGTTGTCCTTGGCACCGCCGTTTCAAGTTTCAACAGTTGAACTTGATGAACCATGCTTATGGATCCATATCACATCTGTTTTGTTTTCGTTTTCTGTTTCGTGTAATCGTGGATTTAAATTGAAATTAAAAAATTCCAGCTTAGCGGTAGCTGGATAAAGATTGGGAATCACTGGAAATTGAAGAATGGCTACGCAAAACCAGATTCCTAACAACACTGATCTGTTCGATGCTTATTTTATGAAAGCGGATTTGGACGGAGACGGCCAAATCAGTGGAGCCGAGGCTGTTGCCTTTTTCCAAGGCTCCAATTTGCCCAAACACGTTCTCGCTCAGGTCATTTCCCTCTTTATTTTTATAGTTCTCTAACAAATGGCAACTTGCCTTTCTTCTTTAGCGACCCCAGAGGCGTAGATCAAATTCGAGTCTTTCATCCGCCATTTTTAGGCTATTCCTCTTTAATTAGGTTTAGGAGCTATTAATTCTTGAAATTTTGGACTACATCAGATTTGGATCTAATCAATCTAGTTACTGCTCAGCTGAATTTTTTTGCCGTTTATTTTATTTTATTTGATTCAGTTGTTATTCCATATTTTTACTTCTTTATGTTGGCTAATATCTGGTGATTGAGACAAAAGGAGAACGAAGAACACTTACATTAAGCTTTATAATCCAATCTGATTTGAATGCGTAAGCGTCAGTGATTTTGTCTTTCTTTTAAACTGTCAGAAATAGCACAGATGGAATTGGTGTGTAATTTTTTTTTTCATTGAATATGAGCTGTAAAATATTTTTCAAAGGGTGCAAGAGAAACTGATATTTCATAACTATTGCAGTAAAAGCTTCTTTAGTTTGTAGTTATGTTATGGATGATGCACTACCTACATGCCTTCTTTGTAGTTATCTTTGTTCTTCAACTTAAGCATCATTTATGTTCAAATCTCATATGAGAATATTTAAGTGCCACTCAACAGTGTAATGCATGGAGAAAAAGGGGTACTCTTCTGGGGTTTCAGTAGATTGTTTCATATCTCTTTTGTTTTTGGAGAATTCTTGTATCTGTTTGGTTACAGGAAGCTCTTAGTATTCGGAAACATAATTTTTGTTTCATGGTTGACCTTTTGTCATGCAGGTATGGATGCATGCTGACCAGAAGAAACTAGGTTATCTTGGTAGACAAGAATTTTATAATGCCCTTAAACTTGTAACTGTGGCACAAAGTAAGCGAGAATTGACACCAGATATGGTAAAGGCTGCACTGTATGGCCATGCTTCCGCTAAGATTCCTGCTCCCCAGATAAACATTGCAGCTACACCTACACAGTCTAAGGTAGCATCACTTACTTCGCAGTCCAGTGGCACCCTATCAGTACCTTCTCAAAATTTTGGCCTCAGAGGAACACCTGGTCTTGGTAATGTGGGTGTAAATCAGCAGGATGTCCAATCACAGCAAAACCAGGTTATGAGGCCACCCAAAGCCATGCCTTCGAGCACTTTATCACAAACAAAACAAGTACTTGCAGCACAAGGCATGCTGAGGGGAGGTAACATGGTGTCTCCTCCTCATCTTCCAACTTCAAACTCCTCTACTAATTGGCAAAATGGAAGCTTGGGTGGCCTCACAGTGGCTGCCAATAACCAAGTTCTTAACCGAGATGTTAGTCCTTCCACAAGCCAAGATGGATTTGAACTTACAGCTTCAGGTTTGACACCTTCTATGCAACGAATGCCGCAAGCAAACCCTGGGCAGATATCCTCTACTGCTCCAAAACCGCAACATTCATCCATGTCATCCAGCCAGTTAGGAGCAAAGGATCCCAAAGCATTGGTGGTTTCAGGAAATGGGTTTGCCTCTGACTCTCTTTTTGGTGATGTCTTCTCTGCCACTTCATCACAATCAAAGCAAAATTCTTTGGCACCCACATCATCTGCAACTAGCTCAACAGTCTCAATGGTTTCTATTCCAGCTTCTGGGAATCCTTCTGTAAAGCCAAGCCCAACTGACTCTTTACAGAGTACACTTTCTCAACAACCTGTGGGTGGTCAGTATCATCCAGGTCATCCAACAGGGAAACAGAACCAGCAGGTTGCGATTCAAAGCAATGCTGCTTCTGGTTCAACTGGGTTTCCTGCTGGGCCTGGGAACTTGGCTTCTGGTAAATCAAATCAGTCTCAGCCCCCATGGCCAAAGATGACTCAATCTGATGTACAGAAGTATACAAAAGTATTTGTACAAGTTGACACTGATAGAGATGGAAAAATTACTGGTGATCAGGCCCGCAATCTGTTCTTAAGCTGGAGGCTCCCAAGAGGTAGGCTGTGAGTGATTGTTAGCTTTTATTTATCTACTACCAGCTCAATTGTGTTCATTAAAAAAAAAAAATTTTTTGAAATGGTGATAGGGCAATGATCATGTGATCACTGCATGGATATAACTGGTGGATCTTGTATTTTGTTTTTTATTTACTTTTTGAACATTTATACATCATCTTATAAACTACCTATACTTCTAAAAATGAGATTCAATTTTATTATTTTAACTGGTCAATTGATATAACTTTTCTAAGGACTATCAATAGAAGTACCTCTATTCTTGGGTTCCTATTCTTTGAGTCTATTTAGAGTGGATGTCTCCTTATGAAATCTTGAACACATTTTTTAGTATCTTGAGAATTTTATGGCTGGTATTAACTGTAGAAATGAACTAAAAACCTTGTTGAAACTATGAAGAAAAATGAAAAAAAAAAAAAATCAAGATATTGAGGTCAAGGGAAAACAAGAGCTTGTGGTGAAGTAATAGGGCGCAAGCCAATAGGTCAGGGAGAATCTGAGTTTGTTCAGGATTTCTTTCTTTGTTTCTTTTGAAATTTCCAAAATGAAGAATAAAGAAATATTAAAAATTGCCTTGCATGAATTCTTAAACACATGATAGGTAGGTAGGCTGGTTGTTAAATGATAAATTCTACTACTGATCAATGAAATTATACGTCATACCTTTGTTCTTTATCACAACTAATTTAAAAATGCCTGACTACTGTATTCATTAGGTATAAGAGTGTTACACTAGGTTATATGTAATTTTAAGGAGGAGGAAAAAGAGGAAAAGTTGAAAAGAAGGCCAAAGTCATAAGTTATTTGGTGTAAATTAAGTTGAAACTTTAAGATTTCTTTTCTGGTCAAAGAGCTTTGGTCTCTCTTTCATTTCCAGTAGTAGTTTATGGATTTGTTAATCTCTCTCCCTCTTTCTCTCTCTCTCTCTCGCGCGCTGTTCTTGTTTCTTCTAATTGTCCTCTCCCTCATTCTAAAGGTAACCTAATCTCTTCGGTTTATATCAATCAATTTTGATTTTAAGAAATGTTGTTGATATAAGGCGTTGTTTGCATCAATCTTCAATGACTCGTTTTTTTCTATGCATTGGGTTACTCATTTTGGAAACCATTTAATAAAATATTTTCAATGGAAAAGTGTTGAAAAAGTTCTGCAGTTGAAACCTACTTAGTTCATTTGGTCAATGCTATTTAAATACTTTTTATTCCTTTTTTTTAATCATTTTTGTACATTAACCATTTGCTCTTTCCTTTTATTTTTTCTTTTACTTTATTTATTTCCTCTAAACTCTTATTAAATGTCTGCTCTTTATAAAATCCTATAACTCTTTTACATAAATATTTTTGTGTTTCTTTTAAAAGGCAATTGCCGTGCCATCTTATATAACAATGGTCAATCTGATATTACATATTGGTGTCTAGAGGTCTTAAAGCAGGTGTGGAACCTATCTGATCAAGATAATGACAGCATGCTTTCTTTGAGAGAGTTTTGTACTGCTCTTTATTTGATGGAACGCTATAGAGAAGGACGCCCTCTTCCTTCAGTGCTTGCAAGTACTAGCATAGCTGATGAAACTTTATGGTCAACCTCAGGTCATCCTCCTGCTCCATATGGAAATGCAGCCTGGGGACCTGCTCATGGTATTGTTTCCCTATCGCATCATGTTTATGCAGTGTTTTGCTCTTCCATGCTTTTCTTCATGGATCATCTCTCTTTACCAAAATATCTCCATTAGGTTTCCAGCAACCACAAGTTATTAGTGCTTCGCGTCTACCTTTACCTTCTGCTAGGGGAAGACCACCTAGGCCAGTCTTGGTTTCTCAGACTGATGCGCAGGTGCTGCCCAGTCAGCAAAAGTCCAAAGTTCCAATGCTGGAAAAGAACCTTGTAGATCAACTTAGCCAAGAGGAACAAGATTCTCTTAACTCAAAGTTCAAAGAGGCAACAGAAGCAAATAAAAAGGCACTTCCTCCTTTTTCTTCATGACTTGCTATGTTCTAGTATCATGCAAATGTGGAATTTATTGTAACCCTCCCCGGCCCAACATACACACCCAGCCCACACCCTTTCCGAGTTTTGGTTCATTTTGTATTTAACTGCTATGACATTTGTTTTATTTTTATTCTTCTTTTTCCCTATTCAATGCTGTAGATGACAAAATCTTGTGTTTGGGGCCATCACACACAAGGTTGGATATTGCATCTTTGTTTTACCTGTTCTTGAGAGACAGTTAATGTAACTGAGTCTATGCAATTGCTTGTGAAACGTGACATATTATAAATTGTTGTAATTTATTTTCTTCAGGCTCTATTTTCTCTAAAAATGCGTGGTATGTCTTGAAATTTATGTGTCTTCAGCTTCACTCCTTTTCCTTTTAAAGGTTGAAGAACTGGAAAAGGAGATACAAGATTCAAAAGTGAAGACTGAATTCTTTCGTGCTAAGATGCAGGAACTTGTGAGTATGCTCCTTTTGTCTTTAAGATTAGAAAACTGATTGTGAGGCCTTTCATCATTCCAACCATAGTTCCCCCCTTTGGGATTGCACAAACCCTAATCTAGTACTTTTCTAGTTTGCGAAAGACATATGAATGCCTTGGGTATCTTTGAACTTGTTAAAATGCATATCTTTTGGTGTCCTTGATGTTGGGTCTTCAGATCATTAATTTTATGCCCTTTTCATTTCCATCCATTGCCACTTGCAACAGATTTTATATAAAAGCAGATGTGACAATCGACTTAATGAGATTATGGAAAGAGTCTTAGCTGACAAACGAGAGGTATTTTTATTTTTTCCTTGTTCCACAATTCAATTGTACTTCCCATGTGAATTTTTGTTGTTGGGCAGCTGAATTATTCTGTGTTTTAGGTTGAAGTATTGGCAAGGAAGTATGAAGAGAAATACAGGCTGTCTGGAGATGTAGCCTCTAGGTTAACCATTGAGGAGTCCACATTTCGCAATATTCAGGTTTTCAGGAATTTCTTATGTTTTTGAGTGATAGCCAATGGGTGATTGGCTTGATAGGCGTGCTTGAATTTTCTTGTGGTTTGTTTTAATTAGAAGTTTCTGTTAGACTGACTTGGTTCACTTGCAGGAGAGAAAAATGGAATTGTACCAGGCGATTGTCAGAATAGAACAAGGAGACAAAGATGGTGCTCTCCAGGTTTGATCTGATTGTAATTAATTAGATTCAGTCATGGAGACTGTGAAACTTGTCTATAAGAGCATACTTTCTGTTGGCTTGTGCAGGATCGTGCTAATCATTTACAATCAGGTCTTCAGGAATTAGTGAAATCTGTTAATGAACGTTGCAAACAATATGGATTACGTGCTAAACCGACTTCACTGGTTGAGCTTCCATTTGGTATTATTTCCACTTAGTATCTGTTTGTTATATCTATTATATATATGTCAGTCTGGGTTCATCTGGTTGATCAATTTACTTCTTCCTTCCTATTCTACGATCTTGCCTGCCAAGAGAGTTCCTATTCAGAAATAAATTCTGCAAAAGCTATTTTTGCAGTTTTCTGTTTAAGCTACTGTTCTTTATATCCTCTGGAAAGTGTTATTATGTGATTCAAACATAATCATGTCAGACTTTTTAGTTGCCTTCTTACATTAATCTGTGTTGAGCTGAAAATGCTTGTAAGGTTCCTCTCATTTTTCTTTTTTAATCCTGTAAATTTAAGGTATCTAGATTATTTTAATTGGTTTTGTTTTCTGAACCAGACTACTTTTTTTTTTTTTTGAAGACTTTTATTATCCAACAAATCACGTGTGTTTCTTATATAAGCATATCCCTGAAAGATTTTTCACTTTATTGTTAACTTTTTTAAGGCTGGCAACCTGGAATCCAAGAAGGTGCAGCTGATTGGGATGAAGATTGGGACAAGTTTGAAGTTGAAGGTATGTGCCTGCAGGGCATTTGTATTTTTTGATGTCCAACCTAAAGTGTTTGGTAAACCACATTCAATAATGGACTTTGCATGTCCTTAACATAATGTTACTCTTAATGTGAAGAATTTGATATGGTGCTTTCTTCTGAATATAGTGTAATCTATATACAATTCTGATGAATCATCAATTATGCTCCTTTCAGGATTCATATTTGTAAAGGAGCTCAATCTTGATGTGCAAAATGTCATAGCCCCTCCGAAACCAAAATCTTTATCACTTCAAAGAGAAACAGCTTCTGCAACTGCTGCTGATGATAACTCAGATAAGGTTCCAAATACAAGTGAATGGATCCCTGAGAAAGACTTGGCAACTGACAAAAGTGAGGATGGCCTGCCAAAAAGCCCCTCTGGAAGTCCAGCTGTTGCAGCAGATAAGCAATCTCAAGAATTCCAGGATTCCCATGTGACAAAGAGTAGTGGTGCTGATGGTTCTCCCCATCCTCAGAGTACAAGTGATCCTTATGAAACTTCCCGTGCAAAGAAAACTGGTGATGTTGATGGCTCACCTCTTGCTAAAGAATCCAGAAGGTGTGTTGTTTACTTTGCAATTTTATTTAGTTCGCAAACTACTCTTCCTCCTCCATGCTATGTTTTCTGGAACCTCCATATGGTTGTGCAGTAGGGATTTTTTTCCCTTTTTCTTTCTTTAAGTCTTTGATGTTTAATTTAAGGTGTCTTCACTAATTGGTGATTTGCTTGTACAGTGCTGAATCTTTATTTTCTGAAGACAAGAGTTTTGATGAACCTAGCTGGGGCAGATTTGACACTCCTTATACAGATTCGGTTTGGGGCTTTGACAATGAAAGTGGCAAGGTATATGAAATTTTAATCTAGTAGCACTTATTCAGATTAGATTGTAGGTGGTTTTCTTTCTTAAGTCAAACCGAGAGATTGAAAGCTACTTTCTCTATTTGGAGCTTGGGGTTTTGTAGTTACTTTTTTGTTTCAGTTTTGGGTTTCTTAATTACTTTTTTGTTTCAGTTTTCTACTGTCAGTGAAAAAAAATATATTATGTTTCACTTATGATTGAAAATTTTTTTGCTTGGTTTTTTGGCCAAGGCTGAGTAGTGTCCTACTATTTTTTTAGTTTAAAATCACAGACAGACCATTTCCCATCAAATTAGTTTATCAAAGGAAACTTTATATTGTTTTATATCTTTACTTGGATGTAAAGTTTTATTGTTTGTCTTGATTTCAATGTTTTTCCAAATTGATGATGTTTGTTTCTGAAAAGATTTGTCAAAATTGTATTAAGAATCACAAATTGGTCTAAAGAAAACTTCTCTTGCAGGAGATGGATCCTAAGAGAAATAACGATATCTCTATATTTGGTCTTGGTGACTTCAATATAAAGCCCATAAGAACGCAGTCCTCACACACAGAAAAGTTGTTCCCAGGTAAAGGCCCGTTTACTTTCACTGATTCTGTTCCAAGCACCCCTTCCTACTCAGGTGACATGTTCCATGGGAAGAGCTCATCTATTTTTGCAGATTCTGTTTCAAACACCCCTGTTTATACAGATAACATGTTCAAGGGGAAGAGCTCCTCTGTTTTTGATGATTCTGTTCCAAGCACTCCTGCCCATGCAGAAAACTTGTTCAAGGGGAAGAGTTCATCCATATTTGCAGATTCCATTCCAAGCACTCCTGCCTATGCAGACAATATGTTCAAGGGAAAGAGCTCGTCTAATTTTGCTGATTCTGTTCCAATTACACCTGCTTATCACTATGGGAGCTCCCAGCAGAGGTTTAGTGAAGGATTAGAAGATCACTCATTTGACAGCTTCTCTAGGTCTGATTCATTCAACATGCAAGAAAGTGGCTTCTTTCTATCCCCCTCCCTGGATAGGTTTGATTCCATTCGCAGCTCAAAAGATTCTGCTCAGGGTTATGGGTTTCCCCCATTGAGGTTTGATTCTTTTAATGGAAATGATCAACCTGACAGTGGGACTCTCCAATCCCCTCGACATTCGCTAGCGAGGTTTGATTCTATGCGAAGCAGTACAGGCTTTGAGCATAGTCACGAGTTTACATCATTTGATGATACTGATCTATTTGGGTCAACTGGGCCATTTAGGACATCACAGGAGAGTCAGACCCCGAGGAGAGATTCTGGTAATTGGAGTGCTTTTTAGTCAAGTAATATATATAAATGCAATTAAATCGGCTGTCTTTCTTTTCATGTTAAAGCCTTGTAGGTCAAGATTTTGCTCTCTTGTGTGGTGGCCTGATTCTTTCATTAGTACATAGCAACTGATAAAGGATTGATTGTGCGCTTTATTTTTGGTCCGCGTGTTATTTTGCAAATGTCTTTTCTTCCCCTTTTTGTTACTTTGTCCTAGTTCATTTTCTTTCCCTCTGCCGTGTTGCCTCGGCTTTTCTCTTTTTGGACAGTCTGGACGCAAGCAGTATTCTTGTTCCCAAATAGTTAGTGGTAATCATTGTATTTGATATGGAACGTAAAATTTGTACAAACTCGTTGCTCATGCACTTTTCCTGGTTTTTTTTTACCTTTATATTTGCTGAATGTTTCTAATGTAGCGGATGATTTTGTGCAAGTGGCCAACTAACACAAATGGCGACTTGAATATATCTAATTTATTATACAGTATTCTTCTGTTCAGATTCCAATTGCAAGTTGCAATTGATTATTGCTTACAAGCATTAGTTGAGAAAGGGGAGGTAGGACTGCTATTTTGAACGAAGGAAAAGGATAGATGTATAGGAATAGGAAGGACATGCGTTTGTTTGCCACTAGTAACTCATGCCGAGGATGAGCTTTGCTTTTTGAACCTCATATCTGGATTAAACTTTGATGTCTTATCAAGAATGACGTTTGTTAGATTTTAAGTATAAAAAAAAAGTTGCAGAACAAGATTGATTTGGATATGGAGAGTTGGTTGCAGAGGCGCTTCTTGTTTTCTCAGACGGATAGGATGAGATGAGATGGGCCGTTGTTTCACTTGCTTCTTAGATTGAGATCGCCGGCAGTCGGTGCTAATAACTGTAAATGTAATTAATTTTTGGTGGATTTTGAGAGATCTAACTAGGAAATGATACTATCATTCTTTACTCTGCAATTTAAAAGGGTATAAAGAGAAGCTTGAGCAATTAGTAGTATTGTTTTCGAAAGGAACATAATCGTACAACTCACCTGTTTATTCAACTTTTAAAAGCAAAGCAACGTATATAAAATAATCGAGGGGAAGGTTGAGATATTGGTTTCTTCTTTTGTCGTTCTCCATTTGCAGCATTTGGGAGTAAAATTATAAAATGCCATCTAAAATGCACATGATGAGATGAGATGATATGAAGGGGCAGATTATGTCGAGTGTTTCACTTAAAAAAAATGTAACTAAAAACGTGAAAGGAGCGAGGATATATAAGACCAGCCACCTATCTTCAATTGTTGAAGACAAGTAAAAGGATTAAACACAGACAACTGAAAAATGATTAGGAAAAGGAAAATGCAATTGTCAGGACTAGGTCATATCAATGGTGATCAAAGAACATGAAAGGTGAAATTTAAAATTCAAGCTACATTTTGGTTCTTTCTACTTCTCTTCAGCCATTCTCTTTCTTGACAACGACATACAAGCACTGGATTCCACGTCCAATTATCAAGTGTAATAAATAATACTCTTCTGCAACATTTGTAGCAAAGTCTTACAGGCTTTTGAATATCCCCCATCAATCAATGGACTATAACATTATAACTTCTTCCATCAGCTGTATATATATATATATATATATATTTATATATTTATGCAATCTCTTCCAACCATGTCCTCAATAGTTTCTCGCATACACCCTTTTAGGCAAAATCCACTAATTAAGCAATCATAAAAGAACAACACTTGGAATCCCCCCTTCCCCAGTCATCTTATCTCATCATAAACTCTTTGCATCCTCAACCCTGCCCTCGCAAATTTCCAATATCGTTAAGCTCCTTTCAACAGCTCTGGGAAATAAATTTTGCATCTTGGAAAGTAATTCCAATGCTTCCTCCAAAAAGTTCTCCTGGTTTAAACCATACAACACGCTATTATAAGGACTAATATGCCCACCCGGACCCCTTACTCCTATCCGTTAACTCTAAAATCTTAAGGCCATCTCTGATCCTCCCTGCTGAACATAGTTCTTTGATCAATGTATCATAAGTAACGAAGTTCCAACTCTCTTGATGTCGTCGTTGAACATATCCAGAGCCGAATCCAATATGCCAGACTCTCAGAAACCAGACATCAATATGTTGTATTTGTCAGCATTTGGAAGGCAGCCCTTATGCTCATCTCTTTCAAAAGGCGATGCCTAAGTTTCACCTTTGCTATTCTACAATAACCCTTTATCAAAGTATTATGAGCTAGCCAATGTGAGTTGGTTGAGTTGATAAGGATTGAACACCATGGTGAAGTTCTTCTCTAACAACACAATAGAGCTTGAATTAAATTTTCTTCTTTACAATAAGCAGAGACCAAGACGTTAAAAGAACCATGAAGGAAGTGGGGTGGATGTTTGCATGCAGGTGGTGGAAAGGCTGTTGTCTGCCTGCTAAAGGAGAGTCCTATTGTGTAAATCTTTTGTTGAATATTTGGCTGAAATATTTTGGCTAGGTAGTGGCATTTTTTTGTGTACATTAACAGTGCTTGTTTATAAATGACATCACTCCGCTCTTGTAGCTTGGTTTATTGTATGTAGTTTGCATAGATGTGTATATATGTTTATACATATGTGTATATATATATATATATATTTATATATATATATATATATATGTGTGTGTGTGTGTGTGTATATATAGAGAGAGAATCCACTTATATTAATGTAATTTTTATATTTTTTTAGATTTTTTATCAAAAATAAATTTATAATTTATTTGAATCAAAATAATATTTTTAAATTTAATAATTTTGATTTAAAAATTAAAAAAATATAAGAATTTTGTTAATATAATTAGAAAGATTAAAAAATATATAAAAATTATATTAATATGCATAGATTCATATAAAATATATACCATTTTCCCCTTTTTTTTTTTTTTCACAAAGTTTATAACTGCACACTAGAATCAATTTATCTATGCCAAGTTTGTAAATGCTAGTGTCACGGTTTGCGGGAAGGACCAGGCTCAAGGGTTCTCACTGAAACATGAAACGATTCTAAGGCAATCGAGACCAAGTTAGAATGCAAGGAAGACTAAGTCCAAAGGCGTATTGGCGGTTTTATGGGTAGGACTATGACCTAGAATGGGTGCAAAGGTGCTGAAATGAGCTTAAGGAGCTCAGGCCAGGGGATTTGGTTTGATAGCTTTTAGATAGACCTAGGCATAGGCGTGGGAGTGAGCCGAGGCCCAAGTAAAATCGATTTAGGCATGGAATCAAGGAGGGGCCCTACGTGGGCACTACTGAAGAAGGAGTCAAACTTTGTTCAAACTCTTTTTTTGATAGAGTCTATGTAAAATTAGAATTGTTCATTGTAATCCTATTGTAATGTCTTATATGTATTGGACTCTTTGTAAGCCCTAGAATGGGAACACTATCAGCCATTGATTTAATGAGGCCATAGCTATAAATAGTAGGTGCTCTCCACCCTTATTATACATACCACAACTTGAGTAATATAAGTTTACTCTTGACTATCTCTGTTGTTCTCTTTAGCTTTGTATCAAATAATTTACGTGCAACCTTGTTTAGCAGCAGCTTATGGTGGTTGGCCTCAGAGTTTGGAGCGTTTATGCACTAGTTCGGTTGAAAGTTGATCTGGAATGCTAGATGAATCCATTTCTAGTCCTGGAGTAGCATTAGTCAGAGATTGAGTAGACTCGTGACAAGTAATATCAGAGCAGATTTGGAGCTGGTTTAAAGTCGACAGAAGTTAGTCCAGAGGAGGGGATTAGTGCTGAGTGCTGTTGGAACCAAAGTTAGCCTCAAGGGTGGTTTTGGATGTGTTGGTGTGGGTATTCAATTGTGTGGTGCGGATGTCCTAGGTTTTTTTCTGTGCTTGTGTGCTGGTGATATGCCCCTTGGTGTATAAGGTGCAAGTGTGCAGGAGTGCAGAACATATGTTCGATCGATTACTACTGTGGTGTTGTGGGAGTGTTACGCGTGTTGTGTAGGTGCACAAATTGATGCTTGACGGAGAACGTAGGGCATATTGAGCCCGTGTGTAGATTATGCCTGACAGTGTGTGTGGTAGTGTGTTGTGTTGACAAATAGGTGTGCTGGTTTGTTAGGATTAGGACTTGATCATTGGAGTTTCATAAAAGATTGATGTAATTATTTTGCCTTTGTATATTCGTGACTGACAGTGTGTTTGGTGCTATGGCATAGCTAGGAAAAACTAAATCTAAAGCCAAATCAATGACCTTAATGAATGCCTACCTACAAACAAAGTAAATAAGGCTAAATTAAGAGACTTGCTGATATCCCTGGACACCCGACTAAGAAGTGCGATGTGATTATTATTAATTTGAATGATAGGTTCGAGGATAGGGAAAGATCTTTGAACGAGGCATTAGAGGTGCTCATGCAATGGAATAAGGCATTGCAGGCCATGGTGTCAACCTTGTAAGAGGAGGTAACAAGGTTTAAGATTAATCACGTTATGTTGTGAGCTACCGTAGTTGCTTATGTGGGTTTAAGACCCAAAATGATGTTACCTAAGTGGTTTTTAGATGGTCGAAAGTAAAAAATAAAGACTATACTGTAATAAAATGGCATGTATGAGTCAAGTTAGACTAGTAATGCTACAAAATTGAAGACTTAGGTTTAGTGCACCAAGTCTTAAAGGCTTAAGAGAAATGGCTAAAGTGGGGGAGACGCCGGGGTTTGGGGTTAGGGAAGGAAGGGGATGCAAGAAAGCCAGATTTTACAAGGCCAACATTATCGCCAGTAGGGATAAAGAGAATAAGGCCTTGAGTTGCTTCTTGTATGGTAGTCAACACAAGGTCAAAGATTGCCCAAGTGCAAGGCTTTCAACCATTAATCGAGTATGAGAGTTGTCCATAGGCAAGAGAAGTAGTAGTGATGAGCACCAAGAGGAGCCCAAGGCAATGCGGGTTGGTGCTTTTTAATGTTGAGAGGG